>NW_017171129.1:537683-542920 GCF_001652005.2 Ceratina calcarata | reverse complement strand
ATGGCATGGCGCAATTAGAAACAAAAGTGTTGCCATCTTTTAGAAAAAAAGAAAATTTCAAAGAAAAAAATTAAAGACTCGAACCCAAAACAACGCAACCTCGAAAATCTAACGACGCACAGTGAAAATTAGTACTAATTAAGCAGCGACGCAACTTCGAAAAAACGCAAAACGAAACGACGCAAAGCGCGGTATTGGTGTATTGTGATTAGTAATATTAGAGACTAGTATAAACCAGATAAGCTTGGTTTGGCTTTCTCGGAAAAGGGGCATCTGGCTGTACCCCGGCTCTTAAGGGCTGGGGGGTCAAAAACACTTTGCAGACCCAGGCCGTTTCTTTCTTTGTTCAAGAAGCCTAAGTAATGGTTTCATCTGTAACGTTTTAGAGTCAGTCTCGTACAGAACGTCGAGCGAGGTATAAAGAGGAGTGGAAGTTTTTATTTTGAATCTTTGAAAGAGTTTTAACAGAATTGTTGCATTTATTTTAATATTAATACTCCCATATAAAAAATATTAAGACTCCCATGTCCTAATAGTTCCATGGTTACGTTTATGTTAGTTACCCATGATTCTATGGTTAGGTTAACTCAATTGTAATAGGACACTGCCAGTGTGCAGAGCTGACCAGCTTATATATGAGCCATTCAGTGCACACATCGATTAACTCCACTTTTTGAAAAATCTTAAATTTATGTGTCAAAGCACAAGTTATGACTATTCCAAGTGCATTGACACATAAATTTAAGATTTCTCAAAAAGTGGAGTTAATCGATGTGTGCACTGAATGGCTCATATAGTATTGTACAATTTATTAGGAGTACAAATAAGTCTCCGCTGTTTGAAATCAGATAGCGCAACTAGTAAGTTATGGCGGCTAGTGTCAGATGTAAGATATCATATCCTAAAGTTGCACATTTGTCGACAACATAACATTGAAATATTAGCGATTGTGTATCAGCGTCGTATATTTTTTTCATGCGCAAATGTCGAGTTTTGAGTCAAATAAACGTCATTTGCAGGAAGTTCTGATTTACTTTTTTAATTTGAAGAAATCTGCAGCTGAGGCGCATCGATTGCTTGTAGAAGCATATGGTAAGGCTGTATTAAGTGAGAGAAGTTGTCGTGAATGGTTTCAAAAGTTTAAGAACGGTGAATTTGATGTCGAAGACAAAGAACGTAGTGGAAGACCGAAAGTGTATGAAGACGTGGAATTGGAAGCATTATTGAATGAAAACGAATGAAATCATTACTGGGGCTCTCTACCGAACTCAATTGATGAGATTGAGCCGAGCACTCGAGGAAAAATGCATCCATTATTACTCCAGACATGACGAAATCATTCTTCTGCATGATAATGCTCGTCCTCATGTTGCGCCGGACATAACCTACTTGAAAACACTTAATTGGGCAGTTTTACCCCATCCGCCATATTCACCAGATATTGCTCCTTCTGATTACTACTTTTTTCGATCGATGACGCATAGCCAGTCTGAGCAGCACTTCACATCATATGAAGATACCAAAAATTGGGTCGATTGATGACTAGCGTCAAAAGATGAAGCGTTCTTCTGGATGCTGCCAGAAAGTTGGGAAAAGCAGTGGTCAGCGATGGATAATACTTTGAATAGAACATAAAGTACCGTTCTTTCGTAACAAATGCCCAATTTAAGATGAAAAACAGCGGAAACTTCTTTGTACTGCTAATATAATTTTTTTCTATTACACTAGTTCATAAGTTCTTATTGTTAAATAACCAGAACAGAATTAAAATTGTAACTTGGTTTGTAAACGTGTCGCTAGTTGCACATTCTTTATGGAAAATAATGCGATTCTTCAAACTACTTTTTAACCAACTTGGTAATTTCCCTCCTGAGCGGAGTTGAAGAAGCGGAATTCAACAAAGAACCGACTCTGTCCCAAGTACTTGTTTTGTTTTTTTAAAAAGTCGAATCGAAACGGGGATAAATACGATGTTCAAGAATCTGTCTTTTGCTCATTTTTGCTGGAACTTGCGACTATCAAGTGCCGGGAGCTGAGTCGTCCCCTCTATTCGGGCCGGAGTAATTTTATATTCTCTCCTTGGCCTCGTAGACTCGGTTCTTCCGCGATGTAACTTCACCTGTTGGTTGTCCTCCCGTTCTCTACGGCGCGGCGGCCGTAATATTGATCGGGCTGTGCTGCCGGCACCGCTCTCGCACCACCGGGCTCGTAAGACCTTCGACCGCGTATAACGTGACCTGGTCACATAATCCCGATCGTGATCACTCGAATTCATCCCCGGGTTACGAGCTGGCCACCGGACGATGCTCCGCCGTTCGTTTATCTTTACGAATTTCCTGTACCGTTGCTCGTTTTCGGCACACACACACACAGACAAAAGGAGAGAGAGACGCACATACACACAAAAATATACACACAAGGAGAGAGACACACACACACATATACACAAAAATACACACAGAGGCACACACACAGAAGGAGAGAGAGACACACATACACACAGAAATACACACACAAGGAGAGAGACACACACATACACACAAAAATACACACAGAGACACGCACACAAGGAGAGAGAGAGACACACATACACATAAAAATACACACAGAGACACACACATACACAGAGAGAGACACACACATACACAGAGAGAGACACACACATACACAGAGAGAGATACACACATACACAGAGAGAGACACACACACATACACAGAGAGAGACACACACATACACAGAGAGAGACACACACACATACACAGAGAGAGACACACACATATACAGAGAGAGACACACAGACAGACAGACAGACAGACAGACAGACGCACACAGAGGCACACACACGATGGAACCTACTGATTTTAGATTGCATCGAGTCTATTCCCAGTAAAAAGATATTCGTACCGGTACAGAATTTCTAGCGACAGAAAGTTTGCACTACGTTATTACTGAAAATTATTATGGCCGACTCGACCGTTTCTATTGGCTCGTTAGACCTTCTCCCAATATCAGGGTTGCTTGTAAATAGTGAAACGTGTCCCGGGCGTTGATCGATGATCACGCGGTACACGCTCTCACGGCGAAACTTCATTAACGGAAACGGAGCAGGTGTTTCCCGATACGCTCGTAAGCGACGAGCACCATTACAAATCAAACGTATCGCGTGGCGCTCGAGGTGCCGCGAGAGGGTTAATTAACGCCGATATAATAGTTCATATTGGCCTAATTTCTACAGGAACGATACACGTATAAAACCGGTATAGTCGAGTCGATCAACTATTACACCTATCACTAACTTCGCTGCTCGTAAATTATCCAACTATTTATGGATAAATAGAGGAGCTCTTATAATCTTGTTTGCACAAACTATGGCGACTTGTGGGTGCCATTTTCTTCATAGGGTTATATCAGTAATCCTCAAAAATCCATAAAATAATTATATCAATAATCATAATAAGTAATATATTTTTCATATACAGAGAAAGAAAATAGGCTGTATGGTTGTGAAGGTCAGAAAGAACGTTTCAAAAGTAGCGTACCATTTAGTAGACTAGCAAATGTGCATGGAGAGAAAGTTTTACAGGGTGCCTTAGAAAAAATGGGTGATTGTGTTACAGCCAAAAATGGGTGATTCTGGAGGTGTTTCTGAACAATAATTTCCTTTGGTAAAATGCAAAGTGAGCCATGGTTTTTGAATTATTAACGAAAAACACTGACCAATCAGAGGACGCGTAGGACCCGCCTACAACCGCGGATAGGTTAGCTCGGACTGTGACGCTCGGCCATTGGTCAGCGTGGGCCATACACGCTCTCTTATTGGTCAGTGTTTTTCAGTTCTAACACTTTTTCTGGCAGACAAAAATAGAACAGAGATAGAAAAGAAGAATAAGAATAAAGAGAAGAATTAATTATATCAGAATAAATATTTTTATAATTAGCAAAATCTGAGGAACTAAGAAGGATCCTTCTCACTTGAAAATCGCTAATTCAATCTAAAATTGATTACCAATTACGATTATTGAATCCAATCCAAAATTCATGCCTCAGAATTATTCCTGACGCTCGTTAAACGAGCCACCTTTAAAGATCAGACACACACAGACTCCGAACCAATCCGTAAAATCCCTGTACCTCGTTTCGTATTTATCAACGTACTGCGGGTACCAGCAATTGTTTTCTTCCGCTTAATTACGTTTCTTCCCCAGCGAGTTTAATTGAAAATCGCAAATAATACCGGGCGCGACAAAAAAGGCTCGATCTACACTCGGCAATCTGAATTCGCGGTGGAACTTCGGTCGCCGGCAATTATTTATAGAGATACCACCGCCAGGGGTCGCATAAAACGCGTTGTTTCACGTAGATACGGTATAAGCGTTCGCTGGATTTATTCTAGTCATTATCTTACCTAATTCATTCGGCAATATGCGTTTCCTGGAACGCGAGGTAAATTGTATACCAAGCAAAACGAATGCGTCCTGTATTGTCTGACACAGCGCCGCGCCGCGGCGCTCTACTCTCTCTACCATCGCCGGGAGTCTACCTGGGCTTACAATGAACCGAGCCTCGAGATAGAATGATGCATCGCAGCCCGCGTGCAAATTATGCGCACGCCGTTTCGCGTGTATGACACGGTCGAGGCATGAATTTGGAACAGCGATGCCTACCCTCGCCGAATTGAGTGACGGATAGGTCTGCTGCATGGAAAACCCTGGCTACGTTTTTTTTTAACACCATTTCCCGTCAAATTATTCCCCGCTGGATCATTAATTCACGTTTACGACTTGTATTATGACAAGACGCTTTATACTGTGGTATCTTGTGGTATATACTATAATTACTAATACTGATTACTTACTAGTATGTGTCCTAATCAGTATCTAAAAATTAGTATAATTACTAATGTGTGTGTCATGTAAAAAGGTAGTGTTTGAATCTATCTGAACTCTATCTGAACCCTTACTGAAATTTTTAACACTTTAACGACCTCTCACACAACATGTCTGTGATGCTGACAGCGAAGGTTGTTGGCCAGTAGCACACTCTTTGTGTGATAATTTATGAATGTATACAAGTGTGGATATTGCTATTGGTTTCATATTTCATTGTCACGTCTTTGATTATAGGTAATTATTGCCTATTTTTAATTATTGATTAAACTACGGTTGTGTACCATTACATGTAGATGATTGATTTAATAATTATCATACAAAGGAAAAATATTAAATTTGTTTATAAT
>NW_017171129.1:529962-536724 GCF_001652005.2 Ceratina calcarata | reverse complement strand
TGTATATATAACAATTAAATAAACTTATGTGTTTTGTTCTTTACTGCATCTTGTATAATGCTTCATTTTTTAGGTAGAAATATAGTTTACAGAATTATATTTGTAATAAAATATATGTTTTCAGCGCATTAAATAAATATGACTGCGTGTACCACCGGTGGTACACGTGGCACGGAACGTGTTAATAGAGAAACGTATTTGCAAATTGTTAATTAAATGAATGAAATCTGAATTCTTCCATTTTATACCTAATTGTTAGTTTCTTTTTTGTTACTAGAGTTACTGGTTTCCAGTATCACGTTACATCATCTCAGCCTCCATAGAAATACCGTTTTCAACGAACTGCATTTCTACTACAGTTCGTTTTCAACGTTCTCTCCTCGGTTGCTTTGTGATCGTATCCTTCCTGCCATTTTTCGGTCCGTATCGCGTCGTTACCATCGTCTCGTACCTTTTGTTCGAACCGAGGTTCGTGCGATCAACCGAAGAACGGCTGTAGGAAACTAGTTGGACCGCGAAATCGTTCCGCGGATGCTTTATAATACCAACCCCCGAGTGTTCGCTTCCTGAAGATAGTTATCTTCACTTGGTGAATTTACCACAACAGCATCATCGATCTTTGCTCTTTTCGTTTTTTTTTTTCACCCTGCTGATCTATCGTTCCTATCATGGTCGCTGTCTCGTACGGACGTGATATATCTCTTTTAAGAATTATTAACCCTTTCGTTACCCTCGACGAGATATCTCGTCGATCAGTACTGGCCGATTAACGCTTCTGACGAAATATCTCGTGACCTGGTACCGGCAGATGAATCATGATAAATCTCGCTAACCTAAAACCAATATGTTCCCACTGTACAGGATACTTACGGTATTTGTAAGAGATTACAGTGTTTTAATCGTAATCTCCATTTTTTATAACCTCTTCCTTCTATCCCAGGTAGTTGTAAGTTTGATTGCTTGAATAACGAATCTTGTCAGTTGGGAAAAAAATAATGGTGAAATAAAGAGGAAGACAAAAAAATATTTTTTGTGAAATTGCTTTTCTTTGAACCTTTCCTTGAGTTTTAGATCATAAGTTTGTCCTTAAGAAAAGAAATCGTAGTAGTTATTAGTTGCGTTTTTAATTTACAACTTCTGTAATCTATTACAAAAACCGTAAGCATTATCGCCTTTTTCCGCTTTATATGACCTTCAATGTCCTTGTGTTATAGGTCGTTGAATTCGTTTTAAGATTCTCTATCATGATACGGAAGCAAAAATATACCGATCCATTTAAAAAAATGGCGGTGACCTTAGCGTAGCTTCAGCACCTCCACCAGTAAAAAAATAAAGTGCGCCAGTATGGCGGCCCTCTCAAACATTGAAACTTTTGTATGAAACATTTTTTTCGTACGACGAACACCTTACGAGTTATTTGAGGTCGTCATGTTAGGAGACTCACCCTGTATATGTGAAAAAATATTGTAGAAATAGGTTAGGACTCTTGGACTATCTGGCAAGAATATTTTTTGCCCAAAGTCATTTTTGTTGGAGTCATCAAGGCCATTGGTGCTTCTCACATTATGTATTTGAATGTATTTTTCGCTCAGCTACATTTACTTAAAAAGACCACCCTGAAGTTCATAACTAATTCTATTTTTATAGTCAAAAGGAAGAAGCAAATAGAAGAGACAAACTTAATAGTTTTATTAATTTGTTGAAATTAATTTTATTTTAAATAATAATTAATAATAAATTAGAATTTAATATATAGTGTTACGCATAAAGCAACGACAGAGTACAAAGTATTTCGTCCATGTCAAATCATTAGTGCTAGGTGGCGAGATTTATCGGTGGAAGCGTTAATCGGTTAGTATCGGGTCGCGAGGTGTCTCGCCTAGGGTAGCGAAAGGGTTAATGAGACTCCAGGAACGCGGTAACGATTCAAAGACACTTGAAGATATATAGACTGTCTCCGGTGTTGTGTTCAGGATCCGTGAGGAAACTAGGCTCGGTTGAGTGTAACGCTATATTTCCAAAGTACTGCACAGCGTAGAGGAATTCAAGATGGATGCGGTTCGTATGGAATCCAGGCTAAATCTCTCAATTTTGCAAGTTAGCGGATATACAGGGTGCCAGAAAAAGTGTTAGAGCCAAAATGGGTGATTCTGGAGGTATTTCTTAACAAAAGTTGCCTTTGCCAAAATGCAATTCCAGGCGATTGTAGTGCCCTCTCTTGATACGTTACACAAATAGCGAGCTGCCTTAATTTGTTATAAACATTCTTATTCAGATTCTCGAATTTAGCTTAGTTGTTTTATACAAATGCCCTCTTTTATCCTACGTACAATAATTGCATTTGCCAAAATGCAAAGTGAGGCATGGTTTTTGAATTATTGACGAAAAACACTGACCAATGAGAGCGCGGGTTGGGCTGCGTTGACCAACGACCGAGCGCCACGATCCGAGCCCGACTCCCATCGCTGAATACGGGCCCTACAAGCACTCTTATTGGTCAGTGTTTTTCGTTAATCTCTTCGGCTCTAGCCTTCGAGTAGTGTTATAATGAGTGAGGAAATTAACGTCAGTCCTGAAACGTTGATTCGCAACGAAAACTAACAAAAAGGAGAAATAGTACATTCATTGAACTAACGTAAGATGAAGATGAAATTCAGATAGTGATAAATTCAATTTCCCTAACATGTCAAGTTCGCATTCATAACAGAAGATGGCACTTGGAAAGAAATTTCTATTCAATGCAATAAAGCTTGATAATAAAATGTTTGCAGACCTACGTATGTATATATAACATTTTTTCTTTTTTGTATTTTTTATGAAATTTCAGTTGTGAAAAGAATATAATGAATATACAACACTAAAACGGTGAAAACGAATCTCACATTTGGCGGTAGATTTTATCGACATCTTTCACGGAAAACGTTACTGTACAGTTTTGGTCGTATTGATGCATGATTAGGCTCGCTGGAAAGGTTAGGAGCTAGAGATGGCGTAAACTGCTAGTTTTCGATCACGTGCGGTCCAAATCACCGTGATTTTCGTGATCGCTTTTCATTGGTGGAGAGTAGACTGTGAATATTAGGTGAATTTGTAGACTACGATGCCTAGTGATTGCACTGATCGCAGTGATCTGAATATCTAAAGTCTCACGTCTCGTATATACGTGATCGTGATTCACGATCACCACCGTAATAATTGAATAACTGACGCCGCTGATGGCCGTTGAATTTCTACAACTATTACCTAACCTCTATGATATAGATATAACGATTTAAAAATATTGAAGTAAAAGTATGAATTACAGAAGGAAATAGGATTACAAGGGATAATAAATCGAATTGGAAATTAAAAATGTACAGTGAGGCATGGTTTTTGAATTATTAACGAAAAACACTGACCAATAAGAACGCGTGTAGGGCCCGCGCTCAGCCATGGTAGTAGGGCTCGGATTGTAGCGCTCGGCCATTGGTCAGCGCAGCCCAACGCGCGCTCTCATTGGTTCTTAGTTTATAATTAAAAAATCATGGCTTACTTTGCATTTTACCAAAGGAAATTGTTGTTCAGAAATTCAAAAATAAATTATTTCTTGGGTGTCCCAGAACTAGTGTTAGGCCATCAAATGGAGAGTAGCAACTTTTTTCTTTGCAAAAAATTGTTTAATTACTTACTTAATTATTTACACAAATTGTTTAATTACCTTTCCTTTTTATTTGTAACGTAATGAGAGTTTCCTCTAAAATTCTTTTTTTTGGAGGGGAAGCCCCGAAATTTTTACCGCCCCCACTGGTTTTAACCCGCCGCTGTTCAAATTTTCTAAAATTGCATAAAAACCTGCAGTTTATTCATCACCGTTGAGTTTAATTCCATGGCAATTCGAGTTTCAGGCACAGTTGGGCACACTATTTTTTTTTTATCACAGTCCTTTTAAGAGGACTCGACGCGAAACCAATTCTGAGTGAAGAATATCGTTCCAAGAGATTATAGGATCCTCCACGATTTTGATAAAATTTACGCCGTGGACGCAGGCTGAAAAGTGTCGAAATCGGGGTTGGTGAATCGAGAATAATTGTACGAAACTGTCGTTTGGAAATCGGATTTTCTCATCGACGTGTCATTATTTCGAAAATTTCACGCGTCACCAGGGAAAACGGTTTAATTATTCCCTAGCTGCTACGGTGAATAAATTCCGACAACCAAATCCATTCGGTGTCTGTCGGACTTCCAAATAGGAATTAACGAATTTCTTTCGCGGGTGAAAAATCTCTGTTTGCCGAAAGAATGAAACGGTTTTACCGTTCCGTGAGCAAACGGAACGGTTTTCTCTCTCCCCATGTTCGAAAACTTCGCCCATGACGGGGTATAACGCGGAGCGAGTGAAATCAGGAAGCGTTTAAGTCATCGTTTCGCGGGGAAACGATCTCGCCTCTGCCAGGGTTGCTCGAAACGTTAAACCGAATTTCCTCTGCAGCATCCGTAACGGCCGCGTACCGGAGCTCAATCTTCGCGTTAGGACCTCGTTTGACACCCTACTCGGCTTTGAAACGCCGACCCTTTACCTCCGGCACTTCGGAAACTCTCTGAAGTTACTCGACGCCAGCCACGCCACCTACCGGCTATTATTCTTCGCGCTCTCCGTCTCATTCGCCCGATCGAACATTAACACGATTTGCGTCGCAGAGAATCGCGTGGACTCCACAGACAAATCCGTTGAAAAAAAGAAAAATTTCTACTGGAGAGAAAATTCACTGACCCCTCGGTGGGAATAGAAAAACTTTCCGGATGAATCTCGCAACTGGTATTCCCGTGAAAAGTACGCCGAAAGTTTATCCGGTGATTCAAACGACAGATATTATCCACGTGGGCGAGGGAAGATTGAAATTGGTGATGCCGCGCAGCGTCAGCGACCCACGAGTCCATAAAATTTCTCTTACTAGGCTCTAGGCTCGAGGAATATCGCGTAATTTTCCGCAGAGGTAATGGGAAAATTACCCGACCGGGATAACTCGCTGAATCTGGAACACCTTCGTCTCATGAATATTACCACAGCTAGAAATCGAACCCTCCATACGTCTTTCAATCTGTCTGGCTTGACAGATAAGATTTTCTTACGAACGAGAAAAGATTCACTTAATTATTTTAACTCTCGACTCTTCGATCCTGTCAAGGATCTCCATTTACTTTAATATTTTATGACTTACGAAAATGTACCATAAAATCATTTCACTGGGGCAAATATAAGTATACAGGATGAGGCAGTAATTATTGCCATCTATAATAACTCAAAAACTATGATAATAGAAGATGCATGTGACAATAGGGACATTTTTTCCCTAGAGGTATGAAGGTCACCTTTGTTTTTTTAAATAGAATGCTATATAACCTGTTTTCTGATACCTGCTATTGAGACGAATCCAACGAGATACAACATTAACTTCTTTGAAGGTCAGCAAAGGTCATTTATAATAAAAAAAAAGGTGAAATAAACTTGCATTTATAGAAGGTGTTCAAACTGATTGCCATTGGTATCAATGCAATGCTGCAATCTTCTTTTCCCCACGGATTGGGTAGTATTTCTGATCATACAATACTATTGGCTGATCATACAAGTAAAGATATCATATAACAAAACATAACCGCAAAACAGGAGGCAATCAAGTTTAAAGCAAAATGTCTGGTTTTATTGCAAAGCAGACTCTCCTTCCATAGAATAGAATATCATTCTTCTTTTTGTATTTTTTCTTAATGCTCCTTCTGGTTTTCCTATAAAGGATCCTCATACCATTGCGAATCTAGTGATTTTTTTTTTTTTATAGAATATCTTATCAAGTGTAATCCATCAGATTATTCAAATCCTATGGTTTCAAATACCTTAAATTACAAACATGATCTTTTATCTGAACTTTGAACTCTTTTCTAATGTTTCTAGGCCTTTCTAAATATTACACGTCTTTCAAGCTACTCTCATCCAGAGCATTTTCTTTCCTCAAGCTTTATTTTTTAAGGAAAAATCAGAAAATTTCTTAAAACTCCATTTTGTCAGATTTCAACATTTCTCGGATATTCTACGTCATTCAACAATAAAGCATATCTACTTTAAGAGCGTCTTTGTCTCTTTTCATTTCAGGCACCCTAGAAAACTGCATGATGTCAGTAGTTGAGGTACTATTTTTGGCGCATAACTTGGTCGCCTTTAGTTATTTTTGTACGAAAAAATTATTTTACACAGTTCATTTATAGACAAATACATCCACAAAGTATAAAAACATTCCATAGACTACTTTTCTCAAAAAAAATTCCCAAAAATGGCCTAAATTTTAGGCGGTCACACAAGTAAGACTCCTTAAAACAAAAGAAGATGGCTTCCACTTCTTGTGCAGAAATTGTAACGTGCAAACGCAGAACATAAGTTTGTATTACAATCAACCTAACCCTCAATTAATTTCATATTCCAAGATGGATCCTACGAATTTATTCAGCACAGTACGTGCCGCAAGGCTCGAAAGGGTTTCGGTTGATCACAGGCGTTAACAGATTCGTAAAAGCGTTCCAACCAATGGCAAGCAAGTCCGTTAGGTAGTGCGTGTCTTAGAAAAGATAATCACTCTTGCTAGCGACCCTTTAACCCTTTGATTCGTAGGCGTGCGACGAGAAGGTCGAATGGTTTAACAACGCGAAATTACAGAGGGACGTCGAAGGCCGTTCGAACGACGATTACAAGGTCCTGTGTGCCGCTTGAACCCGAGACCCGTGGTGAACCCCCCC
>NW_017171129.1:524398-529424 GCF_001652005.2 Ceratina calcarata | reverse complement strand
ACCCAAAACCAGTCAAAATTACTTCCTTGGGCAATCTAGTGTTAATAAAGGTCCTTTTACTATTCTATCTAATTATTCACTACACAGGGAACGTTCAAACACGAAGGGAGACATTCAACGACTTAAAACGCGTTTTGCATACTCAAAGGAACATCGGGGATTCCTTGTGCCTCGACGAGACTTCTTTGTCGCATATAATACATAGAAACATGGAAACTGCTTTCAGCGACTGCATATGACATAATGGCAGCGGCCATATTCGAAATTCATTCACACTTGCGCAAAGTCCCAATTACGAATTCGCCATTTTAATCTAAATATATTAGTTAATGAACAGTTTAAGGCCGGTATTCAGAGCCGTTGCTTATTCTTAAGGTCGTCATAAGCATTTGCTTAAGTCCGTGTTCCCTGTACAAGACAAGGACTGGAAATATGGGATAGACAGGGATAGCAAGTTCTTAACACGATCTTAAGAATAAGCAACGACTCTGAATACCGGCCTAAGAGTCATTTAAGGTAGATGTCGCCTAAATCGAAAGTATCGAACGATTATTAGTACAAAAAAATTCATAAAGTAGCTGTTCATTACTAAGCCTCATTTTGAGTACTATACTAAGGCAACGATTATCATAACTGGATGACGCCTTGTGGTTCGAGATTAACAGGACTTATTTCTAAGCCTCATCTTGACTAATATAGTAAAGCAACGATTATTATAATAGACTGGATAACGCCTTGTACTCTTAATACTGTTGAGTGTAAGGATACGTTTGTATTTTCTTGTGTGGTAGGCCTGAGGCGCCACTATAGATTCTCTTCCTGTCCTGTCTGTGTAATGGCGTCATTGATAGAACATGTGCTCCAAACATTGTAAGAATAGGTTTAAGGATTACATTTAATAAACTACTCTATATTCAATAATTAAATATGAATCAGTATTCCTAACAAATACGTTGCTCTTGCAAGTATGGTTCCTGTTGAAAAACAGTTGATGAGGTAGACTGTGGTTTTAGACAAATGGAACTGTCAGACCATTAGTCAGGACTTATTTCTAAGCCTCATCTTGACTAATATAGTAGGGCAATAACTACCTCAATAGACTGAAGGATGCCTTTTATTCTTAATACGTTGCTCTTGCAAGTATAAGATTGTTGAAAAACAGTTAATGTGGTCGACTATGGTTTTAGACAAATGGAACTGTCGTGGTTCGAGCTAAGTTGTCATCAATCAGGATCTATTTCTAAGTCTCATCTTGATTAATATAGTAGTGAAAAGACTGCCTTAAGAGGCTGCAAGTTGCTTTTGCTGTTAGAAGTATAAAATTGTTGGAAAGCAGTTGATGTGGAAGACTATTAGGTTAGTATGGTTTTAGGCAAATGGAACGGTTGTGGTTCGAGCTAAGTTGCCATCAATCAGGACTTATTCTTAAGCCTCATCTTGACTAATATAGTAAAGCAACGATTATAATAATAGCCTGGATGACGCTTTGTACTCTACTTAATTATGCTCTTGCAAGTATAAGATTGTTGGAAACCAGTTGATGTGGAAGACTATGGTTAGTGTGGTTTTAGGCAAATGGAACGGTCGTGGTTCGAGCTAAGTTGTCATCAATCAGGACTTATTCTTAAGCCTCATCTTGACTAATATAGAAGAACAACGAGCTACCTTAATAGTCTGAAAGATGCCTTTTACTCTTAATACGTTACTTTTCAAATTATAAAATTGTTGGAAAACAGTTACTACTGAAGATTGTGGTTAGTGTGGTTTTAGACAAATGGAGCGGTCGTGGTTTTAGCTAAGTTGCCATTAGACAGGATTTGGACTGTGAGAATCCAACCAGGGGCTCGTTATAATTAATTAAGCATGTGGTTTGCTTCAACCACTGCTTAAGATCGCGTACCAGACTCTGTCGAATGTACAATCGAAAATAGTAATATCGCTGACGACGAAACTCCAGTATTACACAATTTCGTTCGCAGCAATAACGATATTCAAACAGATCGTTACAATAGTCCAAGTTTGCCAGTGAAACAATGATGTACCAGGTATCAACGATTAAATAGAACCGAGTAAATGCTGGCTACAGGGACAGGTGCAATTAGTCGCATAGAGCCAATGCGTGTAAAGAGGAACCATAATTGTATCATGACTCATGATACGTTTAGGCTAATACTGCGACAGCTTTGTCGTGACTCAATTAAGTTGCTCTTTAAACGATAAAATATAAATCAGTTAATTATATCTTATTGTCTCGCGGTTCCCTCTAATGTTAACCAAATGTCGAGTTCTCATTAGAAGATCGCAAATTAAATTCCTTCTTCATCCCGTATGCTTCTATTCCTGTTACCTTTCGGTGAGAACGCACCGTAAATCGAAATCAATGGTAAATCTCATTCGAGGGATAATCACGATCGACGGTTAAAGTATTTACGAGCCGTGTACCCCGAGTTTCCGTGAGTACGGTAACTACTGATGTGTATTGGATTGTAGAGGGCGTTCTCAATAGGAACAGTAAAATATTGCTTCGCAGTTGGATCCGATGGAAATTCGGGCAAGACAAAATGGCATTCAATCTCACGACCCCTGTTTCAGCACCCATTTCCCACATTCTATTTTGCCACCATCATTTCTCACTGTACAATTCACGTAAATGATTTTTACTGTCAAACGTAATAACAGACAGGTTCGAATTCTATGTAGCAAAGGAATTTTTGAAAAACTACAATCGCACCGTTCGTTACTCGCGTCGTTGCTAGTTTACCAATCGGGAACGAATTCGAACGGCAAACAGAAATTACTCCGTTTGCGGGTGATTGTATCGCAGCTAGGGGTGCAGCAATAACATCGGTCAATACGCTCGTATTTCCATTTCCGTCGTGTGTTCTTACAGCGGATTTCATTCAGTGTCTACGACGAGAGAGAGAGAGAGAGAGAGAGAGAGAGAGAGAGAGAGAAGCAGGGGAGGAGGGGGACGGGGGCGAAAGGGAGAGAAATGGGAAAGCGATGTACCGCCATAGGAAAGCGTGGAACGACGCAATCCCGAGATTAAATGCCAGACACAATCAAGAAACCCGTTGCTTTTTACATTTCCTCAGACTAGAATTGATTAACGCGAAAAGCGCCGCAGATAGTAAATTCTTTTGATGACGATACGAATTCAGTGCAATTCGGTGTTTAATAATATAAAATTAGGGGGTTGTTAAGCGTGATTTCGTATTTAAATCCCCATACAGCTGGCTTAGAAATCGGACTTAAAGATGTATAGGCTATATAAACGATGCTAGCATGCTGAATTTGTTTCTATAGATTCATATTTCCATTCCTCCATAACCTATAAACTTCACTTATTTCTATCAAATTATGTTAAATTCTACTAAATCAAACTAACCCATTTTAAAAAATGAAGTCCACCTTGTAAAATTAACTAACATAACCAAACATAAAATGAATACAAAATACAAATATATTTTCATAATAGATTAATAGAGAAGATTTTATAAAAATAGCAGACGATTGGAAGTATAGGAAAGACAGGAGGAACACTTTACTGGATTTTACTATACAGGATGCCTCAGAAAAAGTATTAGAATTGGAGAGGGGTGTTTTTGAACAACAATTTTCTTTGGCAAAATGTAAAGTCAGGCAAGGTTTTTGAATTATTAACGAAAAACAGTGACCAATGAGACCATTCGTAGGTCCCACCCTCAGCCACGATCCGAACGAACCTATCCGGGGCTGAGCGCGGGTCTTATACGTGCTCTCATTGGTCAGTGTTTTCCGTTAATAATTCAAAAACGATGCCTCACTTTGCATTTTGCCAAAGGAAATTGTTGTCCAGAAACACTTATAAAATCATCTTTCTTCGGCTCTAACATTTTTTCTGGCTCATCCTCTATACTTATCCGTCTACGTGATATCAAAATTCTCCCTCTGTCCACTAATAGTAGCAGTTGATGAATACCTGATACCAAAACACAAATGGACTTTGATATGTGATGGATTAATAGAATTGGACAATCGCAACTCGATTTTTGCTAGAAAACTCTCTTTTTCCCATCTTACTTTTACAATGAGTTGATATTCAACTGAAATAAGACAATTGATTTTGATAAAATTAGAAAAATAGGTATAATTCGTACTAATTAGGTTACGTTAGGTTAGGTTAGGAGAAACAGTTATAATCCGTACTAATTAGGTCAGATTAGGTTAAGTTAAGTTATGAAAAATATTTATAATCCAAGCAATAGCAATTAGGTTAACCCAAAAATGAAAATACTTCAAAACGAATAATAGACGCCATGAAACATTGATTTTAATCGGAAGCTCCACAATTTTGAGCCCCAGAATAACTTACACCTACATTCGCCAATAATTCCTGTTTAAATATTTATCCGTTACTATTATTGAACAGAGATAGTACAAATATATTTTCATAATACTCCCTCTGTTCCCTAATAATAATAACAATTGATAAATCCATGATACCAAATACAAATGCATTTTCATGATGAATTGACAAAAAAGACTTTGATAAAAATTGCTGGCCACTAATAAAAGCATAGAACAGACAGTAGAACATTTTTCTAGCTTTTCAATTTCATAATGTTCCAGACATTTCTCTCTACGTTCAATCTTTTCATGATAGAGATAAACGTATGAGTTTATGAAAGAACGTAGTTCACGTTCGAGTCGAATTGTTCCTCTTGTTCGAATTGGAAGAGGGATAATTGACGAATCAAGAGAGACAAGCGTTCAATTATTAGATTTCTCTCCGTCGAATGTTTCCGTAATCCAGAAACCCATCTCCTCAACAGGTTAGAAATCGATTGCAGCGCCACCGCCGATCAACCTTGGCTATTTTCTTATATTATCCGCCTTACGGCGACCAGCTAGTAAATCCCGAGATCTAACGGGCAGCCAGGACAAACCGGGAAAGTGATTTTCTTTTCCAGCTTGTCTTGTATCCAATCCCATGCGAGAGAATCGATACGATTCGCCGCGTGGGATTTTAAATCGGAAAAAAAAA
>NW_017171129.1:516289-524321 GCF_001652005.2 Ceratina calcarata | reverse complement strand
AATGAACACCGTTATCGCTCGATTTGCTGCCTCGATCCGAGTGCTGCCTGAGAGGCACCTCTCCAGCGCAAAGGGTTAAACCACGATCCTATAATCTTTAAGATCGTAATCTTTAAGATTGTTACCATGATGTAAAAACATAAGGTGTGTTCTTCCGGCGTGTTCAAATGTGTCGCTGTTTGCGCCTTCCACTCATCGGCCATATTGGAAGTAAATTCGCTCTGTTTTAATATGAAGCGTGATTGGTTAGAAATCCAAAATGGCCAACGAGTGGAAGTGTCCGTGTACAGATGGATGTTCAAATGGATGGGCAAGAACACACCTTATGTTTTTACATCATGGTAACAATCTTAAAGATTACGATCTTAAAGATTATAGGATCGTGGTTTAACCCTTTGCGCTGGAGAGGTGCCTCTCAGGCAGCACTCGGATCGAGGCAGCAAATCGAGCGATAACGGTGTTCATTTAGATTTGGCCTAACGAATACAGCTTCACGAATCTAATCCTAGCCTTTTGTGTGTAATCTTATGAGATAATGGCTACAGAAGCCTCGATGGAGAAAAAGGCCTCGAGCGCAAAAGGTTAAGCCAAACGCTAACCCTAACTCTAACAGTTATAATTAACCGTCATTCATTACAGTTTTGTTTTTTAAGAATTATTTGATGTCGATATTGCCAACTTGACGAGGACAGCCAAACAAGCTTAGCGTTCTTAAAAATCATTGAAAGTGCCTAGCATATCCCCACCAAGTACTAGTCCCCATTATTTGCGTAAGGGATTTTTTATAGCAGTCGTGTTCCAGCCTGAGTGAACCTGGAACCTGACTTTAAATAAACAATTAAAATGACTATGCATTCGATTTTCCTTGGTTGGTACCTGTTTGTACCACTTTTCATTTCGTTTGTACCCTTAAGGGTTGAAAGCTAAGGGAGGTGTGAAAAATAACTAGCACTCCATTTTAAGATATCGCAATTTGCCAATGGTCATTCGATTAAACATAGTTTGTACCCGTTTGTACCGCCTTCATCTTCGTTTGTACCCCTGGGGGTTCGTTTGTACCACGACTGGAAGATAAGGGTGGAAGCTGACTTCCACGTTTGTCGAGATATTCGATGAATATTCCCAATGCTACCATTGGAGTTCCCAACGCCAGACTGAGCCTACCAGTTCGAGCCTGCTCGATGCTTAATCGAATAACCATAAGATGGGGTGCTAGCTAGCTTTCACACCCCCTTAACTTTGAACCCTTGAAGGTACAAACGAAATAAAGAGTAGTAAAAAAGGTTACAAACCGAGGACAATCGAATGCATGGTCGTTTGAATTATTTATTTAAAATCGGACCCCAGGTTCGCACAGCTGCTGTTCCAACCATAACTCGGGAACTCTATAGAGATACCAGATAACGTGTGCAGAAAATATAAAAAGTAACAAAAAAAAAAAATAATTAACGTTTCGTTCGGTTACGTTCGTTAGTAAATTGTAGAACATGCGTTGGGTCTCGGAAAATGGCAACCGGGAGGATTTGCATGCGATCGGAGTCACGATAAAGTATCGAACGGATCGTAATTGTGATTTCTGGACACGGGTGCCCAATTTTTTTTTTTTTTTTACCGCCCATTATACTACCGGTATACAATTTAAACAACGTCGCTTCTCCTCAATCACGTAAAAAAAATATATATATATATGTACACAGTGAGCGAAGAAGATAAATACGCTCTCTTTGACGGTGCACGAATGGATCGCATTTTGTTACGCTCCGACGCCGGGAAAGTGATTAATAACCCGTCGCGAACGAGCTCTTTCACGTGCAAATATATATTTTTTTCGTGCGGTGCGCGTGCGAACGATATCGTTTACAAAAATGCGAATATTTGGACCCCTTTGAGCTTTGGCCGTTTGTGAAACGAGATCGAGTAGTTTCTATGTGCAACTTTAAATATAAATCGATTCTTCATAAAAGAGATTAACGCAGGTGAGGTGAAACGTTGTCTCAGGCATGGCCAATGGTGACGCGACCTTCAGTGGGAGCCTAGGTGGGGATGCGTTAAGTAGTGTGAGCGCATTATGGTCCACTGTGTTACTGTGACTATGACACGAGGTGGGGAGAGCTATTGGAGTAGGGAGAAATGAGTTGGACATGCCTGGTTTAGGCCAGGCATGGCCACGACCTTCAGTGGGAGCCTAGGTGGGGATGCGTTAAGTAGTGTGAGCGCATTATGGTCCACTGTGTTACTGTGACTATGACACGAGGTGGGGAGAGCTATTGGAGTAGGGAGAAATGAGTTGGGTATGAGTTTTGTATAAATTTCGATTTCATTTCATATACGTTTTCAATAAAAAAATAGATGGTTATAGATTTTTTTACAGGGAATGCGGTGGAGTAAAACTGGGCACATTTAAATATTTTATGGAAATAATTTTATCTCAGAAAATAATAATGCCAGTTTGAGAAAGTTATGAAATCAATTTTTCAATTTAGATATTTTGGTAATTTTAGATAAATTCAATTAAAATTATGTTCGATGAAATTTGGAATATCGTGAACTAAATATAATTAAGTATTCTGGTGTTACTTTGTATTAAAGTAAATTTATCTACCGAAGCATAGTACGTTAATATTCTTGTCCATTTATTCTTACTGTTCCATTATTCCTTTTTAATTAGGAAACAGACGAAAACGTATTTATTTTCGCTAGTTCCTTGTATTCTTAAGTCCTTCCGGTACGATTTAATAATAAAACTAATGACGAGCTAAACTTGTCATTTTACCGGAAGGGGCTAATAATAATATTTAACATATGATTGATAAGGAAACGACTAATTGTTATATTTTATAAGAATGTGAACCAAGTTCTGTACATATTTATTCCACATAACATATATCACAGTAGATGTACAATGCCATCTGTGGCCACTTTAACAGTTTCCATATTATATAATAACTTAGTTCAAAATTCTAAAAGAAGACACAATAATCTCATAAAAGGAAATTATTGTCGCAAGAAAAGTAATTATAGTTAATGTACAAAAAATTAAATATTTTGATTGTTTGTATATTTAGGACTGCTAGATATTTAGGACTGGACTGCTGGATATTTATAACTAGATTGCTAGATATTTATTACTAGACTGCTAGATATTTAGGATTATACTGCTAGATATTCAAGACTAGACTGCTAGATATTTAGGACTGGGCTGCTGGATATTTATAACTAGATTGCTAGATATTTATTACTAGACTACTAGATATTTAGGATTATACTGCTAGATATTCAAGACTAGACTGCTAGATATTTAGGACTAGACTGCTAGTTATTTAGGATTATACTGCTAGATATTTAGGACTAGACTGCTAGTTATTTAGGATTATACTGCTAGATATTCAAGACTAGACTGCTAGATATTTAGGACTAGACTGCTAGTTATTTAGGATTATACTGCTAGATATTTAGGACTAGACTGCTAGTTATTTAGGATTATACTGCTAGATATTCAAGACTAGACTGCTAGATATTTAGGACTAGACTGCTAGTTATTTAGGATTATACTGCTAGATATTTAGGACTAGACTGCTAGTTATTTAGGATTATACTGCTAGATATTCAAGACTAGACTGCTAGATATTTAGGACTAGACTGCTAGTTATTTAGGATTATACTGCTAGATATTTAGGACTAGACTGCTAGTTATTTAGGATTATACTGCTAGATATTCAAGACTAGACTGCTAGATATTTAGGACTAGACTGCTAGTTATTTAGGATTAGACTGCTTCTTCATATCTAATTTTGTACCAGTTATACGTTATTATATGATACAAAACCTGTTAAGGTTGCCATAAATGATGCATCTACCTTAAGTAAGACATTTTCCTGAATTTTTTAACTGGATCTGTTTGATTGCCAACCTTACAATAATTCAGCAGCAACTTTTCAACGTCGTGCTCTCCTTATTTCCCAAGTTAAGTGAGGCACAATAGTACTATGAAATTCACGAGATTCGCCATGGTCTACCGTGTTGAAAATATTTAACACGCCATGGCGGCTAAGCTTTACGTTCCACAACAGAATCGCGTGTTTCTATTAATAAATTCATTACTCAGCGGAACGAGTGGCACGGAAAATCTAAGAACTGGAACTGACTGTAAACCGAGAACCATCGAAATTCGTTATTCCACGGTTTGATTAAATTAAACAGTCTGAAATTCGTTCCAGGTGAATTCGATAAAATATACGAACCTATCAATTGGGAAATCACGATTGGCAACGAAAGTGGAGACCTATCGAAATATTTCGAATCGATAATCAATGAAATTCAACTCGTGCCACGGTTTTCGTTTCACGAGCCCATAAAAAGGTACAATCGAATCCGGAAGAATCGGCCAAGATAGAAAATAGGATCGTACAAATTTCATTTCCACCGTGAAATGCTACTTACTTTTACGAATGTCCCTAGTCCCGATCGGAGAATCGATGATTCCGCTTCGAGGGAGATAAGCTTCAACGAACAATACAACGGATAGGAACGCGGATTATCCCCCTATCCGTATTTATGCACGGTTACGCTGACTTATGACGGTCACGTTAGCTAAAAGATTCCGGACGAATGAAATTAACCGGCCAATTATATTCTCCGGGATAATTAATCCACTTATATTTCATACGTGACCATAACATGGGACGTGGGATGCGACGCGGGTAAACGACGGGCCTCCTACTCCTACTTCCCTCGGATTACTTCGCTAGCTAACACGGCTTCCGCATAGAACTCACTTTTAATCCAATTAAAGAACCCGCCGAATTTTCTGATTAGGAATCGCCTGGAGCACATTTAGGATTAAAGATTTACGAGTCCTGGTGCTAAAATGAACATGGGTCCCACTTGAGAGCAGCAAAAAATAATCAGTTTGTGAATATAAATGAAAACTATGTTACTATTTTTTATTATTGAAAGCGATGTATGAAAGTACGGTCCCGTCGCCATGCCGTGACGTAGTCAGTCCACTATTGCCAATATGGGATCGAAAAAATGCAGATAAACAATGACAGTATCGCAAAAGACAGGCTCAGGAAGGGTCGAATAGGTTCAGAGCAGGCTTGAATAGGCTCAGAGCAGGCTTAAGGTTCAGAGGAGGCTCGAACAAGCCCAAACAAGCTCGAATAGGCTTGAACAGGTTCAGAGTAGGCTTGAATAGCTTCAGAGAAAGCTTGAATAGGCTCAAAAAGGTTTGCGTAGCCACGAACAGGCTTAGAGCACGCTCAAACAGGCTCAGAGCAGGCTCGAACAGACTTAGGGTGGCGTTGTGAACTCCAGTGATAGCACCGGGAATATTCATCGAGCAATTCGAAGAGACCAATAACCACCAGGGAAAACAATAAAGACTGACCTCTTCTAACATTATTGTAAATATTTTTTCTTTGGTACTTATGTATGAGAAACTACAAATTTAATTATGTGTGCGCAATATGAGGTAGCAGATCTTATAGAATGATTAAGAAATTCGTTATTTGTAAATAGGTATTCGTAAATATAAGTGCTGGCGAATGCGTATTATAACTGTTTGGCAACTCGATCCAAGCACGACTGACCTGGACTCCCTCTTCCCCATCGAGGGCCATTAGTCGTTTAAGTTAGCCCTTCCCAGTCGTCCGCCTTATTATATTTCGAAGAAATACAACAGTTCTTAAATTGAAACTCCAGGAAGTTTACTGAACAGTAACTCTGCACGCAAGAACGTCCTACGGAAATCTGCTTACTATATACTTTTTGCCCGCCCTTACATCTAGTTGGCATGAGTAATGGCGGTCTAAGGGTGAAAACAGGATAGGAGTGGCAGTATTTGGGATAGGATGAGTAAGTAGGGACAGCGGTCAAGATGAGTGACGGTGTTTTTAGGTACATTTAGGATTGTTTGTTTCTGACTAAAACTGTATAAACCAAGATAAATTGGTTCGTCATCCAACAAATGATGACATCACCTCTCTTCTCTCCAAAATGGTTCCTCGCAATATTTTCTTATTCGAGCTCGCGGGGCCCTTTGGACTTTGAGGCCCAGGGCTAAAGTCCCTGCTAGCTTCCCCCCTTTTAATCCCCCCCTGAGCACACTTTAAACATTCTGAACGTCCATCCCTATCACGATTTCCCAAACGCAAATTCGCCACGTTGTCAACGACAACTACGACTGTGAACAATTGCGCATATAAAAGCTATCACTCGTACCACGAACATAGCTTCACTCAGTTAATTTCTGGATCCAAGAATTATTCTACTCCGTCATTAAGAGTTTCCCGAAGCTCGTGAACCGGCCGCGACGTCGACTCGGAAATTATTTCGCAACAACGAAGTCGTTTACGTGACCAGACTTCATCCGTCTACTGTTTTTTCTCTCTCCCATCCACGTCCTCTTCGATGCAACCTTGAATCGGACGGTTTACATTTACGTGGCTCTACTGCCAACCGTCGGCCATCTCGTTTCATCGTGACCAATTAAAATTCGTCGCATGCCGTTTAACGCAAATGAAATAGGCGCGACGAAAAGCGGGGCCCTTTGGACTTTGAGGCCCAGGGCTAAAGTCCCTGCTAGCTTCCCCCCTTTTAATCCCCCCCTGAGCACACTTTAAACATTCTGAACGTCCATCCCTATCACGATTTCCCAAACGCAAATTCGCCACGTTGTCAACGACAACTACGACTGTGAACAATTGCGCATATAAAAGCTATCACTCGTACCACGAACATAGCTTCACTCAGTTAATTTCTGGATCCAAGAATTATTCTACTCCGTCATTAAGAGTTTCCCGAAGCTCGTGAACCGGCCGCGACGTCGACTCGGAAATTATTTCGCAACAACGAAGTCGTTTACGTGACCAGACTTCATCCGTCTACTGTTTTTTCTCTCTCCCATCCACGTCCTCTTCGATGCAACCTTGAATCGGACGGTTTACATTTACGTGGCTCTACTGCCAACCGTCGGCCATCTCGTTTCATCGTGACCAATTAAAATTCGTCGCATGCCGTTTAACGCAAATGAAATAGGCGCGACGAAAAATCTGATTTGAATTAACAATTCGTTCGACAAGCAATCTTATTCAGAGGGGGAGGGAAAGGGGGGGGTGGGGCAGAATCGTTCTAGGGACTAATGAAACCGCTAATTGCTCCGACGCCGCGCGGGTTCGCGTTAAGATAATAATAAGCCACGGGCAGAAGATGGCTGACTCGGTTAAGCGTATCTCGTCTCGACTGGGCGAGTGCCATCTTCTCTCCAATCTTGCGCCGCGACGACACCCCCGGGGGCTCAATTTGCGTTGCTAGGACGGAGGCACCGCTACGTGGAAACGCGGTAACGTCCGTTAAAATATTTAACGATTGACGGCCCGTGGCCCGTGCGTACGTACGTCCGTGTTAAAAACACCACCGACCGGGTAGAGTACGTCGGCTCGCGTGACTCGCCTCCGTTTCCCCGGGTATCGATTTTACGCGAATTTTCACCTCAACTTCCTCCCCCACAGAAACGCGATTAAGATTCGATTCGGCTGCAACTCGGCACCGAAATTCACGCCCTGATTTTCGTCCACGGATAATAATAAAATGTAGAAGTTCAGTGGCGAGGGTTCTCGTTAAAAACCTAGCTGAACGAACATTCGAACTGCGCGGGGGTATTTCTTAAAATGAAAACTTTCCAAAGGATATATTGAATTGGGAATTGGATGTACGATTGGTCGAGGAGATATAAAGCGGGTCGTAAATTCGTCGAGCCATCAAACGACAAGAGACCCCGGCCTCGGATGCCTTCCGTAGACGAAATGGTCTCTTGCGACGTCCCCCAATTCAGGATTACCGTTTTAGAACTGTAACCTCCTGTGGGATCGACGTCGATCAAATCAAAATCCATGTACTTTGTTCAATTCCCAGTTGGGAATTAAATACAACAATTCTTAATGAAAGTAAAGTGTGTTCACGAATCTAGTTACATTTCTGTATAAAAATCGAATCTAGTTAATTTTTGAATCTAGTGAACTTTCTATTATAG
>NW_017171129.1:510892-515906 GCF_001652005.2 Ceratina calcarata | reverse complement strand
TTTTCGTTTTTTGCCAATAACTCCTAAACCGTTGGTCGTACGGGGAAGTTTATAGGTCCATTTTGTAGAGGACGACGAGATCTACAATTTCCATGTAAAAATTATTCCCTAGTGCCAATAGTTAATGAGTAAATTGCAAAAAACTATTTTTTCGTTTTTCGTCAATAACTCATAAACTATTAACGCTAGCAAGAAAATTTTATACAGAAATTGTAGATCTCGTCGTCCTCTACAAAATGGCCCCATATAGTTCCCCGTAGGATTAACGGCTTAGGAGTTATTGAGGAAAAACGAAATTTTTTGTCAAAAGTTGGCTGATTCGACGCTGGGATGGTCGGATTTTCTCAAAACCTATAAAATGGCAAATAATCACGCTTAACTTGTTAAATACTGGATTAGAAGAAAAATAGATAGAACTTTTCTTGTAGAGGACGTTAGTACCTACAACTTTCGGGCACAGTTCAGTTTCTGCAGTTTTTTATCGTTCTACGTCTAGTTCTACTGCTCGCCACGTTATGGTAAATCTGTCAATTCCCAATACGAATTTACACCAAAGACAAGAAGGGTTGGTTGTACGAGTTTAACTTAAAGACCCAACAATTATAAAGCAAACTATTTTACAATAATATAAAATATTTTTTCTCTCTTAAGTTGAAACTTGAAACCGAATTAGTAGTGTTTTCACTAGATGGTAGTCGATTAGGGATCAAAGCATGATCTCCAAATGAAAGAAAAACTCGATGGTGAATACGAATTTAATTAATGATAAATAAATTTAATATATTTCTTAGCTTTCATCAATTTGATTCCCATAAGTGCACAAATTCCTCGGCCTTCTATATTAGTTTTTTTATATTATTGGGTTGGCAACTAAAAAACAATTGTGAAGTTTGTCGATAGACTTCTTATTTAAAATCCGCAATCACTTATTGTTAGGTGCCAACACAATAATAAAAACTGATATTATATGTTGAGTTTAACGTATCATTAATACAGACTAAACCAACTTTTGTGAAATAAGACTTACATTATTCTTCTCACTCGGTAGTAACAGTAGCAGGACAGTATCTTAGGACCCGGAACTCTTTTCTCACGCTTCTACTCGTACTTTAATCTAGATTCCACAATCTGTATTTATACAGGACGAGTCACCTAACTTTGTACCTCAAATATCTTTGCTGGTTTTAAACACACGTCAAGTGTCTTGAGAATAAAGTTGAATGGTTCAATGGGGCTTGCAAGATACCAAAAATATTTTTGTTTCTATTTCATTTTTTATTCTGGTTTTCCCCTGACTTTGAATGACATTGAACAATTATAGTCACTTCCTGATGAAAAGGAGGAGACATTTGACGTATCTTTAAAAAAAAAAAACAGCAAAAATATTTGAGGTTACAACCTTAGGTGACTCAAACTGTGTGACTTTAAATCGTTACAAGGATTAATGATGGGTTTCTACTGAGATTACAGTCATTCTTAATAGATCGACTTTTACAGTACAACAGGTTTCCATGGAAGAGAGAGAATCCCGCAATTGATCTCCGATCAATGGCGAACTCGTCGATTATTAGAGTAGTAGGGATTGCACGCGTTCGCGCCATTGCCTAATTCCATTTCGAATATTCTTAATCTCCTAACGGTTATAAACTCCAGGACTTTGTTAGGCGGTATAGCTTTGCATTTTTTAAATCTGCCTAACTACAATTTTGGTTGTCCTCATAATTAGGCGCTATGAGTAATCGGGGTCCAATGGCCAAAATAGGGAAGGAATAGAAAGAGTGGGGATAAGATGAGCAAGTAGAGCCAGTGGTCAAGATGAACAAAGATGTTTTTACTTAGATAGATTTAGATTAGATTAGGTCAGCTGGATAGTAGTTAGGATAAGTAAGTAGGTCCCAGAAGTCGATGCCCAAAAGGCAAGAGGAATAAGAATATTTTTACTTACAATTAGATAGATTTAGCTTAGGCTGGGTTACAGGATGAATAGGTAGGATCAGAGGTCAAGTACCAATGTTCTCCCTTATTATCAGATAGATTAAGGGTATCTATCCCTGAATAAACTATGTAAGAACTGCTCTTTTAAAAAGAGAGAATGGCCACAACAGGGGAGGAATAGAAATACTAAGGACAGGATGAGCAGATAGAGCCACTGGTCAAGACGAACAAGGATATTTTTCGTTAAATATATTCATATTAGATTAGGTCAGCAGGACAGTAATTAGGATAAGTAGGTAGGTTCTAGAAGTCTATGCCCAGAAGGCAAGATAAGTAAGAATATTTTCGCTTAGATTTAGGTTAGGTCTGAAGTTCGAAACATTTTATATCCTGTTCACAGTTTCAATTCTTTAGTTAATTGACCGTCGCGTTTAGGAGGATAAATTATCCATCAACTCGAGGAGAAAGCTTTCTTAGTTCCATCGTAGAACTTAAAGTCGAGGATCAATGGGTTTTACGAGCGAGAGAGCCGGGGCGAAAGATTATATCCGGCTGCGCGCTGTCCGTTTTCGTTTCACGTAACGCGTTCGAGTTTTATGTGCCCCGTACTCCCACCGCGTCGCGTCGTCAAGATTTTCTGTCAGTCGTTAAAATCGAGATTCCCGTTCGAAGGATCCTCGCGCGTCGTTAAAATCGAGATTCCGCCCCCCCCCCTCGGCTGGCCATTAAATCCGAGATTTTCGCTATGATTTTTTTTTTTCTTTTTTTTTAAACTTCGAACAGCCGTTCTTTGTGTTCGTTTTAATCCCTCTGCCAACTACTTTACAGCTCGTCTATAGTTAACCCAGATTTCTATATTTTCCCGTCTCCCTGTAACATCGCCGCTCCGGCTACCCTTTTTACCAGGCGAGCTGCATATTTGATATTCGCGAGAGAGCGTTACCTCGAACCAGGGAACGAGCAATCTCTGAAATATTTAGCCAGCGAGCAAAACACGATAACAAACACGCTGGCGTGGCCACGCCGTTGCGTACAGAAAAGGCAAAGTGAGTAAGAATATTTTAACTTACAATTAGATAGATTTAGCTTAGGCTGGGTTACAGGATGAATAGGTAGGATCAGAGGTCAAGTACCAATGTTCTCCCTTATTATCAGATAGATTAAGGGTCTATCCCTGAATAAACTATGTAAGAACTGCTCTTTTAAAAAGAGAGAACAGTAATTAGGATAAGTAGGTAGGTTCTAGAAGTCTATGCCCAGAAGGCAAGATAAGTAAGAATATTTTCGCTTAGATTTAGGTTAGGTCTGAAGTTCGAAACATTTTATATCCTGTTCACAGTTTCAATTCTTTAGTTAATTGACCGTCGCGTTTAGGAGGATAAATTATCCATCAACTCGAGGAGAAAGCTTTCTTAGTTCCATCGTAGAACTTAAAGTCGAGGATCAATGGGTTTTACGAGCGAGAGAGCCGGGGCGAAAGATTATATCCGGCTGCGCGCTGTCCGTTTTCGTTTCACGTAACGCGTTCGAGTTTTATGTGCCCCGTACTCCCACCGCGTCGCGTCGTCAAGATTTTCTGTCAGTCGTTAAAATCGAGATTCCCGTTCGAAGGATCCTCGCGCGTCGTTAAAATCGAGATTCCGCCCCCCCCCCTCGGCTGGCCATTAAATCCGAGATTTTCGCTATGATTTTTTTTTTTCTTTTTTTTTAAACTTCGAACAGCCGTTCTTTGTGTTCGTTTTAATCCCTCTGCCAACTACTTTACAGCTCGTCTATAGTTAACCCAGATTTCTATATTTTCCCGTCTCCCTGTAACATCGCCGCTCCGGCTACCCTTTTTACCAGGCGAGCTGCATATTTGATATTCGCGAGAGAGCGTTACCTCGAACCAGGGAACGAGCAATCTCTGAAATATTTAGCCAGCGAGCAAAACACGATAACAAACACGCTGGCGTGGCCACGCCGTTGCGTACAGACCGAATTAAAAAAGGAAAACCTAGATAGGAGGGGCTTTCGAATGAAAAATACTGCGATAAGCGAATAAGAAAATAGGAGCACCTGAGGTTTTTCAAATTCAGGTCACTTGTTTTCCAGCTTATTTTTCCGCGTTGCCGCGCGCGTACGACACGGCTACGGGGCGAAATTAACGCTGGGAGGATGACGCGTTTTAAGGAGCCTGACGGCTCGTTGAATATTCATCGGGTTTTGAGAAGCCTTCGACGCGTCGGATGTGTATGTTTCAATCAAATATGTGCATAGTTTGCTCACTGAAATTAGATTCGACCCCGTGAAATTCTACGGCCGACGCTGCCTCGTATTCCCTTCGCGTCGCCCGTGAAAGCTTAATTACGATATTAGTTATACGTTGATCGTGCCGGCGCCGCGTACCCCTGCCCCTGTTTTCTCGGGAAATCAATTTCGTCGTGCTTAACTTCCTGACGTTTTATCATTACCGCTAAACCTATCGACAGTTTTTTCACATTAATAGTCTATATTTTGTAGTCGAGTGAGGTTTGGTGTCGCCACTGGTACTTCAGTTTGCTATCTTCACACCAGTTGTTCTTAACCTTTTGCTATACCATTTGTTCTCCATTCCCAGGTGACTCTCTGCTACTTTTTATGCTTAGAGTGAACTTTGCACGTTGCACATTAAATTATAACCACGAGTCTGACTCGGATATCCACGTTTGGCAGGAAATTATATTGTATAGGATAGCGAATGAATTCGGTTCCATTTACAGATTCCATGATGGGGTTGCAGCCATTAACCCATTCGCTGCTAAGCCTAAATTATATGAAGTCATTCCTATTGCCATTTATATTTTGAGTGCTATTGTTTACCAAAACCCTGTTATTTCTTGGTAAGAGCACATATGTTATCATACATAATCATTTAGAAGCAGAAAACCAAAGACGAGTATACTCGTCGTTGGCAATGGGAAGGGGGAAAATTTGCTAATTCAAAAGCCTGCATGTTATAATATATTTAAAGCAGGACGAGTATACTCGTCCTGGCAATGCGTGACACCCTGCCAAAGACGAGTATACTCGTCCTTGGCAGCGAATGGGTTAACGTAAC
>NW_017171129.1:497328-509888 GCF_001652005.2 Ceratina calcarata | reverse complement strand
CACAATTATTTATAATTTTATTTATGTTTTTATAGTGAAACCAATTACACAAAGTATACATATTTTCATTTATTTACTGTAATTTGCATTACAATATTTATTTATGATTTTTTTCATATCGTTAACATTCGTAACTTGATGTCTTTTCTCGGTGAAGATTAAATAAAATATCCTTTTTGCTGCTTATTAGTATTTTTTCCAATATGGTGGATCAACTTCGTCTGGTCTTTCAATAATGGCTGCTCATAGGGTTTTGTTAATATCTAACAAAGTATCAAATCCTGGATTTTATGTCACGTGTACATACGTATATATGTATGTACTTATATACAGTTAAATGCAAAACATGTAATATATGCGAAAAGTATGCAGTATGTAAAATATACGCAAAATGTGCAAAGTGCAAACTACATTTGCAAAATGGAGACAACGTAGATTTCTGTCGAGAACTTTATCCACCTTCCACAAAAATATACATTTGCACAAACATCCGCTGTGTACTCATGATATTCATGTTTGGTACGTGCTGGATTTTTTAATAATATACGTAACAAAAATGAATCTTGAAAGACTTAATCCTTAACACATTGTGTTTTTATCACGAGGCTATTGAGCTTATCAGCATCTGAAAGTTTATTGCTCTGAGTCGGTTTTTTTGATGACAGGGTTAATAAAGAACAAGTTAATGGAAGCACAAGCACGATAACTAAAACGTAAGCCTATTTGCGTTGATAAGAAAATCGACGTGCATCTGATTAATTAATACAGCGGCTAGTGGAAATGCGTGTTGATAGTTTTTTCACCTCCGCTAGGCGGACAGCTTTTAAAGTCGTGTTTATGTATGAACGATGCATGGAAAATCACTTTGAAATCGGTTTACTATCGATCATACCTCCGAGCGAGAACGGGATATTTTTTGTTCCGCGAGAAATTGAATTCGCGTGTCGTATTCCCCCCCTAGGGGAATTCCATTTCTACCGTTTGCGGTTCGTCTTTTCTGGGGCCTATTGATTTTAGAATTTAAGTCTTGTTTTGTTCCCGGCCGAAAGTTTAAGCGATTTCGTCCACCTCGTCGACGACGCAAACATCGTCAGGAGTGAAACGTACATACGTAAGTATGTACGTACGTACGTTGAAAGTACAATGGGATCGCGTGAACGGGTCAGGCTTTGCGCATAAAGATTCGGCCGGTCGTGGCGTGTATCAAATATTTATGTATACACGGAAGGAGGTTACCCTCTTTCTTCCCCCATCTACGTCAACAGCATTAGCTCCTACATTCGAGAATCTTTTATGGCGGTTGTAACGTAGCCGACAACGGGCAGTAAAACGTGGACACGCGTGCTTGATCCCGTCAGCTGTGTTTCCTGTCCAACCATAAACCGGTTAACCAAAGGTCGACGGTATATTATCACACGGCTTTTACTGTTCCCAAATTGATTCTTCTGTGCAAAATGTATATGCGTATTTTGAATTTCCCGCCAAACTGTAATTTAACGCTTATGGTAACACTGCTGATGGCGCTAGAAATGACGGGTAGTCCCCATGCACAACCGTTTTGGGTTCACAGTCTTAAGTGGAGATGGAAAAACCATGGCAAAAAACGTGGCCCTCTTTATATGCAATACTCTATGCTTTGCGCTCTCCATTCCTTATATATGTACAGCTAATAACAATAAAACTAACCCAGCTCGAGCTTGTGTTAGTTTCCCCTAGGAGAACAAACTTCAAAATAATTAATAAGTCTACACCTTATTTCTCAATGTATCAAAAAAACAAGGCATTATTACTCGTTTTGAATTTTGTCCCTAGGGGAAACTAACACAAGCCCAAACTGGCCCAATTTCATTGTTACTAGCTGTATCATAGAGAAGTATAGAAAATACGATATCTTCCACATATGATACGTTTGAAAGAAAAGAAACTAACATGAATAAAATTTGTCAGGTGGAGTTGACCTAGGTGGTGGGGTAGGTTCCACCCCAGGGCTGTTATGAAATATCCCTCACGGCTCGTTTCCTTTCCTTTGATATTTCGATCTCCACTACTATTCCCCTCTTGCGCTTTTGTCATGCTCTCCGCAGTGCCATCGGCACAGTATTTCGTCCTAGTGACTTCTGATTTTGATTCTAACAGTGACAATCTAACCCACGGTCACAAAAATTATAAAATCGTGATCTAACCTAAATGCTAATCCTAACAGTTATAACTAACCATATAATTAACCGATATCCATTATAGTTTCACTTTATAAAAATGTATTTGATGTCTATATTGCCAACTTAACGAAATGTACACCCAAAACAAGCCTAGTGATCTTAAAAATCACTGACCATGCCTAGCATATTCCCACCAAATACTATACTTGCGGTCCCCAGCGGGGCATGGGGGACTACCCGTCCGTTCTAGCACCCCGTGACCTCACGGGTGCCCCGCTGGAAGGGGGGGGGGGGTTTGCCGGTTCGATCGGCAGTTGGAAGTTACTAGCACGTAGTTGCACGTGTATGGCGAAGGATAAAGATATTTTTTAATAGACGATAGCCTTTGATATTTCTTTGTCACACGAGCGACAAACAATTATCTATCGTTTAAAACAATTTCTATGTCGCGATATGAAAATGCGATCGATTACTCGTAAATGAAGTTATTAAATCACGATAGTCGGGAAAAAAGCGTGTAGCTTAATTAAAAATGGCAAGTATCATGATCTCGCACGCTATAACGTTAGAGGGGGAACTCCCGATGAAATCGTACGACTCGGTTCGCATGACTGCCGGATATTCACGCGTGAATCATAATTCCTAGTTTCCTATAGTTACGGCGGCGCCACCATTCAAACTTTGGGAATTATCGTTCGACGCAACCTTCAACAGGATTTCATTAGCCGCGAGGACAGGAAGCGACAACTATCGCTTTTCGATCACATTAATTACGAACATCCGGAACTATTGGAAAAAGCTGTGGGGAGGCATGAATGTTGAACGAATGTTGCGCGACGTAAAGAGTCTTCAATAGAAGCGGAACAGCCAATTTTTCCCTGTAGAATTTTAACGAGCAAAGGTCCGTTGGAAACGTGATTGAAGGCCGTCGGCGTTACACGGAGGTCCCGTTTTACGAGATCAATTCCCATCGAATTTTTATGGGTTTACGAGGGGCCGCCGTCCACCTTCATTTTTCCAAGACCCGTGCATAAAACTCTAATACAAAATAAATTTCCTACCATCGAAGATTCCAGGCGCCGTACCATTTATCTTTAGGCGTCTGTTACGAGCAGGCAAGGTAACGAGTGATCGACGGAAGCGCCTCTTTTCTTATGCTGTGTATTATCATCGCTTTCCATTGGGAGAGCCATAAGTGGCTTGAGTTTTGTTCGAACTCAAACAGCCGAGATAGGTCCGAGGACTTAAGAGAGCTGGCTAACAATAAGATCGATCGGAATGATGACTGTGTCATACGCATTTTTAACCCTTGCCATACTTTAACGAGTCTGATCAGAATTTTGTACCAAATATGAATATCATGAGTCGAACTCGTGATCATAGTTTTATGGTAAATGTCGATATCATGAGTTAGGCTCAAGGACATAATTTTATGTCCAACGAGAATATGCAAAGTTTGCTATAAGCATAAAAAGTGGAGTGAGACGACCTGGAAACGCATGAGGCCCCAATTTCTCGGAGCTAAATACAGTTTTTGGCTTGTGGGGATTCTTGGAAGACATTATCTATAAGGACATCTCAACTACGCCTGAAGATATGCGAAAGAGAATTGTTATAGCATGTGATAAGTGCCGAAGTGATAAGAAATACTAGTCAATCTGTGATAAGAAGATTGCAGCATTGCATTGATGTCTCTGAACTTCCAAACTTATGTTAATACAACTTTTTTGTGTTCTCTAAGCAGTAGGAACAATTTTCTAAAGTTCTATCCACCATTTATGAAATATGGTGTATAAGAAAATTTTTGGGTCGTTAGGTATTTCAATTGGAAAGTGGAAATTTAAATTTGGTCTGTCTTGTCATTATTTAATAAAAATCTGCTAATATTTTGTAATATGAGGATTAAAAAATAAATGAAAGATTCATAGTTATATGTCTTTATTTAAATTATTTATAATATTATAAGTCTTTCTTATAAATGTTTTTGATTATGCACTTTTGTACCCAAAAGAGATTGTTTTAAATAAAATCAAGACCAGAGCACATTAGATTTAACTTTCGTCTTTCAAAGACATACTTGACAACCCAAAAGTCATCTTCTATAAGAAGGAAAATTGTAGTAAATCCACGTTTTCCATTATTTTTGCTTGATTATTGATAAAACACAGCAAAAAGAGTCAAAATTTTCCCATGACGAATGTTAGAAAGGCGCGAAGTATAGATATTTATGCGATACAAGTAGACTTATAACCTATTTCCCATTTATCCCCCATAACAACCTTTTGCTGGGTAGATTTTCGTGTTGTTTCCGTTGAAATACTTCTTCTTCAAGTGTTTTCAAGTAAAACTGATGCATATTTCATGCATTTATGCGATACAAGTAGACTTATAAGCGTTTAAGTCGAACATGCCTAAAAAAAACGCCTATTTCCTATTTGTTCCCCATAACCCCCTTTGCTGGGTAGATTTTGGTGTTGTTTCCGTTGAAATACTTCTTCTTCAAGTGTTTTCAAGCAAAACTGATGCATTTTTTATACATTTATGCGATACAAGTAGACTTGTAAGCGTTTAAGTCGAACGTGCCTAAAAAAAACGCCTATTTTCCATTGTTCCCCCATAACCCTTTTTTTCTGGTTAGATTTTGGTGTTGTTTCCGTTGAAATACTTCTTCTTCAAGTGTTTTTAAGCAGAATTGATGGATGTTTCATGTATTTATGCAACACAAGTAGACTTGTAAGCGTTTAAACCTTGTTAGGTAAAAAAGATCGAACACTTTTAATAGTTTACTACTTGAGACGTTCTTGAAATTAATCTAATCCAAGCATCGACGCGACATTAACGAGGATAATAATCGAACTTGGTGGAACGGTTACCGGATTAAACTTCCTATTACGTGTCCCTGAAACTTCGCCCATCGCCGAGTCGGACACTTAAACAAAAATATTCCAACACGTTTTAATTCAACTTCCTCCCAAAAGATAACCTAAAATATTAACAGGATTCAATTATACACAGGCTGGATTTATAATTCATCAATCAACATTTCAAATAAATTCAGAATTATGTTAATTCTATCATCGCTCCATATAAACGATGAACTGAAGTACCACGGAACTCTCATTTTTATCTGATGATTTGATTGGTGAAAGTTGGTTAATTAACCTAGTTGATTTTGCTTGAAATCGTGTAAATAACTGGGGATCGATCGATGCCGCGCCCTTTTTCCTATTGACACAACCGTCGGACGAATACTCCACGCAACGTCACCATGTTTTCTTAGTGAAACGTTAATGCGGCCGGGTAATGGCCCCAGTCCGTATCCATTATGCTCAAACATTATACAGTAGCGACCCCCGCGCGCGCGGATCGCGCCGTCACTATTAATCAGAAATTCATCAACAGGGAGGCGGTCATACGGTAATAGTACGTCAATTAATTTTCCGAGCCAGCTTCCGTCGGAACGTCTGTACGCCCTAACGGCAAAGACGTCCGCCCTTGGCTCCGGCCAATATTAATTAGCCTACCGTTCGAATTTAATCGACAGATGCGCGCAGCTCTATTGTTTGCGACGCGATTCCTGGAAACGATTCAATTAACTCGTTAAACGTACAGGTTAAAAGGACAGTAGCAAAACGTTTTCGCAATATCCTCGATTGAAATTATTTAACGAGTGGCAATTTAATTGAACCGGCGATTACAGGAATTCATTTTTCAACGGCGGCCATTGAAAATAAGAGCCATGCGCCGGGTTCGGGGATAACACGATTCTACCTGGGGAGGGAAGCTGCGTTACCACAAAGAGAAGTAATACCGGCGTTATGGCAACCGTTTAATATCCACGCCGGGGAAACTCGCCAATTTACGGAATTGAGTCGAGGATTTCGGTATAACTATTCGGTAAACTGCTCGGCTATCCGAAAAACGATTAGACCGTTGGATTCCATCAGAGCGCTCCTTCGGATGCTTACTAAATCCTTGGGTATTTAACGGGCCGTCCAAGAACTCTAAAGTAGTTAAGATGCCTCGGCGTGTTTTAATCCACCGCAAACAGCCGTGTGATTATCTTTCTGTTCGTACAAGATTTAGTACGTACTTTCTGCTGTATCTTAAATGTCGCCTTTAATGATAAGAAGGCTCCTCATCTTTGGTATAGGAGTCTTCAGATACAGTTGGTCATGAGAAGATTCGGACGCTGATACAATTTTCTAAAACTAAGAAGCCTTCTAAAAACTTCTAAGCCTGACATGGCCAACTCATTCCTCCCCTCCTCGTGCAGGAGTTACAGTGACTCGTTGGACCAAAATAGGCTCATACTTCTAAAATGCATCCCTACCTAACCTAACCTAGTCCACGTGGGTCGTATCCGCCTCATAAAACAGTAAAAACTCACTTCTCAATGCTTTACCGTGTATACCATAAATGATCCTGATTAATGATGCGGGGACAGATTAACCCTTTGACTACGGCAGACTTTGGCACGCACTGGCCGTACAGTACGGTACGAATTCATTCGAGACGTCCACTGGGTACGGCGAAATTTTTCGTTAGACATGCATTTCTGAGGAAGTATATTAAAATATTCAAAATACTGAAATTTATTACATTAAACGAATATTACTTGAAGTGAACATTAATTTTAAGCTTTTTTTAAATAACTTTCTACATTACTCTACATTACCATAAGACCAATTATAAAATTTTAAAATAGGCGGAACAAGCGAAATTTGATTTTGACACCAATTGGCGCCTACAGTACCTGAAAGCCAATGTGTTTCGGACGCCAATAGGCGCCAACAGTAGTCAAAGGGTTAATGGAGGGAGGCCTGAGACGTTCACTGGGACCCCTATCACTTTTCAAGCTGCGCGAAACGGTCCTACACTCTCGGGACCGCAAAAATAACCTAACCTAAAACAAAGTGCATTTTCCTCAACTCCTTCACCACTATAAGACAAAAAAGCTATCGAAATCGGAGGTTTTAACATAAATATTGATTTGCCATATCATCAGGAAATAAAAAGTAATGTAGATGCTGTGTGTTGGTCTCGAAACCGAAACCTACTACCAAAAACTAAATATTGTATGAAGCATCGGAAAGAAATGACACTGGGTAATGGGTCGGCCTGGTTTTATTTAGAAGCCGCAGGGGGACCATCTCTAAGCATATAGTGATTTATGTGTTAGGTTAGTGGTTTCCAACATAGAAAGCGCGGACTATTGCCATGGGAGGGGCAAAAATTTGTTAATAAAATATTAACTTTGTAATAGAAATAGAATCTTTGTATTAAAAATGCAAAGCAATGAAAAATGCTCCTATTATTTGTAATGTCTTATTAGTGCGAAGTTGGCTGCGATGAAAACCAAATATCGAGCCAGGTTAATAGCAGCAAAAGAGATACGAGTGGCACTCTTCATATTACTAATAAGATTTGACCAACTTCATGCCAAGAAACAACAACCCTCGTATTAAATTTGGATGCGATTTAGGTCGAGTCACTTTTTCATCAGGCGCTTTCTCAAATTTCTCCAAGTGGCTGTTAACAGATTATTTAACTTTCCTGCTACATATACCTCTTGTTAATTGATGTGGATTTTGTTCCAATATTGGTTGTCGACGAATTTGGAAACACGTTCAAACCTGATAGTTGGTTTAACTGATTAAATAGAATTTAATATACAAATAAATATACATGTGTATACGTGTATGTGTGGGATTCTAGAAAAATCGACAACCTTTCGTAAAGATAGGTAATTGACAACGAGACTGGCAGTTGTTGTTGTTGTTGTTATCGACGAGACTCGAAAAGAGGCAGACATGTTAATTTCTGTTCATTTATAATAAAATCTAATTTCTCGTTAAGCAGTCGTTTGTTTGTTGCTTAAAATCAACTTTATTCTGCATCTTCTTTGCACTTCAGATCCCAAATATGTTAGAGCAAAACCTTTTTATTATTCTATTAATTGTAGTTTACTTAATTTTCTTTTGTAATAAAATTTCTATTATCTAAAACGTGTCTGTATTATTATATCTATTAAAAAAATATAAAATAAGGATGGCGGTTGAAAAAAAGCTTTTTCTGGGGAGGCGTAGTAGCATGAAGGTTGGACATCGATGTATAGATGGTTGCATATCCACAGGATGAACTACGAGTCGTGATAAGTAGAGATCACTCAGTTCTTAGTAGTCTGATCGAAAATATTTTTATCAGGCTTAGCATGAAAAACTATACCTTAATTTTTCGAGAAACCTTAAGGATAAATTGGCTATATAGTCAATCCCAAAAGTTTATGTACCTTACAAAAACGCATTACCTATAATTAAAAAGAACTCAGACGATGGAAGAACAACGACTTTGGATGAAAAAAGTTTACTTGTTAACGTTCAATTGATTTTTAAACAATAAAAATTGATAGAATTTGTTATATTGTTTATATAAGTACTTTCCTATCACAAATTGTTGTTAATGAAGTCTGCAGACTTTTAACCTTAAAAAATAAAAAATTACGAATTCAAGATAAAAAATTTAACTGAAAATCGACACTCACTATACTCTGATGGTTTAAAAAATATTGTAGAAATAGATTAGGACTGTGAAACCATTTGGGTTGACCAGGTCTAGTCAGGAACAATAATCCCACCATTTTTAAATCAATTTTCCCACCATTTTTAAATCAATTTTCCCACCATTTTTTAAAGAGATCACCTGTCCAGACTTGCAGAATCCCGCCATAGTAATCGTGGCGTATAATTTTTATACCGCCCATAAATATCTTTCAAACTAAATGAAGTTCTGTCTATAACGAGGATTTTAGTATTCCGACCTGTCTCAACCGAGACGAGGTTTGTTTTCCAAATCAGATTCGATATCAAAGTTTAATGCTTCCGGCAAAGGAGCAGGCGGTCTTTTGTCCGAAATAAAACAGCGCGTTAAAGTTAATTAAACTTTGCTACGGTATCCCCACGACGACGACGTTGGAAATCAACTGGGAAAATGTAGTTGTTATGCGATACGAACCTCAGCTAGCAAACGAAGCGGACATAAAAGACAGGCTGTTTCATGAATGCGTCGAATCTACTGAATCACGAAGGAAGGATTTGACATCGCGCGCGAATCATGAAAAACGATCCTCCCGTTCTAGCGTTAAGCCGAACAACAACGAGGCGTTCTATTCTTTTTTTTTTTCTCTCCAGCAATTTGTTCCACGACTTTGTATCCCGGGGTTATAATTTCCCGGGCGAAACGCGTAGATGCTATCGTAAGGGCGTGCATCGACGCTCCGGCTGGGAGAGGGTAGATTTTCAGGCTGGAATACTCGAGCCAGCGAATTCCATTATTCTTCGTTAGAGAGAGGCAAACGGAAAATTGCGGCGCGGTGTATACAAGCGAGAAAGAGAGAAAGAATGGGTGAGAGAGATGAAACACGACCATTTGCCCTGACTCCATCAAGCACAGCCTCCGCCTAGGTTAAATCCTGTTTACTCCCGTTTACAAATTCTAATCTACTCGCGACAATTGTTTCCGCGTTTTATTTCTTTCCTCCACCAAGATTATCACCTGCAGTGAAAACCGTCTTTATCAATAGTCGACAAAAATAAAATCGTTCAACCTAATTCATCCCTCGGAGCACTCTTGATATCAAGAAATGTCCTCCACTCCTGATGCCAAGAAATATCCTTCATTCATGATGCCAAAAAATGTCCTCCACTCCTGACCCCAACAAATGTTCTCCATTCCTGATCCCAAGAAATGTCCTCCACTCATGATCTCAAGAAATGTCCTCCACTCATGATCTCAAGAAATGTCCTCCACTCCTGTACCCAAAAAATGTCCTCCACTCCTAATCCCAAAACATGTTCTCCACTCCTGACCCCAAGAAATGTCCTCTATTCCTGATCCCAAAACATGTTCTCCACTCCTGACCCCAAGAAATGTCCTCTATTCCTGATCCCAAAACATGTTCTCCACTCCTGACCCCAAGAAATGTCCTCTATTCCTGATGCCAAAACATGTTCTCCACTCCTGACCCCAAAAAATGTCCTCTATTCCTGATCCCAAAACATGTTCTCCACTCCTGACCCCAAGAAATGTCCTCTATTCCTGATGCCAAGAAATGTCCTCTATTCCTGATCCCAAGCAATGTCCGCCATTCCTGATCCCAAGAAATGTCCTCCACTCATGATCTCAAGAAATGTCCTCCACTCCTGATGCCAAAAAATGTCCTCCATTCCTGATCCCAAGAAATGTCCTCCACTCCTGAACCCAAAAATGTCCTCCACTCATAATCTCAAGAAATGTCCTCCACTCCTGACCCTAAGAAATGTCCTCTATTCCTGATGCCAAGAAACGTCTCATGGCAAATGATAAATTACCATCGCTGGTTGGTTTCAATAGTCGAAGTGACGAGACCCAGTGGAATATGATTCTCGCTCTCTTCATGTATCGTTCTTTTAACGCGCTTGTGATTTATTAACCCTCCATCGGTGAGATGAACGCGGAACCATTTTTCAGGAGCCCTCCTTCCCGAGCTTTGTCTTCGCGTTCCGAAAAACGATTTTCGCCGGATTATTTTCGCAGCGGGAACTCGCCGAGCCATTCGACGGGAATGCGGGATATGCATTAGCCCGGAGCGGGGAATAACAGTTTTAAATCCCTACGCTTCGCATATTGCTGGCAATGTATGCATTACCCAGGGATGCGCGCGTAGACTGCCAGGGCTTTGCACTCCGCCAACGGCGGTGGCGCTAGCGTTATAAATAATAAATTATCACGGCCGTGTACGAAATTGGCTGTAGCAACGGTTCCGCGTTTTTGGCGTTCCATTAATAATGATTATCGCAGTCGCGGCTGTTATTGCGTTTTCAACTTGCCAACTACGAACGTATCTATCTATCTATCCTCCGCGGGTGGTAACAGCTCGAAAGTCGCGATTATTCTGTTGTTGAATAAATCGGCGGGTGTAATGCGAGCGCGATATCCCGGATTCCGGATGACATCTGCTATTCCGATGAAAATGGTATTGAGGCTAACTATCGCCGATACAAAGCCCATAAGCGGCGGGCTAATGGCATCGACGGGAGCGACTATTCAATTTTACGAGTTGTCGTTTGTCAGCATCGATTCTACCGAATCGTCCTCGCCGAGTTACAAGAAAACGTGTAAAAAAAAAAACTGTAGCGAAAATCGACAGGACTGAACCCTCGGTTGCAGGGAGTAGGACATTAATCCGATCGACGTCATATTTCCCGCGGTGACCCGGAGGGAAAAAACACGATTCTTCATTTGGAACGACGTTCGAGTCGTACCACGAAACGCCCACCCCTTGTATCGATCCGGAATGAAAGCAACGCGTGAACCACCGCTGGGCCGTCGAGAATAAGAAAAGCGAATGGATGGAAGAGATACGAGGGTAAGCAGTCTAGTTTTATCTGAATAAGATTCCATTCGTCATTCCGTATTAATTTCGTTGGAAGTTCTGGAACGACGCCCGAGACAATCTCTCAGCAATTCCATTTCGACGCTAGCAATTCCTGACGCATCCCCGGGGACATCCGAATCGTATTTTCGAGCCGGACGATAGAAGGCTACGTACACGCACGCATCTATCCTCCCCCTTATTCCCGGAAACAGGATCCCGGGTACCTCCCGTTCCCGCCAAAGGATGTTACGATCCCAGTAGAATTCCAAGGCTGTCTCAGTACGTCTTCCGTTCGGATTATAGTAAACACCCTCGGAGAATTCACCCTTTAATGAGATCGGGCATGCCCCGCACGTAGATCGTACCTTCTCTAATTTACACCAAACGGCGACCAGTATTCTGATACTAATTTCATTGTTAATTAAACTTTCGTCCATAAAAATGGCCACAAGGATTTCTAGGAACTGTAAACTCATCAAAGACCTACCATCACGAGAGTCCATAGTGCGCAAAAACCAGTTTTCGGTCATATGCCAGCCCAAACATTTTCTAGTCTTCAATTTTCCATCCAACTGGTATGGACTCTCGTGACATGTCGCATGCGACTGGACTGCACAATATTTTGCATAGCAGGCACTTCAGGCGGATCGAGCTTCGAACGTCAAATTCGATTCTATTAGGTTGAGGAATAAGTTCATAGCGTTTTTATAATTTCTTTTATTTGACAACGATTTATTTGCTGTTTGCCAACCGGTAAGTATTCATTCGATAGAACTCTTTCTGCTCTACAAAACTATGTTAATTGTATTTTTGAGTTATTTAATTTTTTATTAGTTTTGAGGCTTAGAAATGGAATACCCAGGAGGCAAAAATCAACATTTTCGACACCTGCTCTTCTTTGCTTTTCATCGAGGTCAAAAAGCTGCCGAAGCAGCCCGGGACATTTGCGACGTGTATGGAGAAGGTGTCATAGGCGAGTCTACAGC
>NW_017171129.1:490987-496593 GCF_001652005.2 Ceratina calcarata | reverse complement strand
CCCCAACCCAATACTTCCCTTGAATACCGTCAAGAGTCGTGTGGTGTAGATCGAATACCACAATAGGGCGAGGAAAAACCCTGCCGTCCAAGGACAAGTTGGACCTATCCCAGACTCTCGTGACAACAGTAATAGTATCATGGTTATTGTTCCCACTGAATTCGAATGGGAGTTTCAGAATTGAATCGATGTCCAATCGAGGATGGGAAGACCACGATTGTCCAGTGGATGGATCAGTATCGGAAGCGTTATTAGCCCCGGACTTACGAGTTTTAGGGCACCCGTAGATGTTAATAACGCAGCGAGTTTCTAACCATTTAGAACCAGGTTAGTGGCATGGTTAACACTGTCCGAAGTACTAACCGTATTCAACGCGACTTAACTCCTGCAAACTGAACTTCCCGCGGCGAAGCCCTCGCCGTTATTGTGCGCGCTGATTAAATATTTCACACGGACGTAGCAACCGTAGCACTCGAAACCCTCAGCGATCCAAAGTTTTCCAACAACCAAACCTTTTAACGTTTGACCATTAACAACGAGACAGACCGAAACCACCGCGTGTCCTCGACTCTTGTATAGACGAGAATAATTAAATGCTTTTACATAAACGACGGAATTCTTCTGGCGAAATTAACGACCACTGTTAACTAACTAACTGAGAAACGTTTTTCCACTCATTTCCATTAAGGGGGACAAAGGGTGTTGCCGAGTTATTTGTACCGCGCAGTTGCGTGGAATACCAATGGAAGTTAAGTGCGATCGAAGGAACGTACCGGCTCATACATTTTCACGAGCCGAGCTCTAAACACAATGGTCACGCGTACCGTGAAATAATTACCGGTCCGATTATCATCGAATCTGATAGGTTAATCCCCCAAAAAGTACCCGCGCCCGATTCAATTCCCGTTAACGCACCGGAGGTAATCTATAACCAATTGTCCATCGAGATCTCGTAAATTACTGCGGTCTGATACCCGAAGTTGTTATCACATCTATCAGCAATTAAATTATAGCCAGATTCAATGGAATTTAAATCATCCGCCGAGCTAGCAACGATACCTCCTTCATGGGAATACAGGTGTCCCAAAACTAGTGTAAGATATTGAAATGGAAGGTTCCTGACGTGATTTTGAACAACATTTCCCTTAGCGCGAAACTTATCCGAGGCGTGGTTGAGGAGTTATTAACAAAAAACCCCGACCAATCAGAGCGCTCGGCTGGCGCGAGCTCCGAATCGGAAGCGTTGGCTCGAATCTGGACGCCCGGCTTTTGATGTGTGAACAACCGCTTCGCTCAATACGAAGCGTTTTAAGAAAATGACAAATAATCCGAGTCAACGATCCCAATTGGGAGATCGCGCCAACCGAGCGCTCTGATTGGTCGGGGTTTTTTTGTTAATAATTCCTCAACTCCGCCTCGGACATTCGGTCATTATAATGAGAACTCATGCTCAGCTTGTCCGGGGCATGGTTGAAGAGTTATTAACAAAAAAACTCCGACCAATCAGAGCGCTCGGTTGGCGCGAGCTCCCAATCGGGAGCTTTGGCTCGGATCCGGACGCCCGGACTAGTTTTGCGACACAGTGTATATAAAAATTTACCTTTTATTCTGGTTTTAGCGAAAAAGACCAAAGCACCTCGATGTCCCATAATGGTTTTTACTGTTTTAATACATAGCCACGTAGCAGATTTAAAGAGCCAATAAACAAGCTGGATCGATAAAGTTTCTCTTTGAAGTGGGACAGGAATATTTAGTATATTTAAATTACGGCTCACGTCGGTTGGCATCTCTGCGCGGACGGGATTCGTGTTGAACAACGGTTCGACGTTATCACGCCGGTGCACGGTATGAAAATGCACACGGGTACACCGGCGAACCTACCCGCGGTAATGAGATTATAGTCGCGCGCGCATTATGCCGCGGCATAATACGTCGCCGGCTAATGATAATTAACTATCATTAGCCGACGCGCGTCGCATGCTCGCGACGGCGACGAGCAACTCCACCGAAAATAGATTCTCGCTGGTTCCGAGGGGTGAAACAAATTATTATGATTAGGCGAAGACACTAAATAGGTTAGTTAACATCGGGAGTGGAAAAGAAAGTTCTGGAGGCTTTTCGTTCTTGAAATACGCGCGACGTTAGATTCTGGGAATGACTTGCGTATTCTTCATGCAAAGAAAAGGGTCTCAAAATCGGTCTCTTAGGGATTCTTTAATCAGGGATCGGACAATGCGCCGCCATTAATGGGATACGTTAATGGAAGTTAATCTTAGAGGGCGCCCTTAGCTAAAGCTTGTAAAAGCAGGGAACTCGGCCTACGTTTCACATCGAATTGACAAGCTGATTGGCCAATCGGCCTGTTCCAATTGATCCAATTGGCCTGCTGTTTAGGGTTCACTACCTGCTTCGAGGGTTCTTTTGCTTTTCCCTATACCCTGTCCTAAAGACCACAGCATTGGTTATGTTGCTGAACATAAGTCCTACGACCTACGAAGACCCTACGTACCGTTGACATGACGGTGACGTTCCTTTAGTATAAATAGACCTTTAGAGGAAATATTTTTCCTCACTTGCCTGTTTACCAAATACTTTCATACTTATGTAAAAATATAAACTATAGTTTAAACGAGAAGTACGCCATTAGTGGTGGTTAACTAAACATCAAACGACAGCTGTTTGTCCGATCCTTCATTAAAGGGTCCCTAAGATCTCCCAGGTAGACCCAAAGGTATCTTTTTCTCCTGGGTAGGACGATTCAAGAAGCATCCACTCATCTGAAGTCTGCCAACGGTCCCTGAACATCGCTACGAAGATTTTTAATATCAATATTTATGTTAGGATGTCTCTTAGACCAAAATTTATAGTCGTTTCTCAGTTCTCAGTTTTCAATCTCAGTTTTTAACTACTTGTTGCATATCTATAAATTCCAGCCATACTCGTAAATGATCCCTCCAATAAAAACGAAGGACCAAGGCACATCGCAGGTTTATGGAATAATCCAATTGCACTTAGAAGAGGGAATCCAACTCCCAAGAAAAAGGAGCACAATTCATTTGACCAAACGAGAACCAGACATCTTCCACAGATAAGTAATTGCAACTTGTTTTATGTCATACGCCATGACAGTTGGTACATGACTCATGTGCTATTACTGAACTTGTATAAATTGATACAAAACGGTCATTAAAATGGTATATGTTTTATATTACACGAATGGACAAGTTGAGGAATGACAAATATGACCTATACAAATATAAAAAACCTCACTGTTGCTGCTCAATACACATTCATGTATTAAGCTGTCATTTTTTATGTATAATCTTCTTTAGTATAATCTTAAAATATCTATACATCATTTGTTAGGTCCTAAACCATAAAATCGTTGTAAATAGTGTTCAGGAGAGCTAAAACTTAAGATTAGCTTTGTGCGATCACGTCCAGCCATCGGTCCTTGGGCCATTATTTTTTGTACCTAACGGATTGCATGCACTTAGGCATGAGGTACCCACCCGGCTCAAGATTCAATAGGATTTATGACTGGTTGTAACCAGCGTTATTTTCGGCTACCTAGAATCCAATCCTTTATGACCTGGAGGACCATCTTTCGTTCATTTTTTCAAACTTATTTTTTCGTTAACAAAATCCCTTCCACCAGGTACCGTGTCACCTCCAACTAGACTACATGACAAACCCCTCAGTCAACCAATGAAATGTTTTAACCGCTTGATTTCCCTTTCTACCGAACGAAAAATGTACATTCATGTTCCGCCAGGAAACTTCACTTTTAACGCGAACGTTGTAATATAAGCATCGTAATTAAGAGCTGACTGTAAATAAATACTTTAAACTGAAACTGCAAGTGAGAGTTATTACTATCATACTTTCATACTGGACATGTATCGTGTGAATACACAATACTCACAGTGCAAAGTTTACCGAGTTTTCGAATTTGCGTTGACTGCTAAATGTAAGAAAATCCTGCAAATCATTGCGTCTGCGATCTTTGCTTAACCCCAATCCCGCGTTAAAGGGCAGACAATTTTTTGCCCACGACGACTTCCCGTACACTCCTGGAGTCTCGTGACCCGGAGATAATATATTAAAGGGAGCAAACGTCCGCGGCTCTGGGGCACTCTTTCAATTAACCCTGCTCTGATTCGAGGGAATTAATTCTTGCGATCGCTCAGCCGGCTTTCACCGATATTACCACTTCACGGCGTGTACCCGGCTCCTTCAGACGAGCTAACCAAACCACGAAACTATCGCAACGTCTACTCCGTCTTCGTTATCGCGCGGTACCTCAGCTAATACCGTGACGGTTCCACGGTTTTCAGGATTTCGTAACCGAAATTTCGTTAACAAGCTCGACGAGCTATAAATCTGACCTGGCACGTGATCTAAAAACGTGACACGTACTCCATGTTTTTTATTACTTTCATAAAAGACGCGCGTTAATTCCTCAAGCGGATCAGCAAGCTTTTTATTATAATCTAGAACGTCGTAGAACTAAAGTCGGATTTCATTTTAGATAAAGCTTAACCCGTTTTCTATGACAGTCGCCAAGTACGTTTGCGTGTAAAGCGATTTTAACTCGCTAAGATCTTCGACGACGTCCGCACGCAAACACTCCTTTCTAAACGATTCCGGCTGGAGATACACCGCGCACGGTCGACCTTCTAACTTTTCATGTAAGCGGGGGTGCACGACAGCGAAATGTGGACACAGTTGGTTCGGTAAACAAACCGTAGGGTGGCAGATAGAAGAGGGAGCGGACGAAATTAACTCGTAACTTGGTAGAAATCATTCTACGACTCTTGACAGGAGTTACAAATTGCTAGAGCAACCGTGGACGGGTATCTCATTATCCTGATTAATTCGTTGCGTCGGTTTTAATTAACGAACCGTTTCTACTCCTATCTACGAGGTCATAAATACTCGTGAAAATGATTCGGGTTAAATACATCTCGGTATTTCAATGAAAACATTTCAAATGTTTCACGATCGAACGAACGTCGAGTATCGCTTGATTCGTCAGCAGAGTTTTGCGTTAAGGACGTTAGTCCCAAAATCCATTTTCTATAGAATGTTTTGAAGTTTTTCATGAGTATTCAATAGAGCATCACAAATATATGTGTAAAATCTTAGAGAGATCTGATGATTGGGAGAGTAGCAATAAATTATCGAATTCGCAACTTTACCATGTGAAAACGAGAAAAGGCCAGTAAAATGATGGATTTCAGTAATTTAAGGAAAAACGGTTCTATAGATATTTTCAAAAAACTGACACATGCTAAATTAACTTATTACAATTGTATTAACAAAAAAATCAGAAAATTTTTATGATTCGTTTAGTAGAAATTCTTAAATGAAGTATGGTATTTTTGTACAACGCGTTCTTGAGAACGGCGAGGGAGGGGATAGTGTAGCCAATAGCGGCAACGGCTCTTCTGTGTAAGCTTGTGTAAGTGCGTATGTATACGCTGTGCGATGTATTAGAGGGCCAAAGATTCTCAACCATTTGTTTCTATTTAATATGTGTACCACTACGTGGCAACACTTGAAATGATTGAGACCAACTGAGCGGGACTAACGTCCTTAAGTGT
>NW_017171129.1:468812-485574 GCF_001652005.2 Ceratina calcarata | reverse complement strand
GTATTAAAAAAAAAATCAGAAAATTTTGATGATTCGTTTAGTAGAAATTCTTAGATGAAGTATGGTATTTTTGTACAACGCGTTCTTGAGAACGGCGAGGGAGGGGATAGTGTAGCCAATAGCGGCAACGACTCTTCTGTGTAAGCTTGTGTAAGTGCGTATGTATACGCTGTGCGATGTATTAGAGGGCCAAAGATTCTCAACCATTTGTTTCTATTTAATATGTGTACCACTACGTGGCAACACTTGAAATGATTGAGACCAACTGAGCGGGACTAACGTCCTTAACGACGATCGACCGTCTCGACGTTTGGCAGCGCGAAACTAGATGGGTAATTATAACTCGATGATCCAGCCAGTGAATCGAATTCGGAGGTACAGAAAAACTGCGTATCTAATTAATTCCGGAAAAAACGATTTTCCATTGACGTTACGAATAACGACGGACGAATATTAAAATGGTCGACAGAGGCTAGGGTTTGTGCAACAGTGCCTCGGGGGCTCGTTCCCGGGCCGTTAATTGTCACGAAATAAGATTTACAACCGACAGCCGCGCCCATTGTCACGCCAACGATCTACATTCGTATTAACTCACTTCCTGCCTCTCGTAACTTTCGGCAGGGTAATTACTCGCGCGACCCTCGTCATCAAGTTTTAATATCCTACCAACGAAATGTCTGATTAAATTGCAATTAAATATAAGTAACCGTCGTTGGCCACTTCTTCGTGTCCAATTGAAATACATAGGTTAGGTTAGGTTCGGAATTCATGATACGAGCATCCGCAGAATCATTTACTGTTAGAACATATTTAATATACGATCTGTGGGTTCTCCGTCCACATGTCCCTAGTTCTAGGCATGCACATCTCTAGTCCTAAGTATCAACGTATCAACCTCGCGGTTGGTATGACTGCTGCGATCGTCGCTTACCCGCGATTTTCAATTGATCGCGATTCTCATTTTATCGCGATGTTACGCTGTCCAGCCATTCGCTTCCCTGGAGCTCGGACAGCACGGACGTGTTTGCTTGAACTGTGATAATTAAAATAAATTCATCAGATTCCCAGTTTAATTCTTTATTTCTGATCGACTCCGGATATAAATTGTGACACCGACACGCTGCAACTCGTGGAGTGTTGCCAATAGCCCTTCCTAGTTCCAGAACTCCACAGATCCATGGGCTTTAGCGTCATCTATCGTTCTTAATTAGCCTAATGTCATAATTCATTTATTTCATCTATCAACTGCCTATCGGCCTTTTCCCTCCATTTAGTTTAATTCGCCCCGATAAAACGCTTTGTCTATTACCGTATATTGTAAAATATTACAAGTATAAATTGTTCTGGTTGCTCTTCTTCAGCTTGGTGGGACACTATTATTATTGCTCTAAACCCGAAGCCCTAACATTTATAACGGATTCTTCTCGTCAGCTGAAGTTGCCTAGCAAAAATCATATCCGCCATTTTGTCTGCGTTTGATAACTCTGGTTTTTCAGTGTCATGAAGAGCATGAATGCATACGGTCCCCAGGGACCTCATAATTTTTCCCGCACGGCTCGTTTCCCCTCTTTTTCGCCCGTATTTCGATCCCCACTACTATTCTCCTCATGTGCCTTCGCGAAGCTCTCCGCAGCGCCATCTGCATAACATTTCGTCCTAGTGATTTCTGAATTTGAATCCGACGAAATGAATTATTATGAACAAGAATAAATAACAGTAACGAAAACAACAAAATAACGAGTAACAAGAACAATATTGAACAGAAAAGGGAAATCGCACATCGAAGTGTATAAGCCTGGCATCCAAATTCAAATGAGAAAGATTCAGCGCCGCGTTCGTCTACGTCACGTTTGGCTTGGCACTTCTATCTACGTTGCCAACTTGACGAGATGTATAGCCAAAATAAGCCTAAAAATCTTGAAAATCACTGCATACCCCCACCAAGTATTGGTCCCCACCATGGTCGCGTCGTCCCCACTTTCCGGCCGAGGGAAAAATGATGAGGTCCCTGGCAGTCCCTCCTATTCTGTCAAAGCGTCCGGACCCAGGAGCAGGGGTCTCAGAATTTATCCCGCACGACTCGCTTCCCCTGTTTTTCGCCCGTATTTCGATCCCCACTACTGTTCTCCCCGTGCGTCTTCGCGAAGCGAACCTATCAAATACCAGTCCCCACCATGGTCGCGTTGTCCCCACTTCCCGGCCGAGGGATAAATTCTGAGACCCCTGCCCGGGAGGTCATGACACCTTGCGAACACCCAGACCCAGATTTCCCCCACCTAAGCCACCTGCCTCCTAATTAAGTGCAAGTTAAGGCCCAAACTGGAACGATGCTTATTTGATGTCCTTAAGTCGTGATCGATCGAGTAAGTTAAGTTAGGTTTTGAGTCGATAAGTGTATGATACGAGCATCCGAAGAAGAACCCTCGACGACAATTAGGTTAGGTTTATGGGCGTTTGTCTTATGAGCCGAAGAGCACCGATTTCGATGGGACCCTCGAGAATTTCGTGAAAATGCTTACTTACTGAACCGTCGCGTCGCTCGTTGCCAATTAATGAAGCACCCTCGGTCTCGGTCGAGCGGCAAGCGGGATACGTACGTACCTGAAACAAAAATAAAGAGGAACGCCAGGTGAATGTGTGCACGGTTGCTCGGTTGAATGTGATTCATGTCATCGACGCTGAAAAGGGTGAAAAGCTTCTTCGAGGGTCTCCAACCGACGACGTAACGACGCGCGAACGGATATATTCACGACGCGATACCCGATACGAGCTGTTCCTTGACACCAATCCGTCCATCGCCAGCTTTATTTATCCTTTTTCCCTTATCTCGTCGGGAACCGTCCAACGATTCCCGTTTCGGATATTCTTCTTTTTAAAGAATTACGATGAAATCGTTCAATCGTAACTTACGGACTGATCCTTTGATCGCGAGGACAATACGAGATATCTTTTAGAGCGTACAATATTAGTACTCTCGTTAACGATTGTAAAAATTGCATGGAAAAGCGAAATGCGGAAGCTTGGAGAACTGGATCAACGCGCACTGACCGGAACAATTAACGGATCAGAGGATCACGTAAGATTATACAACTCGAATAGGGTTAGAGGGTTAAATATAAATGTGGGTGTCAAAGGACCGAGAGGTCGGAAAACACTACGATTTATTCGACGCTGTCGCTAGAACGACTATAGGAAGAGTGATTCTCAGGTCAAAGGTTAGATGTCCTGGGACCCCTGATCGTCAGTGTGGTTTTGCGCACTGGTTTTTATAGTACTTCGCACCTAGGATTGGTTTTTGCCTAACAGGACTCCTTTGATGAGATGCAGTCGTCCCTATTAAACTTGTTCTATTTCCTAATTTTCTTACAATCACGTTCCGGTTCAACGAAGAAGTATTTCTGATTCTCTAGTTTAGCTGTGATCATAAGAATGTGTCGGTGAATTGGTTTATGGGTCTGAGGTATTTGATTATCTCAATCATTTTAGCTATCGTGGGACACCTCATCGTCAGTGTGGTTTTGCGCAGTGGTTTTTATAGTACTTCGCACTCAGGACTGTTTTTCGTCTAACAGGACTCCTTTGATGGGATGCAGTCGTCCCTATTAGACTTGTTCTATTTCCTAATTTCCTTAAAATCACGTTCCGGTTCAACGAAGAGGTATTTCTGATTCTCTAGTTTAGCTGTGATCATAAAAATGTGTCGGTGAATTCGTTTATGGGTCTGAGGTATTTGATTATCTCAATCATTTTAGTTATCCTGGGACCCCTGATCGTCAGTGTGGTTTTGCGCACTGGTTTTTAGAGTACTTTGCACCCTGGACTGTTTTTTGTTTAACAAACTTGCTTCGATAGGATGCAGTCGTCCCTATTAGACTTGTTCTATTTCCTAATTTTCTTACAATCACGTTCCGGTTCAACGAAGAAGTATTTCTGATTCTCTAGTTTAGCTGTGATCATAAAAATGTGTCGGTGAATTGGTTTATGGGTCTGAGGTATTTGATTGTCTCAAACATTTTAGTTATCCTGGGACTCTTCATCGTCAGTGTTGGTTTTGCGCACTGGTTCTTTTAGCACTTTGCACCCAGGACTGTTTCTTGTCTAACAAACTTGCTTCGATGGGATGCAGTCGTCCCTATTAGACTTGTTCCATATCCTAATTCCGTTAAAATGACGTTCCGGTTCAACGAAGAAGTATTTCTGATTCTCTAGTTTAGGTATGATCATAAAAGTGTAACGCTCGGTGAATTCGTTTATGTGATTGTCTTACGTTCCCAGGAAACGGGCGTTAATTGCAATCCCGTATTGCAACATGGCTCCGGGCCGGTAATTAAGCCGTTGAATTTTCGTGAGTTCAGATTAGTGCGGCGATTGAAGCAATTAAACCTCTGTTAATCTCGTTCGGAGCGCAGGCCGCAAGCTTTGTTGTTCGAGAACAAGCAGCGCGTTTAACTTGAAAAACTTTCTATTTATGCGTCGGTCAACGTGAAACGAAAACCGGTGATTCGGGTCTAAACCGAATTGGAGAATCGGATGGAAAGCTGGGTGTAATCTCATAACGGAACAGGCGTAAAATAATCACAGCCCGGGCTAAATCGAACGGGTCGCGGAATCGTTTAAACTGGAAAATTTAGCTGTCGTTAGTGGCGACAGACAGCGTTCCACGTTGAATAATAAACAGACGGTGTAACGTCCGTCACGTTTGTTGCATTTACAATGAAAACACGAATCGGCCTGCGCGCAATTCGCCGGAGACCCTCAGATCGAGATTCAAATTCCATTCGGAGTTTAATTAATTCCGTGAGTGATTCAATTAATTCACCGTGAAAACACGAGGCTCGTTAAACGATTATCCCCGTTCATACATCCCTCAGAAAGAAAAGCATACAAACCTAACAAACATGAGAAGATCAAAACTACGACTAGCTTCCTAACCTAACCTAATAAACATGCGAAGATCATAACTGCGACTAATTTTCTAACTTAACCTAACCTAATAAACCTACGAAACTGCGATTAGTTTTCTAACCTGACCTAATAAACACGCGAAGACCAAAACTGCGACTAGCTTCCTAACCTAACCTAATAAACATGCGAAGATCATAACTGCGACTACTCTTCTAACTTAACCTAACCTAATAAACCTACGAAACTGCGACTAGTTTCCTAACCTAACCTAACCTAATAAACATGCGAAGACCAAAACTGCGACTAGTTTCTCTCGTCAAAATTATTGATGGACACTTAAAAAGTTAAATGAAACACCCAGCGTGTCAGAGAAAACAGATATAAACGTGAACACAGAGAGACGTAATCCCGTGGAACGGAAGTAGAAATGTGTCCGCCGCAAAGTTGCCACCGGAATGGAACGTGCAACGAGTTTGAAACACGAGTTTCGTTGTTTCTTTATAGCAAGAGACGAGCCCCGATAGCGTAACAAAATAACGGGAGCGTGCAGAAACGTCAATAGAACGGTGATATTAACAAGAACTTCATGAATCGAATGTTAACGGGTTAGAAGGCAACGGTATAAATCATCCCCGTACCCTACGCCATATTAACCGTAAATTTTCAAACCTGAGGGACGGTATAGGTGTAATAATTTCGCCTCGCCTCGTCGGCTCTCGATATTTTTGCGTACGTTACTAAATCGAGGTCCGCAGTTTTCCGATAGTTCCTAAGCGGATTAAAGCTGTTCAGTTCACGCCCCACAGTCTCATTTGCATTCCGCTCGTTGCGTGAAGGTCGCTTGGAATTTTTACATCCGATACTACAGCACGTTTAATTAATTATGATAAACGATAACTTGGTCATTCTTTTCTCTCGAGACCGTCTCAGGATCGTTCAGTAAAATTAAATGAAGACTGCGAGCGAGGCAACGAAAAAAGGAAGAATAATGAACATAGATAAGATTCGACGCTAACTTCAAAGAATTTGAGGGTCCTTCGCCCAGACAAAAATGTAGCCAAGTTCATGTTGAGGCAATATACTACCTTTTTTCGACCTTTGGAGTTTATAGTCAAATCTAGTGACCCTCCAAGGAGTAACTGGACACCTCAGTGATGATTTCTGAATAGTAAGTAATGAATAAGACAATATGGCTGTTAGGAGGAAAGCATGTCCCAATCGCTGCATAATAGGACACCTTATTTCCACCATATTGTCATCTAAACGCAGACATGTGTGCTACTTTTTTGTGCATCAGAGCCACAGAACATGTGCACACAATTAATAAAGTATTTCTTCAGATGAAGGTAAAAAATGTTGATAAGAGTAGAGGGTTGTGATTGTGATGAAAATAACGCTGTTGATAGTGATCAAAGTGTAAGTGATTTTGTATATGAAGAAAAAAATGATCAACTTAAATTGTATAAATTCATATCTGCCCATGGTGCATGTCTTACAAAGCATGAAAGACGAAATTAGGGAATGTCATAGTGACATACCGACATATTTGGTCCTGTTAGGGTCCTGTAAGTTTCTTCTGGACCACACTAGGGATGACTTTAACTGGCTATGTTTATGTAAACATGCAGGCTTATCTATTAGCTATTATTAATATTCTTATCTATCATTAATTTGGTGAGGACAGCGTAACGTTCCTCTCCGGAAGTTCGCCAGAGGGGAATCGAGCCAATTTGCTAGTGGAAGGGGTAGGTAGGGCCTTTTGCTGACAACTATATCTATGGCATCAGTTTCAGTCGTCCCAGAACTTTTTTAAAGTACGTTTTGTTGGTGACACAGTCTCTTCTAAAACTTTTGTTATACACCATTCAATATGGATGACCAAAAGTATCATTTGTGGCATGTTATACTTCATTGCTTTAAAAAAGGTAATAGCGCAAAGGATACCAAAGATGAGATTATGTACCGTTTACGGGAGTGACGACTATTAAGACTGTCCGCAATTGGTTTAAGAGATTTATAGCTGGAAATTTTTAATTGAAAGATGAAAACTACAATGGCCGCCCAGCAATAACTTATACGAACCTTATCAAGGTTATGCTTGCTGAAAATCTGCGATATAGTGTGCGCGAGATAGTGGATGCACAAAGTGCTATTTAAAAACACTGAAGGTCACCTTGACAATAGTAAAAAATTTTCTATTCAACTTCTTTTCTTGCAATGTATAGCCAATCGAAAACTGATCAATTTTTGTTGAAAGTATTTTTTATCAGATTATCGCAAGTACTTGAAAAATCACTTGACAAGTGTTACGTTGGATACCCTGCATAAGGCTATAAATCAACTTTAAACAACAAATATCGTGTACTCATTTCGTGTCATAGAAAAGAAACTTATAGGACATTATAAATGAATGATGACATTCACCGGTGAACGTCGACATTTCTCGAATATCAGTCTTTCATAGAAACATGTCTAGAGATGTGATAAATTTCACTAGAGAAGACTTCTAGGGATTATTTTTAACATTTAATCAAAAAATGACAAAAATCTCTCAATACTTTTCTGTCTATCGAATATTTGACCATTTTGTCAGCATTTTCGTTTCCAGTAATGCCCACTAGAGGCAGGATCCACGTCAGGACATCACTTTTATTAAACTTAGTCTGTATGTATTACGTTTAAAATACATCCTTTCCAGAGGAAGTTGACAAGCTTAAAACCCGTCGTAATGTTATTCGCAGAATATTCATGGTGAATTTTTCCATGGAAATACGTGATGCCCAGGGAAACGAGCGACGGATCATAAATAAAGAGAAGATTAATAGCATCATGTTCGTGGCCATAAGTCACCGAGACAGAAACGCAACACCGATACGTACGTTTCAAATTCCTCGAAAACATCACGACGATAAATTAAAATCTGATAAAAACAGCCGCTAGCAATAAAAATGAAATACAATATTCGTAAAAACGATTACTCTTCTATATTTATGGCTGTCGTGATTAAATTCAATTAATAGATTGAAACTGCTTATCGTTTCTACTTGCGGTTTGACTAAGTCTGACCCAAAAACAGTGCATATCGGTAAATACGGTCGGTACGTGCCAATGCATTTCGCCGGAACTATAGTTGTGCAGCAAACAACCCAATCTATCCAACAAACTCAAATATTATAACTTCGGCTGAAAGTGGAAGGCACGTAGGACGTGATTCACCGAGGCTCCGCAATCGTCTGAATAATTCTGCGGTAATTTGCTCAAGCTCGTTCCCGTGTCGTTCGCATAATGACTCGCTCGCCGACGCATCGGTACAGTAATTACGCTCGTTATCCAATTAGCCCTGACCCGGTGAAACCACGGCCGACACCCACTGCACTGATTCCTTTCGCGTACCTTCGACGCTGATACCAAGAAACCGTGAACGACCACCACTACCACCACCACCACCACCTCGACCCGGTTCCTAGAGACTTTCAGTTTAATTCGGGGAGAGACTAGTTAATTTTACGTCAAATGAAATAGGTTTCAACGTTTGAAATTTCATTCCGGGGAATTAACTTCCACGGCTCCTGTCTCCTTTCGCAGGATTTTTTAAACGGAGTCCCCGGGACTCGCGAACCGGGTCACCGGATTTATGGAGCCGAGTCGACGGGACTGGGACACACCTGTAGCACTGACCGCGTTCGCTGCCGGGTTTCGTGCCTCATTTCTCACGTGCGACACATCGAAAAATGTCCGCTGGCTGAACCAGCTAATCGCGTTCGAAAGAGTCAGCAGGTTGTACGTGGGGTTATAAGGGACGTGCTACGATCCGACCGCGAGTTACGGATGTGTCAGACTTCCTGTCCGAATTAACCGTTTACGAGGGCGACGTGGCTCGACTCGAGACAAAATAGTATCTTGACAGAATTCCAAGGATCGACTTCGATATAAATCAAAATCGATTTGATGTACGCGTTCTATTTCAACCCTTTAGGTACCACCGCTCTGTCCGCCATGACACTTCCACTGTTGCTCCGAAATGCACATATAGCCTGGTTAGCCCTCTTTTGAATGAACATTTTGTTGCGTACCTCATAGGAATTTCTAGGACAGTACGTTTTGGGCAAACTTGGGTACTTATCAAAGGATCTGTTGACCAATAGTCTTTGAAGCTATCTTTTCTTGTTTGACCCATCAGAATAATTAGGTCAAGGAATTTCTTGATGTCCTTCTGTGTAACCGGAGACCACTTCAGTGCTCTACATGGTTTTGCGTTTCATTGCAGTTTGATTATGATAATTGGACAGCTCTTTGCACAACATCTCAAACAATTCATCACCAAAAAAAGAGATTGGTCACAGAGGGAACAGAGTCACACTGAGACTGAAATCTAGTGACCTCAGCTTGACCTTCAAACATTTGTAGGCGTGCTGGTGTGTCAATTTCAGACCAACAATTATCAGTATCTTCTTCAATGTTAGAATCATTTGAAAGCACCGCCATCTTATGCTTCCTTACAGGTCTAATAATTCCACTATCAGTAGAATCAGTAGAATCGTCAAAGCAGTCATCCGCATTTTCGATCTCACTAGGAATATCTGATAAATTATAGTTAAATACTTCCGCAAGTGTATCAATTTCGTTGGTTTCCCTCCTTTTTCTGAAGGAGGGCATTTCTGAAAGCGCCAGGAAGTTGAAGACGAAGACTATTCGAATGATACAAAATACAATGTAACTGCAATACTTTATGGGTTCGTACAATTTTATGGTTTTTCGTAAATTAACCTGCAAGGTTTCTACCAATGAGGTCGCTTCATTCGATGTGGATAAGTCAGTGAGTTGATATTTAAGGAAAAACGAGAAAACTCATCATGCAGTGTGTTAATAAAGCATACATGACTGGTTCACTACTAAAAATCCTTCTTCAACTTACCAGACGTGAAGATAACAAATAAGAAGTAAGGCATCTTTAGAAAGCTCGACCTTTTATTTCGTTCACAATTTCACGGAAAGCTCCAGCCGTCTAGATTACATCGTGAATAAGGCCAGGCTATGAAAATACTTTCGCGTGCCCCCGGAGGAGAGACACGCTCGTTAAATTAGCGAGCCGAGCTAGGAGAGCCACGGTTATGGTGTATAGTGCTAGCCTAACTGCTTGAAAAGGGGCGTAAAAGTGGCACGATACCGAAGAACGCCTTGCTTTTTTACACCGATGCCCTATGCTTGAATAAAACACAAATCCTCTACTCTGACGCGTCGTTCTTTGCTTTATAAGACAAGCCAAATAGGACTATAGCTACTTTCGAAGCTATTTTATATATGAATCATTTAGTGCCAAGGACTTATGAGGACACATTTCGAATTGCATTTTAGAGACATTTAATATCATGCTATATGAAGAATTTCAACGAAAATATACAGATCATGATGGAAATATGTAAGGTGTACTATTAAGCAACTAGGTTCATGGTCTTCGTAACGGCCATATTGTCTCATTCATCAATTCTGTTTTGTGTTAAAAGAAGGGAAGTTATCAACTTCTGAAAATGAAATTTAATTTACCAATTGAAGGGTTTCCCAGTATCCGAGTTCCAACGCTGTTATGAGGATTAAAAGCATGATGTACAAACATAAGGAGTGTTCTTGCGCATCCATTTGAACAACTAATCACGGACGCTTCCACACGTCTGCCATTTTGGATTTCTAACCAATCACGCTTTACATTAAAACAGCGCGAATTTTAAAATCGTGAACATGTCAAAAATTAAGTTCTCGGAGTGTAATATATATGCGTGTTTGGACTAAACAATAGGTTATCGTACTTCCAATATGGCCGACAAATGGAAGGCGCAAACAGTGACGCATTTGAACACGCCGGAAGAACACACCTTATGTTTTTATATCATGGAAACATGTGAGGTGTATTAAGCAACTAAGTTCATGGCCTTCGTAACGGCCATATTGTTTCATTCATCAATTCTGTTTTGTGTTAAAAGAACGGAAGTTATCGACTTTCGAAAATGAAATTTAAGTTTAACTTAAAACGTCTAAATTACAAATAGGTTAACATTCTTGTTGCCTTTATCAGCCTCAATTAAATATAATTATATTCCAATAAACAAATTAAAAAAAATCAATCTCATTACTCAATTTACACACCTTGTACTTTCTCCCCCTAACAGTTTTTCTATCATTAGGTGAAATATCCGGTATACAAGTACCGAATTTTGCCTAAAAATTCCGCACTGAACGACGGATGGAGAGCATAAGAGATAAAACAGAGAACGTGCCACCATTTTTTATGTATGCGCGCGAAGTGGAGTCAGAATCCAATGGTCGTCGTGCATGCGAAGAGCGGATTCAGTAATACGAGTCAACGATATCTCCGACACTCTTTCGGTCGGACGGATCTCCAAACGAGGTAAAGATTGAAACGGCATCGCACAAACCGCTCACCCCCCCCCTGCCAGGATCAACTTTAACGAGGTAACTACGATACGTAAACAGGACCGACCGGTGGACAGGAACGCGGCGGGAATTATTAAACAAAATTCACGAGCCGTGTAAAATCGATTTGATCGCGTCCCGCGCTAATCTCACGGATAGTTTATCTCCGGGGAAATTCGGTTTAATACTACGCGGGCTTTACGTTAACCTCGTTACCCAAGCGATCGTTTCGTTAAGCTACAAATACCCGCCACATTTCCGCTAATTTTTAGAAGAGGTCGTCGTTCCACGAGGGGTCGCGTCGGTACCTCGCAGCAGCTTTTAACATCGTCTTCGAGAATCAACCAGGATCGATCTGCAATTTGTCTCATGGTGTCGCGAATAATAGAGTTAAATTAACGAGAATCAACGATTCATTAATTGAATTCGTTCATCTCAAAGGAACAATTTTCTTTGGCAAAATGCAAAGTGAAGCACGGTTTTTGAATTATTCACAAAAAGCACTGACCAATCAGAACGCGCGTTGGGCTACGCTGACCAATGGCCGAACGCCACGATCCGAGCCCCACTCCCGTGGCTGAGCGCGGGCCCTACGCGCGCTCTTATTGGTCAGTATTTTCCATGAATAATTCCAGGCGATTGTAGGGCCCTCTCTTGATACGTTACACAAATAGCGAGCTGCCTTAATTTGTTACAAACATTCTCAATCAGATTCTCGAATCTAGCTTAATTGTTTTATACAAACGCCATCTTTTATCCTACGTATTATACAGAACGTCCCAGAAAAAGTGTTAGAGACAAAAATGGGTGATTCTGAACAACAATTTCCTTTGACAAAATGCAAAGTGAAGCACGGTTCTTGAATTATTCACGGAAAACACTGACCAATGAGAGCGCGCGTTGGGCTGCGCTGACCAATGGCCGAGCGCCACAATCCGAGCTCCACTCCCGTGGCTGAGCGCGGGTCCACGCGCTGTTATTGGTCAGTCTTTTTTGTTAATGATTTAAAAACCATTTTGTATTTTGGCAGAAGAAATTGTTGTTCAGAAACACTTACAGAATTACCTCTCTTCGGCTCCAACACTTTTTCTGGAACATTCTGTATATAACGACGTGAATTTCTCATAAATCTCTTTCGTGGTATGCAATTATTCAGGTCGGGAACATCCAAAATATCCTAAACTCGCTTCCGGAATTCGTTAATAAATAAGAAGCAGATTCCCGCAGACGTTCATCAATTAAGCTTTCATAAAGTCCCGCATTAGATTTTCATCGGCGCTCAATTTTCCAACCACAATTAATGACACTGGGTTAAATGAAGTAGCCTCGACGGTAGGGTTGATTGATAAAAATCTATACGTTGCCCTCGCAAATGAGTACGTCGTACAGGAAATGTAAAGAACAACCCGACCGTACGATGTACATACGCAGGGAGATCCTTCAAATAATGATTACGCGTCGACGAGACATGCCAGGCGCGAGCTGTTTCCCGTCACGCCTGTCACGCAGTATATTCCCCTTTTACAAATGATGTCACTTCTAGCTTGGTTATCGTTGTCCATCTTTCCTGACGTACAATCTACACAACTCATTTTTCCCCACTCTAACCATTTTCCCCACCTCGCGACGTATGGCAGTCCGTGACGTCATATACCATAGACGGAGTAAAGGTCTAGTCCAGGCATGGCCAAAGTTGTCGCCAAGCGACACGACCTTGCCCGGGAGCCGGAGTGGGGCACGCAGTCCGAACGGTTAATAGTGTGTATGATGCATGCACGTAACATACTGAAATAATGTGAGGGCCTCCTGGGCCTACTGCACGAAGTAGGGAGAACAGCTACAGTGGGGCCAGCTACATGGAACAGCTACATGTACTTGGCCATGCCTGGTCTAGCCCCACTGACGACACGACAAAGACACGACAACGACATTTTGAGTTTTTTGAGGTGGTGGGGCGGCCGAGCTAGTATGCGTAGCCAGTACGGTACTGGCACGGCCGCCCCACCACCTCAAAAAACCCAAATTGTCGTTGTCGTGTCATCAGTGGGGCTAGACCTTAAAAAGTCATAAGGAATGGACTGTGTCCGGTCTTAAACTCTCAGGACCACGAGTATAGGCTCCCGCGAAAGGTTGTGTGGCGTGCGCAACACAGTTGGCCATTTCTGATCTATATTTCCAGCGTTTCTTATCGACTTCACGTTTTCTAAATGGTTTATTTCGAGAGGCATCGCGTTAGCTCGAATTGAAATCAATTCAAGATGAGTTAATTACGTGACGTTGAAATTCGTACAAAAATATGCATCCGGCGGCATACGCCAATCATAGTACGAGATCAAATTATGCCGTTAACTGACGCTGTTCCGCAACTGTCCAATATATTCTACGTTCCTTATAAATCAGTCGAACTAATGTTATCGCACTGTTGTTGCGAAGTGAATTCATAGGAACCGATGAATAATGTATCGCGAATTAACCGGCCCGTATCCAGTCAACGGGATAACGAGGCCAGAATTCTGTAGATGGATAAATCCCACGGAATACCTTGTGCCCGGTTAAACGGCGCGTACAATTTAATGGTTTGATCGGTTGTATAATAATTGACGTTATAATTCATATCGGTCAGGCACCTCCCTAGCTTCGTGATATGTACAAATATCTCGGAGGATCAAATCGACTCTTTTGAAATTAGTATTTGAATAAATATTAAACGCAAATTACATGGTTGAACTTGAACATTTCCTTTTATTTAATTATTATAATAATAATAATATATATATANTCAAAACCTATAAAATGGCAAATAATCATACTTAACTCATTAAATATCGAAATTAGAAGAGGAGTACACTATTTTTAATTAAAAATTTTCGATATTCTAGGAAAAAAAAAATTTTTTATTTTTCTGAGATTTTTCCAAGGGGTACGTTTTTAGGTTTAAAAGTCTACAGAATTCACTAGCAAAAATTTGTGATAGGAAAGTACTTATATGAACAATATAACAAATTCTATTAATTTTTATTGTTTAGAAAACAATTGAATGTTAACAATTAAACTTTTTTCATCGAAAATCATTGTTCCTCCGACGTCTGATTTTTTTTTTTAATTATAAGAAATGCGTTTTTCTAAGGTACATAAATTTTTGACTGTCCTTAAGAAAACTAGATATTTCGTTTTTCTGATAATGAAAAGTAATGAACGTTTGTTAAAACGCTGGCAAGTTGAACGAGCCATCGCGGAAATTACTCGTTTGCCGGTTCAAGGGTGCTGCGAGCCTTTGCTTCAGCAATTTCCGCGACATGTCACGGGATTAACTATGCGAATAGTCTTTTTCAACGGCGCGTGGGCCGAGCCGAGGGTAATTTCTCTGCAGCGCCACGGGAGCATCTTTGATTCCAAGAGCGCGGGAGACGTTAACCGGCGACGCGGAAACTTCGTCAATTTCTCATTTTAATCTCGTAACACCGAAACTTTTCATTTTTATCATCCCTTCATGAACTCCCCGTTGTAAAACGCGACATAAAATATTTAACAACAATCATCCCTCCTGTTTTAACAAACGCAAATTAATGATCAGGCTGTGAGCCGCATTAAGAGATCAGCCAAACAGGAGTCGTAAATTCCTGTCCTGATTTTGTTTAGCATCATTAATGACGCATGACCCTATGACCTTTGACGGAGTTAGGTTATCTAAAAATTTACGACCACTGATAACACCTCCTCTAACTGAGAGATGATTTTTTTATCGAATCATTGACAACAATTTTTCTTTAGATGAGGGGACAACTCGTTATATTCTATTCACGAGTCCTGGGGACGAGTTAGCGAATTAAATTTGTGATTCTCTGTGAAGAGGACTCCCAGAACAGTAATTTCTAGCACCATTCAACCGAGATGTTCATAGTAGTTTCGACTCACGTTTGCCGGATTTATCGAGCATCAGAAATTTTCCGCGAGAGAAGTTTAAAGCCGCGTTATTCCACGGGTGGCCAACCGGAAGTTAACCGAGCCAGGCGAGATTTTTACCACGCAGCGCCCTAAATTTCGGATCTCCATGTCCGTCAGTATAATTAACACTAGATTGTCCAAGGAAGTCATTTTTACTGCTTTTGGATAAATGTACAAATAATAATGCATAAATTATTTTTTTTCCCAAGTGAAGTAAATAAATAACAACAACAAAAAGTAGAATACCCCAATTCCTGCATTCAACTTCGGGCAGTTGAATCAGAATAAAAAATGGAGTATTAAGTGTCGTTTTCTCACGCCGCGATGGATTTCAGTAGAACTGACCGTTACAGGTCAGACACCGACGTACCGAGCTTAATAAGAATTTAATATCACAGCAACCCGTTGATTAGTCATCGATTAAACATAAAAACGAAATGAAAAAAAAAGAAGTCAGTGATCTAATGGTGGGTAGTTATTTGGTTGTTATCGAAGTATAGCGTGACCGTAAATCTCCCAACACGGGACGTTATAGATAGAAAAAAGCTCCGTGTTAGTTTTAACTTAAGAATGATCGACGACCTCTTAATGTAACTATAATGGCCGACCCAGATAACAAAATTTATTCCCATTCGCGTACAACGTCGAATTCGCATCTTTCCTCTAACCTAAAATTCCAGACAGGCGTTTCCTTTAATCAGCTCTGATTCTGTTATAATATTAAACGTGTCATTTGAGAACGAATAAAATGGAATAATTCCTATCTCGGTTAACCGAAGACATCAATTTTTGATTACCGGACGCGGGGGTAAGAAAACACCGGAAAAGCATCTCTGATATTGGTCCCATCTTTGCTCCTAGCTTCCCGGCGAACGAGAGAACTTCGTAAAATATATATTACGCGCGATTTCAGCTGCTGCCGGGAGCCGCCATATCGATCGGCACGCTCCCGCGCACCGTCGGCGTTAATTATAATTTCACCAAACCGGAGGACCGCCGCGATCGCGACACCCCGTTTTACCCGAAAGTAATCGTACCGTGAATTTTGGCTTTCGTTACCACGGCTCTGCGAATATTTCCCAATGCAACGACCGCATTTCAAGGAGACCGCGCCTCCCTATTCTCTTTCATCCCCAAAATATTTAAACATGTATAGGTTATATACTTAAACTATGCTAGCACGTTGAATTCAAAAGCTACCTGTAAAATTTTTAATCAATTCATAGGTTTTTTGAAAAATTCTAGTGACTTTTGCATGTACTCTTATGGTAATCAGCAATAACCTAAAGCAAACTTCACTTGGATCTAGAAAATACCCTAGAAAAAATGGTGATAAATTCTTGAAAAGTCATATTGCCAGTGTTTTATGAACAAATTTCTAGAAAAATCATTCATGGACTTTAAACAAAGTTATTGATTAAAATATGATAAAAAAATTACGAACTTAACACTAGAAAGACTGAAACTTAGTGTATACCTATAT
>NW_017171129.1:465814-468569 GCF_001652005.2 Ceratina calcarata | reverse complement strand
ATGTAGGCCTATCACCTTGACGGTGAAATTAACACTAGAAAGACTGAAACTTAGTATACAGGGTGTTCCGTAAAGGGTGTAAGAGCCGAAAATGGCAGATAGGGAGGGTCTTCCTGAACAACAATTTCCTTTGGCAAAATGCAGAATGGGGCTTGGTTACCGAGTTATTAACAAAAAACACGGACCAATCAGAGCGCTCGGTCTACGCGGGCTCTGATTGGTCCGTGTTTTTTGTTAATAACTCGGTAACCAAGCCCCATTCTGCATTTTGCCAAAGGAAATTGTTGTTCAGGAAGACCCTCCCTATCTGCCATTTTCGGCTCTTACACCCTTTACGGAACACCCTGTATACTAAGTTTCAGTCTTTCTAGTGTTAATTTCACCGTCAAGGTGATAGGCCTACATTTTATGATTACGAATATATTGGCTATGCAGTCAATCCCAAATGTTTATGTAATTCAGAAAAAATCAGAATTTATCACCATTTTTTCTAGGTTCTTTTTGAGATCCAAGTGAAGTTTGCTTTAGGTTCTTGCTGATTACCATAAGAGTATATGCAAAAGTCACTAAAATTTTTCAAAAACCGATGATTTGATTTAAAATTTTACAGGTACAAGTATATAGCCTATACATCCTTAAGCCTGCCATGATTTCATTCAATCTCTCACGTGCTGATGCTCGTCACATGGTTTTGTAAAGTAATTGGAAGAGAAACAGGAGGAGAACGAACACGCGTTTTCAAGGAAGAACCCTATCAGCGAACCTAATCCCCGTTTAACGACGATATTAGTTCGAGTCACGTGCTTCCAAGAAAACCAGTGCGATTAAATTGAGAATGGCGCTATTCCAGCAAGCATGCGTCATGCTTCTCGCGAAAATATTTATTTATTATTACACACCTCTTTTTATATACATAGAAAAGTAAATTTAAACGAGCACCAGAGTTTAAGTAATTGATTACACAGACAAAGTTAATTATTGGGTAGTCGAAAAAGTATTGAGAGATTTTTGTCATGTTTATTCAAATTGAATTTTATTCAAGTAACAATAACAATAACAATAACAATAATAATAAATACAAGAGGGCAGAAAAGAAAAATATACTTTGCAGCAGAAGATTCATACGTGCGACGACCTGCGTACATAATCCTAGTATATAACTTTAATTAGTACCGATTGATCACACCTATATTTAACGTACATCAATCTGGACGCCATATATGTTACCATATTACAAAAGATCATAAAGATCGAAATTGGAGCTGAGAGCCTTCCCCTATAAGTCATATGTTATGGCAATGCCAACTATATAATTCAAAAAGATTGAAGCTAATAAATTCACTCCTCAAGCTAGGTTAATCTAACCTAACCTGACCTAACTCAACCACCTTTAAACATGGACATACTCATTACCAAGCGAGATATCTAAGCTTGTATATACTTATATCCATTCTGTCTTCAAAGATTGCAATATATGTATTATTTATATAAAACTAATCTAACCTAAAAGGGTTTGAGAAGATTAATCAAAAAGACACGGTGACCAAATTGTAGAGGCGTAATCAAGATGGGGTAGGACTGTTGAAATAAGTATAATTTTGTATGCTACAGAGTACGTATTAATGTGCATGAATGTGAGTACCGCAGCGACATAGGTGAGAGAATCATATACCAAAATAGAGAAGGAATTAAAGAATGCAATTATGGAACGTGAAGCTACAGTAAAAAATGTACACGTAATCCAAAATAATCAAGGACATCCTGTAATAATCAGGAACTATATTCAGTATTATAATAACGCAACAAAAACTGAAGAGTGTCTAATAAATATTTCGCCAATCCCAGCCACAATTCTTAACATACAAGTTCAGGATAAGAAGGTTTTTGGAACCAGTTGCAAGATTTCTTCTTAACATGCAAGCTCAGCATAAGAAGGTTTTTGGAACCAGTTGCAAGATTTCTTCTTAACATGCGAGCTCAGCATAAGGAGGTTTTTGGAACCAGATGCATGATTTCATCAGAAAACGTAACAACCTGGAGGCAGTGTTAGCGAAGCTTGCAGACTGTTGCTCTTTTCCTAAAATTACACAGTACAAACGCTGGTAACGATCACGAGAATAATTTCAACTCCGTGCCTGGAATTTCGAGCATCCGTGGAATGTTGGAACCCGCATTTTAAATCGGTTTACGGCACAATGCCAGTCCGAATCGAAGACCATCCCGTGGGAATTGGATCCCGACTGAATTCTCCTCGGAAAATTCTCCGCGTGTACGCGAGTACGTCTTCCCTAACGGCCATTTTATTCGCGTCAGCCACAAAGGGATTGCAGCCGAGGCACCTCTCGGTTGATTTATTAGGCCGTGCCTTTCATTACGACGCGTTGTAATGCGGTCTATTCAGTGTACGAACCATCACAATGCCGTGGAATCCTATTTTCATGCGTCTTTGCCCGTATATTCGTATGCCAATGAGGACCGCGTTTAATCAAACCCTGAACCTATCCACGCACGCCTGTCCCCGTCATGACAAACAGAAACGTATACCACAGAAATACTTTATTCCCATGATGTAAAAACATAAGGTGTGTTCTTGCGCATCCATTTGAACATCCATCTGTACACGGACACTTCCACTCGTTGGCCATTTCGGATTTCTAACCAATCACACTTCATATTAACACTAGATTGCCCAAGGAAGTAATTTTGACTGGTTTTGGGCAAATGTACAAATAATAATGCATAAATTATTTTTTCC
>NW_017171129.1:460030-465324 GCF_001652005.2 Ceratina calcarata | reverse complement strand
CTAGAAAGACTGAAACTTAGTATACAGGGTGTTCCGTAAAGGGTGTAAGAGCCGAAAATGGCAGATAGGGAGGGTCTTCCTGAACAACAATTTCCTTTGGCAAAATGCAGAATGGGGCTTGGTTACCGAGTTATTAACAAAAAACACGGACCAATCAGAGCGCTCGGTCTACGCGGGCTCCGACTCGGGAGCGTTGGCTCCGGCTCGGGATCGGATCCGGGCCAACGCTCCCGAGTCGGAGCCCGCGTAGACCGAGCGCTCTGATTGGTCCGTGTTTTTTGTTAATAACTCGGTAACCAAGCCCCATTCTGCATTTTGCCAAAGGAAATTGTTGTTCAGGAAGACCCTCCCTATCTGCCATTTTCGGCTCTTACACCCTTTACGGAACACCCTGTATACTAAGTTTCAGTCTTTCTAGTGTTAAAACAGAGCGAATTTAAAAATCGTAAACATGTGAAAAATTAGGTTCTCGGAGAGTAATATATATGCGTGTTTGAAATAAACAATAGATCATCGTACTTCCAATATGGCCGATGAGTGGAAGGCGCAAACAGCGACACATTTGAACACGCCGGAAGAACACACCTTATGTTTTTACATCATGGTTATTCCTTCGACACTAGCGACATCTTCGTAAACGCAGCCACGCAGGCATCCAACGTTTATGTTTCGTTTTGTTTTGTTTTATTGAGCGTTCTGAACGTAGAAAGAGACAGCGAGAGTGTGCATCAAGCATAAAGACACGCCATTGCTGGCAATTACAAACATTCTAATCTCCACAAAATGAGTAGATTCCTCTCGAGATATCAGAGATTTAAACCGAACCGAAGACATCAGCGCGCAGCTAATTCGCGCAAATATTTGCAGCGCAAAATACTACGACACTCCCCCCGGTTTGTCCACCGGTGGTGGAATGGGATTAAACTTCGTCCCCCCAAATATCGTCTACACCGATAAACGCTGCCTTAAGTAATCCTAATTGAATAACTAAAACGAAAAAGTTACATGCACGGAGCTAAGCAGAATCTCATTAAACCAGCGTCCGCCATGTAAAGGATCGAAATAATTACAAGTGCATATTAGCAGGCAACATGAAGGTGGCGAGGAACTTCAACCATCCGCCTTAAGAGAGATTTCGAACAATCGTGGGCTACGAGGCATCAAGAACTCGTCCTCGTGCTTAGATATCAGGGTGAAAAGTTTGCTAGCAGGGCTTCCTTATAGCTTCGGGTGACTTTATGACTATGGCATCGCTACAGAAACTTTGAACCCCCCTCCTCCCCGTAACAGGATCAACCTCGAGATCCTATCGCCGTTTTTACAGTCTAGAGCTTAGCTCAACCACGAATTTTCGAACTTAAGACGACACCGCCACGACGTAGCCTCAACGGAGGACATTTATCTCAAACTTTTATAACCGGCGGTAATTTTCTAATTTCCGTCGATCAGCCACGTGAATTATTACGCTGGGACGAATTAGCATTTTGGGTGGAATACGCAAATCGCATTTAGAATATTTAACGAGGATCAACCGCCACAAGGGGGAGCCGGTGATAAATTAATGGCGGGAGTCTTAGGAACGATCGGGGCTCGGGCAAGGACAATTAGGTCCGAGACGACGATCGTAAACGGATCTTGAGCTTACGACGTGGAGTCGGCCATCGCAAGGAGGCCCAGGGCGTGATTTTCTAGCCGAAACTTTTGCGCGTTCATTTTCCAACGGCGCGTATACGCGACCCTCGTTCTATCGATTTTCCCGGTCGCGTTCTTCGTCTCTCTTGCGACCCGGCTCGCCCCGTTTCCACCGCCTCGCTCTCTCGCACCACCTGTTCTACACGCTCCGATGCCGCGCCACCCTACCGCTCTCCCCCTCCCCCACCCCTTCTCTCTTACCCACTTTCTCGTCCTCCCTGTCGCTGTCTCTTCATTGCTCGCTGCTCCCGTTCCTGGCCTGTATCGGCCGAGGTCGGCTACTTGCGATCACTAACCCCGATAGTAACCTCGAGTTCTACTCCGGCTACGCGAGCCACCCCTATTCGATCTTTCATAAGCTTTTACGACGGCACACGGGACTCGTGGAACGGCATTAATTATAATTATACGATTTAATATGGACGTTCCCCGAGTTACGATTTCTACGCTCTCAGATTCCCTGGAATACTCGAATTCACGAGGTGGCATCGAGCGTCCTGTAAAAACGAACGTCCGCCGGCTTAAACGGGGTCTCCCCGGCTGATAAAAACCTTCGCAACGGTTCTTCTTCTTCTTCGTATCCCCCAAGCGCTCGTTACCGGTATTATTGACACTGCGGTCGATGTCGATTAACCGCGGACTCAACGACGCGTCACGTCAGTTTGACAAAGTACTCGGTAGAAAAACCTTATCGGCAATCGACACGAGCCTACCACGACGAAAAATCCCGGGGTCAACTGGATGCAAATAGAACCTCGACGAGAGCTTGATAAATTGTTACGCCGGCCATTTTTAGTCAGCAGAAAAACGCGTGAGAAATTTCTAGTAAAAACCTTTGGATAACGAGTCCAGATAAGGAGCAGGTTATTAATTTTGTATCTACGAGCATGAGAGCCGTTCTATTGAAATCCTACGACCCGTCGGATAATTTTATTAATCCCATTCAAGGGATTCGAGGTTAGGTTTCGGATTTTGTACCAATCTGATCGAGGATCGATGAGAACGACCCAGAATAAAAGAGGGAGCCCTCTGTTTCCCTAGTCAAATGGCAAGAAACGCGTACGAGGTCCAACGCGTCGTTTCGTCCCAACGACTTTTCGTTATTACGTGACATTTCTTCGACGCGGCGACTGGATGAACGAGAAGCGTCGCGACAATGCGATAGTGGCGTTACCGTTCCGTCGAGAGACTGTTCTATGCTAATGGCCTGCCTCTTGCACTCCTGACGAGCCATCAAATAAAATTTTACTGCCGTATTTTTTCCAGCCAACGACTTTTCTCATACGGTCGGCGATTGAATTTGCATTGGGCTCATCAAAGATGGACGAGGACCAGAGCAGAGATACAAGTAGCTAGGCTAAGGGCAGACCTGGTAGTGGCGCGGATATGAAACGGCATGCGAAATGAGACTTCCTTATTGAAAGTGAGCTGAAAGAAGAATAATAACTCGTTTCTCTGCCACTCGACGTCTAAAAAAGGACTTGGACCCCACGTTTCACTTCAAATTTGAAATTATATTCTAATGACTTAATAAAACGAGGACTCTGAGTTAAATTCGAAGGAATACTGCCAAGTTTCTTATTTTTAATAACAGATTATTAAATCTTACTTTTGCATAGCAGAAATGTGCTTCAGGCTCACTTGGGTCTGAGCTTCAACGTCACGTCTTCATAGAGGGCAGCTGTCTCGCGGCGGAGTAACAACAATTTTATCAGAGTAGCAACAATTTTAGCACAAGGAAAATTATCTACAAACAGAACTAACTTCTTCTAACACTGATGCCACGTTTATGTACGAAACGATATTTGGAGAGGAAACAGAGACGAGGGATCGTGTACCAGGGATGAGGACATCAAATGAGATCTTAGGAAAATAGAATGCCTTCGAATCGATCAAATAAATACGAACGAAACAGAATTAACAATATTAGTATAGGTGAAGCAAATTAAAGACTTAACGAAACTCCTTTGATGCCACCAAGGCTAAGCTTTTTTTCTACGCAGTGTTAAACATGGCAGAGAGAGAGAGAGAGAGAGAGAGGGTGGAGAATGGAGAAGAGCAGCGAAAGGTCGAGCCACGTATCGCAGTATCCAGGTGCTCGTTTAAAAGCAGCGCACCCGTAGGATCTGCTTTCCACGGCAGCCATATATCTCCTGAATTCTGCTAGGAAAATAAAGGAAAAAGGAAGGAAGGGGCGGCGAGGTCAGAAAGGGTAATACATCAGCGGCTAAGTCCGAAAACAATTTCACCTACGAAACAAGTGTAACCAGGAAAATACGCTCCTAGGATGTATCATCTGGCGAGAAACCTTTAAATCTGTTGTTTGCTACCCGGAGAACTCGCGTATTGACAAAGCGATACCCATAAGCGTCGTCCAGACAGATTTCTTATCCTTATATTTCACCCGATCTCTCGCTACTCTTCAGGCTCTGTGTTTGCGCGGACAATAAATATTTGAGAAATTCATTGTAAACAGAGAAATCGTTCTATCCGAATTCTCCACGAAAGTAAAACCAGTCCCGACGGTGAATCGGATACCACCTACGTAACGCCGGTGGTTTAGTGAACCGTATGGAACCGTACGAGGCTCCTAGCGAAAACAGACTCGGCAAACAAACTGTCTGGAGGACGGAAGACGAATCACACGCCTGGGAAATCACGCGTGATTTAGTTTTGCATTCTTTAAGAAAGCAACGTCTACCGCGAGGCAAACTTAATAGACTGTCTACATAGTTCCGCGTTATCTTAACTTGTCTCACCACAATGTGTCGTTTATCATGCTATTTTTGCATCCGCCTACAAACTTGCTTGTTGGCCAACTGGACGTACAGATAACGCCAACTTCATTTAATATAGTTTATTAATGGTGCTGCCAAGGACAACTGAAATTCTCTAGAAGAATCTGCAGAGAGGCATTAAGTACTTGAGTTCTCAGCTTCACAGTCTGAATCCTAATCTCTTGCATTTTTGGCAAGGATATTTATATATAGACAGGAAGCAGGCGATTCTTAGCCCTTATGACTAACTCCTAACCTAACCTAAGCTAACTCCGAAATTGAGTAGTGTTTTTTTGATTTTTGGAAAGCCCTTTAACATACAAGGAAAGTAAAGCAACCTAAAGAGTTGTGGTTGTATCTACATGATGTTGCTAGGTAGACAAAATATGAAGGGGCGCGGTAGCGGCCCGAAGGCAAGTTTGAGGCCCGTCAGGGGGCAGCATTGCCGTCGGGCACCGCGTACCTTATTTTTACACGTAAATTCGACATTTTGAATTTCTTTCGTGAATATTAATTGTTTCCTCCGTACTTTCTTAATGCTTTAATGTCACAATACACTTTTTGTACACTACTTTACAATGTGTAACAAGTCTTATTTAAAAAGATGTCCTTAATGCAGAGATATTTTTCAGAAGTCACTAGATGGTCCGATATCAAAATCTTTTCTCTTTCGTCTCCCCTATTTCTTTTTACCATGAAGTTAGCTCAATACCTAAATGTGTGTGACCAACTTATAAAATTTTTTAATACTTCATACGCTTTTTCATGAACGATTGAATGTGGTGAACTTCATATACTATGAATGACTTTATATCATTATACAAC
>NW_017171129.1:454917-459393 GCF_001652005.2 Ceratina calcarata | reverse complement strand
CCAATATATTACAATGCGTGATCGAACGCGGTGACCAGGGATGCCAGAATGGAGGATTTCTCCTCTTCCCGAGCTCTCCCCACTACTGCATGCTCAATGTGCTCTCCTCATTTACATATGGCATTATTAGACATGTTCCCAATAATCATGGATAACGTAAGTGGGGGCAAAAAAAGTAGTGGGGGACAGCTCGGGAAGAGGAGAAATCCTACATTCTGGCATCCCTGGCGGTGACTAAATAATGGAGATGTACCCAAAATGGGGAAGAATAAGCGTATTATACAAGATGTTTCGTAAATGGTGGGCAGAACTTTAGGAACTGATTCCTTATGCTTAGAGAAGAACAAGAACTTAAGTCAAGACCTCAGCAGAGGTCCGGAAATGATTAGTTCCTGAGTTATTAAATGTTTCCTGATAAGTGGACTAGTAGAGTTGGACCAACTGTTTGACCTCCACGTTCAACAGATTCAAACCCATTGGACTGGTTTCTGTGGGGCCATGTAAAGTCTTTAGTGTCCTCGTCTGCAATAGACGAGGTAGAAACTTTCCACGACTGAATTGTGGCAGCTTTTCAGACGATACGCGCCATTCCAGGAATTTGGGAGAGTGTTCGAAGCTCAATGAGACGACAAACTGAGACTTGTACCGAAACTGGAGGTGGACATATTGAACTCTATGACGATGTGACGAGAATTGTGGCACAAAAACTTCCATAACTCAGAAACTAGTCATTTTCGAACCTATGATAATATAACTGTTTGTCTTCTCGAAGCAACAGGAATAGGTTCCTAAAGTTTTGCCTAGCATTTACGAAATACCCTGTCTAGTACTAACAACGTTCGAGGATATTTGAATAAAATAGTAGTGCTTTTAAGGAAAACCCACATCCTGGAGGCCTTGTTACTAACATGGACAAGATGTATATCAAATGATACTTGACAATCCATAAAAAACACAAAACCTAACCTAACCTAATATAAGTAATGTAATTTAACCAGTTAAGTGTGTTTGACGACTATATCCGTCATGGAAGAATGGCAGAATTTTGTGTTATGACGGCTATATCCGTGAATAAATTCATTCATTTTCTAAAATAAAGTCGTCCTTTTGACCCAATATTTCAACAGCGCCACTTACTCTATGTTTGACGACTGTATCCGTCATCGTTTGATTATCGCGACACACACTGGGACGCACTTTGCAAAATGATCGACACAGTTAACTGGTTAAATAACCTAACCTAGCCTAACTTCGAAAATAAGTAATGAGTTTTGGATTTTTGGGAACTTGGTCATCAAATCAGTAGGCCTAACCTAACCATCGCTCATGAATCATGGTCTAAACGGTTGGTCATACAACATGGCAATTGCAATTGCGTTTAATCGTTTAACGCAATGGTACAAAACCGTGGCTAATCGTAAATTGGCTGTACGTGTAATTATGATTAGCTGAGGAAGCAAAAGCATAACGGTGAGAGTGGAGAGGCGTGCCGCACGATTCAATGTAAGAAAGTATAAAGGCGGACGTGAAATATAACGGCGACAGACACGGCTTGTTTCCAAGTAAACCAAGAATTGCATCTTTTCTTCCGGGAGACCGAGGGATGCGAATAAATGAATAGACGAGAAGTTAAAGGGGACGGGTGGGGTGGGGGGGGGGCTACTGACGAAGCAAATGGAAATTTCTAAGAGACTTGTCTTCGAGGATCTTTTCAATTTCCTCGCTCGCTCGCTCGCAGCGACGTCCCTTACCGTCCCCCCCCCCCCAACCGGTATAAACGTGTTACTTTTACCGGGGCTGGATCGGTTCTTTGTAGAAGTCATCGAGAATACGTAGCAACGTGTCGACGCCGGCGACATCTCTTTAAGAGGGACTCGGTTTGAAAGCGACTTTCGTCGATAATAATCGTATTTGCGTATGCGTGTAACGGTTCTAAAAGCACTCAAGGTGAACAAGCGGCAACTAAATGAATTACCAGCAAGGGGAAAATCAGAAAAGTCAAAGAAACCGTGATTATTAAAACGCAAGAAAGAAATAAGTTCCCCCGGTATAATTTAAATTAGTTTTAACCACGTCTATTACGTTACCAGCAACGAGGAAGTGGACGACTCGTCCTGTTTATTTTTAATGCTAAACTTTCACGCGTCGCTGCGAACGCAATTTCTCCGCAGGACTGGGGGCAGGAGGGCCGGTAGGCGGGCGATGGTGGGGGGAAATAACTTCTATTAAAAGTTACCTCATTTTCCTAACCTCGCTCGATGCTTTTTCGTTTCCTATCGTTTATTGAAAATAATTTAACTACCAGTTGCGCGAGCGGACGAGGAAACTAATTGCGTGAAATAAGCTCGTAGTTAGCGAGATTAATTTTTCACTTCCGTTCGCGACAATTGCTCGCAAATTGTACAACTCCAATTTTTTCCCCCGGAACATAAAAGATCGCCGAGGCGAACATCCATTCTTATCCTTCCCGAGGAGTTTTGAAAGACCAGCGAACTTTTTCGTAAGTTAAGGCAAAAATTCATACGGCGAATCCGTAGAGGTGGGAGTATTGCGGCGAGTCTTTTAATACTCCCGGCACGTAGCTGAATCGGTAGATACGTCAGCATCCCCGACAGTTTCATTGGGAGTTTGAAACTTTAAATTTCGGGTAAGATGAGTTCGCGGGGCAAGTTGGATAAACGTTGCTGCACAATCGCGTTTGCGGCCGCCGGGATTGTCCAGGTGGGAAAACCTCGTGAAAATGAGAAATTGAGGTGCGCCGTGAAAAATCGGTGCGAGGACGAGGGACGATTACAACCGATACAGAAAATTTCATGATGTAAAAACATAAGGTGTGTTCTTGCGCATCAATTTAAACAACTAATCACGCACTTCCACACGTCTGCCATTTTGGATTTCTAACCAATCACGATTTACATTAAAACAGCGCCAATTTTAAAATCGTAAACGTATCAAAAATTAAGTGCTCGGAATTGCGTGTGATTCGCGGAGTTCTATACATGTTTGGACTAAATAATAGGTCATCGTACTTCCAATATGGCCGACGAGTAGAAGGCGCAGACAGCGACGCATTTGAACCATGGACTTAAAGGACGGAGCGGACGGAACATTGCCTGCGGTATTTTGTGACGAAAACCGGAAGGGGTATCCGAGATGTCAGCCATTTTCTAGGAGTGACCACTGGCGCTCTCTTCATGTAGCGTCCGCGCTCGCGTATTTCCATGATAATGGCCATATTAGCGTCATTAGCATCTAAGAGCAAGCTTCCACAAGTGCGCACATGTATATATGTACATAGCCGTGACACAACGCTTGATTTAACGCACGCAAGATTTGTATAAGTTTTACAGACAGGCGGCGCCACTTATCGCTCCTAGAAAATGGCCGACTTGACTGTTCCCCCGCCACGGACGGAGCTTCATCCCCCTTCATTTATAAAAGCAGTTTATATTCCGTCCTTCAGATTCATGAAAAACATACTTTATGTTTTTACATTATGGAGAATTCTTCCGGTAATGAACTGTGAACGCGTAGCTGGCGACCTCTTCTGGCATTTCCTCTTTAAGCCGAGAGTCTTAAAAATTCAAGTTGGAAATTAAGTCAGTGAGACGTGAACTGCCCCTGTACACACGAGGGTGCTCGAGGATGCGAATTAGTCATTCGGGGCATGGAGGGCGGACGTTAACAGTGAAAACAGGGCCGGGGGTTTGTACGTATCAAATTTAACGGCGTAAAACTGGCCTACATTTATCCGGGGAGACCTAGCACATCCGAAATATTCACACGTGATTCCACTGTCAGGCGTCTAACCGACGTTACCGCGCCGCGGGTATCCGTAGAATTTGCATTTCATGCGAGAATTTACTATGCAAAAGGAAAATGCATACCGTTGTTTCTTCTTTTTTGTATTCCGGCCCGAGGCAACCAACCGCTTGGTTATCGTTCTGCGAACTGTAACGAATTCGAGTTTTTATTTTTCCGCCTTTTGAAACCGCCCAACGTTCGTAATTGTTTCGGGGGGGATTAAAACGTCTTCGGATATGAACGTTCCAATTTTTCCAGGCTTCCTATTTCCAACGGACGATAAATTAAGGATGTAGTGGCTATACAGTCAATCCCAAAAGTTGATATACCATAGAAAAACGCATTTCCTATAATTAAAAAATCAGACGTCGGAAGAATAATTATTTTGAATGAAAAAAGTTTAATTGTTAACATTCAATTGTTTCCTAAACAATAAAAATTAATAGAATTTGTTATATTGTTCATATAAGTACTTTCCTATCACAAATTTTTGCTAGTGAATTCTGTAGACTTTTAAACCTAAAAACGTACCCCTTGGAAAAATCTCAGAAAAATAAAAAATTTTTTTTTTCCTAGAATATCGAAAATTTTTAATTAAAAATAGTGTACTCCTCTTCTAATTTCGATATTTAATGAGTTAAGTATGATTATTTGCCATTTTATAGGTTTTGA
>NW_017171129.1:452430-454797 GCF_001652005.2 Ceratina calcarata | reverse complement strand
AATTGTAGATCTCGTCGTCCTCTACAAAATGGTCCTACAAACTTTCTCCTACGTCCATCCGTTCGGGAGTTATAGGCAAAAAACGAAAATTTTGTAAAATCTGAAGGGGTACCCCTTGAAAAAATTTCGAAAAAATTGAAAATTTTTTTTTTTGCAAAATATTGAAAAATGCATCAAATAAAAGTTATAAATACTACTATTACCTACAGGAAAAGTGATTACCATAAGAGTACATACAAATTTCAAATCACTATAATTTTCCAAACCCATAAGTTGATATAAAATTTTGTGTATTAATTTTTGTATTTTTTTAAGAACAATAGCAATCTCTAATAACAAATTCAACATGGCAGCATCGTTTAAGTACATAACCTGTACATTCTTAATTAACAGTGAAAGATTATACCAAAAACAATGCTCGAAATTCGTGTTATGGTCGATCGCAAAAGAGAATTAACACGAGACACAGTAAACAATTAAAACCTAGCTTTGTAACCTTATTCCCAGTGAAAATACGTACAGTAGAATATTTTAGGTGACGCGTTTCCGTCGGATGTTTCTAGACGCCTGAACACAGACCGCATTTTCACAATGGAAACCGCTTTGGTATGAAAAATGGTTATGTCTCTCCGTCAGCTGTGAATTTCTGATATTTCCACCTTGGACCAAAGAAAATTGTCACGCGACGAAAAGGAATGCATCGGCACGTGTTCCCCGATGCGTGAACAGCTCGCAATTACAATCGAACCGGACAGGAATCGATGTAGCAATTTGCGCTGGTCGTTTATAGGAGAATCGAAGTTGACGCGAGAAAATAAGCCCCGGGGATGAGTTATTGGAACAAAGGAAGAATCGGTTAAAGAGGCAACTATCCCGGGGTGGGAGAGGGGGGTGAGCCGGGGCTATTTGCGCCCGCGAGTCGATAATTGATCCATAAGTTAGTCGGGCTAAATGAAAAAGTTCGCGGTTCCATGAATGGAGTCCGATGGGTCCAATACTCAGCGATCGAACAAAGTTATTCCGGTCGCGTGCGTTGCTCTTCTCCTTGCCGCTCCTATACGGCCCTCCCTCCCCTCCCTCTCCATAATGTCTGCCGTACGCATACGTACATACATCGTGGAAACCCTGCTGCTGGCGAATATGTCGCCGTGCACACGCGACTGTCGCCCGGAAAATATTGTGCCCTCGCTGGCACACTGTCTCACCCGGGGAAACGACCATAAATACGGGTGGTATTTCGAGGGAAGCGCGACGGGGAATAATCGTCCCGGGTATAATCGACGCGATTCATCTACAGATTCGAACGGAATCGATAGAATCGTACCAACTACCAAGCCCCCTCCCCCCTCCCTCCTCTGTACGAGATAAGAATACGAGCTTTCTTGGGATATCGACGTATCGTAACTGTTACGTCAGCGCTGATGGTCTATAGCTCCGGGGGAAACGTACAATCGATTCCACCCTTTTCTCTTATGATCGGTCGAAAGAGGGTACAAACACTACCGAGTGATCCCATTTCGAAACAAGGCTAATTGTTAGATTGAAAAAGTAATGGCTGTGTTACATGGCAGACAACTGCAACGACCATGATGTAAAAACATAAGGTGTGTTCTTCCGGCGTGTTCAAATGTCTCGCTGTTTGCGCCTTCCACTCATCGGCCATATTGGAAGTACGATGACCTATAGTTTAGTTCAAACACGCATATATATTACACTTCGAGAACCTAATTTTTGATATGTTCACGATTTTAAAATTCGCGCTATTTTAATATGAAGCGTGATTGGTTAAAAGTCCAAAATGGCCGACAAGTGGAAGCGTCTGTGATTAATTGTTCAAATGAATGCTCAAGAACACATGTTATGTTTTTACATTATAGGAGAGTGATTTTTAAATTCGCTCTGTTTTAATATGAAGCATGATTGGTTAGAAATCCAAAATGGCCAGCGAATGGAAGTGTCCGTGTATAGATTGATGTTCAAATGGATGCGCAAGAACACACCTTATATTTTTACACCATGGCAACGACGATTGATTAACACTAGAGATGGCGTTCAAAATCACTAAACGTGATTATTCACGGTGATAAAATCACGATCACGAGTCGTGATTATACTCAATCACGGCCGAAATTAAGATTTTCTATAGTAAGTAGCTTCTCTATAATCATGATATTCACATTTATTCCATATCTGCTAAAATTGCCTGAAATAGCTTATGATTTATGAATTACACCAATACCTCACTTTGCGTTGTGGTTACGTTCGAAAAAAACACGACGCAAATTGAAACGACGCAAAGTGAATTAAGATTTTCTATAGCAAACCATGTAAAGATCGAAGATAGGTTCCAGGGTTACGAAAATACTA
>NW_017171129.1:450715-451709 GCF_001652005.2 Ceratina calcarata | reverse complement strand
CATTTTAAGTTAGAGCTGAGAAATTCAGTAAAAATGCTCCGGAACGTCTCGAGTTGCTGGTTCGTCTGCAGGAAAATGGTCTCGAGTGCAAAGGGTTAATACAATTAACATAGCAATAATATGCAAAATAATTTGAATATTCTATGGAAAATTTAAGTTAGTCAGATATTTGCATTTGTTTCTTGCTTCAAAGTAATTCAATACATCAAAATATAAATAACATTCTCATAAACGTACATGGTTGGCCGCACGTACTTCACCCCTGAACTATACCGAGACGTCAATCACCGATTGTGATGGAATTTGCCAGAAACGTAGTTCTCACAAAAGTATTTGACACGTATTTGACACGTATTTCCTTTTATCGGCAACCGTGGGCATCAAAACGGTGAAAATCGCCCTCAAATGAATAAAGGGGAAGTTAAAGGGGATGGGGTGATGGTGGTTACTACTGACGAAGTAAATGGACATTTCTAAGAGACTTGTCTTCAACGATTTCTTCACAAGGAACTATCCTCCTTCGACTCGTCGCTTTCCCAACGTTCTTTTTAAGGGGGGTGAAAATACGTGGTGGCCTTATCGGCCTGGCCCAAACAATGTGGCCCGTGACTCGGGCATCTGGTTTCTATCAGGCAGGCCTCTTCCTACGCAGTTCAACTCTCGACTTCGCTTACACAATATATTAGGTTGGGGAATAAGTTCATAGCGTTTTTATAATTTCTTTTATTTTACAACGATTTGTTTGCTGTTTGCCAACGGGTAAGTATTCATTCGATAGAACTCTTTCTGCTCTACAAAACTATGTTAATTGTATTTTTGAGTTATTTAATTTTTTATTAGTTTTGAGGCTTAGAAATGGAATACCCAGGAGGCAAAAATCAACATTTTCGACACCTGCTCTTCTTTGCTTTTCATCGAGGTCAAAAAGCTGCCGAAGCAGCCCGGGACATTTGCGACGTGTATGGAGAAGGTGTCATAGGCGAGTCTACAGCAC
>NW_017171129.1:439966-450540 GCF_001652005.2 Ceratina calcarata | reverse complement strand
TTAAGGACGTTAGTCCCAAAATCCATTTTCTATAGAATGTTTTGAAATTTTGCATGAGTATTCAATAGAGCATCACAAATATATGTGTAAAATCTTAGAGAGATCTGATGATTGGGAGAGTAGCAATAAATTATCGAATTCGGAACTTTACCATGTGAAAACGAGAAAAGGCCAGTAAAATGATGGATTTCAGTAATTTAAGGAAAAACGGTTCTATAGATATTTTCAAAAAACTGACACATGCTAAATTAACTTATTACAATTGTATTAAAAAAAAAATCAGAAAATTTTGATGATTCGTTTAGTAGAAATTCTTAGATGAAGTATGGTATTTTTGTACAACGCGTTCTTGAGAACGGCGAGGGAGGGGATAGTGTAGCCAATAGCGGCAACGGCTCTTCTGTGTAAGCTTGTGTAAGTGCGTATCTATACGCTGTGCGATGTATTAGAGGGCCAAAGATTCTCAACCATTTGTTACTATTTAATATGTGTACCACTACGTGGCAACACTTGAAATGATTGAGACCAACTGAACGGGACTAACGTCCTTAAACAAAAGAGTCATATCACTGTTTCATATATTTGAACCAAGGTTTTTATTTACGACGATCGCTGCCTCGGTTCCAGGACGTCTCTCGATAATTACGCTCGTTACGGACACGAGGAATTTTATCGATTCGGTGCTCGAACGTAATCGTCCATTCGCGTCGCTTAACCACCGATCTTTCATCGGCAATTAACGGGTGGCTCTCGAAAAAGAAGAAAGTGATTTAACGGACGAATTAACGAGCTTTTCCCGAAATTTTTTCAAACGAGTCAACCGAGCAGGGTTAATTAAAATCTCCATTCGACCGCGCGGAAAATGAAAAAGAAAAAATGCGATCGTCGACTGGCGTCAGCTTCGAGGAGCGAGTTTAATACGCAGGTATAATCGGGTTTCGAATGCTATTTGTCGACTGCAACGGCGCTAAATAATAATGCAAGGAACATAGGAAAATGGACCGATCGATGAACCGCGGAGGGCTTGAAATAATACATAGACGCGCGTATCTGCACTTTCGAATAGACACGTTCTAAATAATTTCACGGTATCTCCTCATACATTTTTCACCGCCGCTCGTTTCACTCTTTCTTCAACGTTTCAACTTTCAAGCGGTGATAAACTCGTCCGATAAAATCTGGAGTGTATAATATGTTACATATACGGCTCTGCGCGTTTCCAGAACGTTCGATGCTAGTCACGTACTCATCCCTCGCGTAGGCGAGCGTAGAAGCTTCTAGAATATGCCCAAATATGGTTATACCCCACTCCGCGAAAGGGCCTGTTTTGGGTATAAAAGAGAGCTACACGTTAGCTCTTTGGAGTAGCCTTAACCTAAAAATCTAGCATACCGAAGCGCTGTCTCACTCTGTTGAAAGATTATTGCGTGAGTATCTATACTTAGATTTTTTCCCCGCGGCTTCACTGCGTAAACTGAAGCAGGAATTCTCTTACCGTAAAGAGTTGACCAATACTTAGAATATTGTAACGAGTAATAAAGAATATAGACTGTGTTCAAATCCTAGATTCGTCTCAACAGGTTAAGACTAAGTGTTAGATTAGGATCGTCTGCGAGTCTTTATTGTTTCTCTAAACCAGGACTGGCCCAGTCATACTGCCCTAATTACCTAGTAGCTAAAAGGTAGCCTATTGTAGGGCCCTCTCTTGATACGTTACCCAAATAGCTACCTTAAGAATACGTAATTTGAAAGTTTAGATAACGAGACACGTGCCAGTCGATTTTATGTGTTTGAACATGTGCCGGGTCAATAAAAATATTGCGACTGTAGAGACAATACGTCGATACCGAAATGAAAACACCCCTATTCGCTCACTTCGTAAATGTATTTCCTGGAAGCTTGCCCGGATTAAATGAAAACGACATTTCGCAATGTTCGGACGTCGTATGTATTACAGCAGGAACCCAGTGCCGCAATATCGTATCGGATTTTATAAACTCTCTTCATCTTTCCTTCCGTCTTAGTCGCCATTTTAAAACCGCCAGTGTTGCTCGACGTTGAAAAGAAAACAAAAATCACTAGACGCGAGCCATGTTCTTGCCGCACAAAACGAAGTGGATCGTCCACGTCCTGCAGCAATCGAAACTAAGACTAAGTGTTAGATTAGGATCGTTTGCGAATCTTTACTCTTCCTCTAAACCAGGACTGGCCCAGTCATACTGCCCTAATTACCTAGTGGCTAAAGGGGACTGACCCATCCTGGATCGTCCACGTCCTGCAGCAATCGAAACTAAGACTAAGTGTTAGATTAGGATCGTTTGCGAATCTTTACTCTTCCTCTAAACCAGGACTGGCCCAGTCATACTGCCCTAATTACCTAGTGGCTAAAGGGGACTGACCCATCCTGGATCGTCCACGTCCTGCAGCAATCGAAACTAAGACTAAGTGTTAGATTAGGATCGTTTGCGAATCTTTACTCTTCCTCTAAACCAGGACTGGCCCAGTCATACTGCCCTAATTACCTAGTGGCTAAAGGGGACTGACCCATCCTGGATCGTCCACGTCCTGCAGCAATCGAAACTAAGACTAAGTGTTAGATTAGGATCGTTTGCGAATCTTTACTCTTCCTCTAAACCAGGACTGGCCCAGTCATACTGCCCTAATTACCTAGTGGCTAAAGGGGACTGACCCATCCTGGATCGTCCACGTCCTGCAGCAATCGAAACTAAGACTAAGTGTTAGATTAGGATCGTTTGCGAATCTTTACTCTTCCTCTAAACCAGGACTGGCCCAGTCATACTGCCCTAATTACCTAGTGGCTAAAGGGGACTGACCCATCCTGGATCGTCCACGTCCTGCAGCAATCGAAACTAAGACTAAGTGTTAGATTAGGATCGTTTGCGAATCTTTACTCTTCCTCTAAACCAGGACTGGCCCAGTCATACTGCCCTAATTACCTAGTGGCTAAAGGGGACTGACCCATCCTGGATCGTCCACGTCCTGCAGCAATCGAAACTAAGACTAAGTGTTAGATTAGGATCGTTTGCGAATCTTTACTCTTCCTCTAAACCAGGACTGGCCCAGTCATACTGCCCTAATTACCTAGTGGCTAAAGGGGACTGACCCATCCTGGATCGTCCACGTCCTGCAGCAATCGAAACTAAGACTAAGTGTTAGATTAGGATCGTTTGCGAATCTTTACTCTTCCTCTAAACCAGGACTGGCCCAGTCATACTGCCCTAATTACCTAGTGGCTAAAGGGGACTGACCCATCCTGGATCGTCCACGTCCTGCAGCAATCGAAACTAAGACTAAGTGTTAGATTAGGATCGTTTGCGAATCTTTACTCTTCCTCTAAACCAGGACTGGCCCAGTCATACTGCCCTAATTACCTAGTGGCTAAAGGGGACTGACCCATCCTGGATCGTCCACGTCCTGCAGCAATCGAAACTAAGACTAAGTGTTAGATTAGGATCGTTTGCGAATCTTTACTCTTCCTCTAAACCAGGACTGGCCCAGTCATACTGCCCTAATTACCTAGTGGCTAAAGGGGACTGACCCATCCTGGATCGTCCACGTCCTGCAGCAATCGAAACTAAGACTAAGTGTTAGATTAGGATCGTTTGCGAATCTTTACTCTTCCTCTAAACCAGGACTGGCCCAGTCATACTGCCCTAATTACCTAGTGGCTAAAGGGGACTGACCCATCCTGGATCGTCCACGTCCTGCAGCAATCGAAACTAAGACTAAGTGTTAGATTAGGATCGTTTGCGAATCTTTACTCTTCCTCTAAACCAGGACTGGCCCAGTCATACTGCCCTAATTACCTAGTGGCTAAAGGGGACTGACCCATCCTGGATCGTCCACGTCCTGCAGCAATCGAAACTAAGACTAAGTGTTAGATTAGGATCGTTTGCGAATCTTTACTCTTCCTCTAAACCAGGACTGGCCCAGTCATACTGCCCTAATTACCTAGTGGCTAAAGGGGACTGACCCATCCTGGATCGTCCACGTCCTGCAGCAATCGAAACTAAGACTAAGTGTTAGATTAGGATCGTTTGCGAATCTTTACTCTTCCTCTAAACCAGGACTGGCCCAGTCATACTGCCCTAATTACCTAGTGGCTAAAGGGGACTGACCCATCCTGGATCGTCCACGTCCTGCAGCAATCGAAACTAAGACTAAGTGTTAGATTAGGATCGTTTGCGAATCTTTACTCTTCCTCTAAACCAGGACTGGCCCAGTCATACTGCCCTAATTACCTAGTGGCTAAAGGGGACTGACCCTTTCTGGATCGTCCACGTCCTGCAGCTACCGAGGCTAACACTAACTAAGTGTTATATAAGGATCGCCTGCAAGTCTCTTCCTTTCCTAAGAATCAAGACTGACCCAGTCACACCTCTACCCTAATTGCCTAGTGGCTAAAGGGGACTGACCCAGTCACACCTCTACCCTAATTAGCTAGTGACTAGAGGGGACTGGTCCTTCCTCAATCATTCATATCCTGCAGCTACCAAGGCTAACACTAGTCTAAGTGTTATATAAGGATCGCCTGCCAGTCTCTTCCTTTCCTAAAAACCAGGACTGACCCAGTCACATCTCTACCCTAATTAGCTAGTGGCTAAAGGGGACTGACCCTCCCTCGTCGTCCACGTCCTACAGCTACCAAGGCTAACACTAAGTGTTACATTAGGGTCCTCTGTGCGTCTCTCTCCTTCCCTAAGTAAACCCGACTGAGTCGACATACTCGGTCACTCGTCGGGCCCCTGGCACGGTTTGACCTCGTAACAAATAACACTGTACAACATAAAAAAAAAAAAGAATTTGTAACATCCATCACGTGATTCTTATAGAATTTCTCGTGCCAAACACTAATCTCGACACAGAATTGTTCTATCACGTACTTTTTCCGAAAAAAACGTTATTTTTATCAGAATGCATGATTTTTGGGAAGAATGAGGTATTACAGGAAAACTGAGAGAACAAGGAAATTCATTTTTGATCCAAGAGATAGAAGAGTCTTTCCTTAAACGTACTATTTTTCTATTTATGTGAAAATCCTTTTACTTAGAAGGAATTTACTGCACAGTATTGAATTCTACAGACATTTCTCATGAAGAAACCATTCAACATTATGGGATTGGAAGGTTTTGCGAAATCAAGCAAACATATAAAGCATACTAAAAAGAAAAAATATATACATATTTAATTGAACAACAATTTTGGAAAGTCTCCTCCATCTTTTGTTTCAAAAATGGACTTCCTCTCCCTCCTACAATACCGCATTTTTACAAAAACCACGTTTTTTCAAAAACAGTACATGATAAAGCAATTCTGTTTCCAGATTCGTGCTTGACACAAGAAACGCTATAAGAATCGCATGATCGATATTGCGCAAAGTGAAAAAAAAGCTCTTATCTGTCGGTTAGTGTAATTATCGAGGTGAATCGTCGTGGGAATAATAATGAAGCGAATGATAATGAAAACGTTAATGCGTGAAGCCAGCAATTTCGCTAATTTAAATCACCGCCAGATTCATCTTGATTCAACGTTAAGCGATCAAAGGAAATCGTTTAACCGTAAAACGCAAATACTTGGTAACTCTTGCATATTAAACGATATTTAATAAAACAGAGAGTTTGCATTTTCTGGAAAACTCGCAAACCGCTGTATTAATATTTACCACCGTAAATTCCATAAACGTAATAATCAGCTACTCCGCACCCGTTTTAATAAACCGCTAAATTGATAATCAGCCGCGATAACATTTGTAACGCCGTTAATTTAAACCTCTAATATTAAACGCAACTACTACTACTACAACAGCTACTACTACTGTTCTCACACACGAATTTTCGATTCGCGTGCCGCCACGCGGCAACAATCGCACGCGAGAATTACGTTTCACGCAGCAACGCATTAAGCAAACAAATAAAATAATGAAATGGTGAATGGTAGGTACTTACAGGCGATGAGAGGCGGTGATGGTCTAAAGTAACTTTAGATATGAGATGACAACATGAGTCCAGGAAAGTAGAGTTTAGGCTATTTGTCGCAGAATTAGCTTACTTCTCATCTGGGCCGGTTTACCACCTGGACAAAAAAGCATAAAGGAAAACGTAAGAACGTGGCAACGCAGCAAATTTCAAACTGAACCAATCAGAAACGCAAACAATATGAGTCCAGGAAAGTAGAGTTTAGGCTATTTGTCGCAGAATTAGCTTACTTCTCATCTGGGCCGGTTTACCACCTGGACAAAAAAGCATAAAGGAAAACGTAAGAACGTGGCAACGCAGCAAATTTCAAAACTGAACCAATCAGAAACGCTGGTTCGAGTCGCTAATTTTCTAAATGGCCGTTTAGCTGATTAATTAGAACGCAAGCGCATCAGGGAATGTTCAGTCGACGTTAGAGATTCGATCGTTCATTACGCGGAGCAACCGAACTCAGCATCCGACGTCCTGTGTGCAAGCGCCCGTACACGCTGTCTGTCCGTTTACCGGTGCATATTTGATTTTCCGCAAACGATTTTGCTGCTCTACCGTGAAACGCTTGAATCAAGCAACCAAGGGCTTTATATTAAACATGAAGGAATCGTAAACGTGCTCCCAGGCTCGGGGGAAAGACGTTCGAACCTGTGCTTTTGAAGGCTAGCGATCAAAAGATGCATGAAAGAAATTGATAAGCCCGACGTTGCCGGCTGTTTCGCATGAACAAAAGCAATCTCCTACGCTCCTCGGCTAGGCGGATTATTAATTTTCCGAGGGGAGAGATTATCCGATCGACGATCGCGATAAATTGTTCTCCGTCTCGTTTGACAAATTATTTTTCTACTCGGAGTACGTAATGGCCGGAATCTGATCTCGGCGGACAAAGAAATTCTATTAACCCTCGTACTATTCAATGACACAACGAAATCTCATCTCGCTTTACGCCAAGGTTAAAGAGTTCACGCGTCTCTCCTGTAGAAATTCACATAAACCGCGTCACGTTTCTGTACTGATACCGCGATAATTCAGGATAGTTTTTTTAAATACGCCATCTAAATATTTGTAAGTATTGTTCATTATTTAATGTGACGCAAAAGATATTTACTATAACTATAATTATGTAGAGTGAACCAAAAAAGGGGTTAGAACCGAAGAGAAGTGATTCTGAACAACAATTTCCTTTGCAAAATGCAAAGTGAGACATGGTTTTTGAATTATGCGCGGAAAACATTGACCAATCAGAGCGCGCGTTGGACTGCGCTGACCAACGGCCGAGCGCCACGATCCGAGCCCCACTCCCATGGCTGAGCGCGGGCCCGCTGAGCTATTGTCGAGCGTCATGAGCCGAACCCCCACTCCCGTGGCTGAGCATGTGTACCTCGCCATTGGTCAGCGTAGCCCTACGCGCGTTCCCATTGGACAGTGTTTTTCGTTGATAATTCAAAAACCATGGCTCACTTTGCATTTTGCAAAGGAAATTGTTGTTCAGAAACACATACAGAATCACCTCTCTTCGGCTCTAACACTTTCTGGGACATCCTGTACAGTCAAAGATGTTGAAGGACGAATATATGACAAGAATATCTTTTCTCCAAGATATCCACAACTTCTTTGTTCTATCTATCGCTTGAATTTAGTGACTCTATTTAGTGACCTATGTATTAGAATATTCTAAATTATGCGTTAAAAATTCTTTATGACCTAGAAAACCAGGTCAAACAACTTTATAAATCGCACTCCTCTACAATTATCATTTTTGTCCACAAGTTCATTGCTTCAAATACTGGACATCTTTTATTACATGTCTTTGTCATGTCTTTGTGTGTTTTATTTTTGTGTTTTATCACATGTGTTAAACTTCTGACACAGATCTCACAATTAATACAAGCTTGCACGTTGATAAAATATTTTCAAATAATAGCAAAAGAAATAGTTGCCCATTACACATGGGTGAATTATTATTAATATGATATACCGATGCGGTTGCAAATGGTGGCGCAGTTAAATGGATGTAAAAAGATCAACGAGTTATCTGCCCCGGGGAAAGAGATCTATCGTGTAGGACGCGGTTTTACGAAGTACACCCACTTAGTCTCAATTTCAAGCTCGGCCTCGTACAGCTGTACACGTCCCACGGCATTATCGTATAGCGGTGGCTCTCGTGGCGTTATACGATAGCTTTATTTCACGTGTAGGTGAAGCCGGGATTCGATAAAAATGCAAATTCGCCCGGGCATATTTATGCCGCGAGTCGATCGTGCGAAAAATTTCAATGCAAACCCCCTTTGTGTTTTATAGTTCCTTCAACCCCCGAGTCAGTCACCCGAGGCCCTCTGCGCAATTATTAACGCTGGTTAACTCCGGACTAACGTGCGAACATGCACTTGCAAACTTGGACACGAACGAGCATCGCCAGATACGATTCGAACATGGAAAACGCAATTATCGATTTTTAAATTACAGTTTTTGTTGGTTCGAAGAAAAAAGGCAAGAGGAGCAGGTGGAGGGAGGGAGGTGATGGAGGACGCGGTGGCCTTTCTGTCCTCGAGGATTTATTATAAGATGTAAAAGGAAAGATAGTAATAGAGAGGGAGATTTTACGAATTACGGAGGGTTTTCATGAAACGCAAGAACATAAAACAGCACCTCTCGGAATTTCTTTCTCTCAGAATTGTAGGTCGTAAATATTAAAACGAGATTGCTGGTCTTAATTGTAAGAACGATCCAACCACTTTAATAACCAGTGATCGAGTACTTTAATCCAACGTTCCTACAATTATTCCTAGTAAAAAGAATGAAAACCTGCCTCCGATTAAATTCCCTTCGACCGAGATTGGTAATTCCGGCGTTTTGTAACTAGGCGAACGGATATCTGGCGACGGGCAACGATACAGCGACGTGAAGTATCGACGCATATCTCGGTGAAAAGTGGGCGCCAAGTGTCGACTATCCGCTCTTGTTTTACTATTCTGGCGTGTGCACTTCAGCCGGTGAAGGATCACCATTCATCGATCGCCTGGCGCGCACGCCGCGGGAGACGCGGAAAATACAGCGGAAAAACACTCCCGCGGCCTTTCCCTGCCCGAGGATCGAAGAATGATGAACCTCGACAAACGATTGTTCCTCAATAGGAAACACGATTTAATATCAACGGATTTGATATTTGGTAGAAAGCCATTTCTTAATCTATTGAGAAATAGTGAAACGCGATTTGAATCGGTTATGAATTTAATATTTGCAGGGGGGGAGGGGGGAGGTTTTTGTCGATGCGAATATCGGTGGGATGATTCGATTGGCCTGATTCTGTCGGGTTTAGCCTAAGTACGATATTCAGAAGGCGACATAAACTAGCCTCGAGTTGTCTCGCTGTATGGTATCGATCGTGTCCAATTCTAGAAGGTCAGAAGTGGGATACATCGTTATTAATTGCACATCGGATCCTGCAACATGGTACTAATCTAGATAATTACGTTGTAACCCGTGGCCGGAACACGCTCTGCCAAATCGCAACGGCTATTCAGCAAATTGTGACAGAAATGACTGCGAATCGAGCATGCAGATTCCACAGATGCAATTATAGATCATTCCTGGGCTCGTTACACTTTTCCCTGTTCCAAGTATAACATCATATTTCCCGATAAATACACGTTCCACGGATGCTTGTTTTCCGCTAATAACAGCTATCCCTGTGCGCAATTAACTTATATCGCAATCGAGATTAAACGAAGCTTGTTAGCTTTAACAGTAGTTCGCCAGACATAATTTGTTTTTTGCAAACCGCGAACGTGTCTTTATCTCACGGTTTATCATCAGCCAGAGGGCGCTTTAAATAAAACTATAACCGTAGTTTTAGGTTAAAATATGCTCCGCCATTCGTTTCTATCTCTAGTTCTAACTCAATATTATTTAATTGTACTCTTAACGATTCTATTCTTGCAGTCTTCGACCATGTTGAAGAACTTAGTATACTTATTAATTTTAAGTTACTCTTTGATATACACTTAACACACATGGCTAACATTCCCTCCAGGGTGTCAGGTTTTCTTAAAAGGTCATGGATCTATTTCGAAAATCTTCGTACGTTGCTAACCTTATGTAGCACGTTTGTCTTACCCTATATTGAGTGTGCTTTCATAATTAGGTCTTGTTATCCATTAGAACTTCTTGGGAATTATTCAAGACCAATTTTTAAGTCATCCATCTTTGTTCACTAGCTCTCCCATGAGCTACATTGATCATGACTATGCTTCAATTATGCGATTTTTTAATCATGCTCAAATTTAATATCATTACACTTGAGGAGAGAAGAACTATATTGGAAATAGTTTTCTTGCAAAATTTAGTAAATCATAATATTGATTCTCTTCCCTTATTGGCACAAATCGAACTCAATAGCCACTCACGCTGCCTTAGATCTTCTAATGTTTTCTTTATTGAGATTCAAATCCAGGTTTGGACACTTAAGTCACTTATTTTACTCACTGAATTAAGTCACTTATTTAACTCACTGAATTAACACTAGAAAAACTGAAACTTAGTATATACCTATATTGCCTAAAGCAGTAAAAATGACTGCATTGTGAA
>NW_017171129.1:427690-439310 GCF_001652005.2 Ceratina calcarata | reverse complement strand
ATTTATGCATTATTATTTGTACATTTGTCCAAAAGCAGTCAAAATGACTTCCTTGGGCAATCTAGTGTTAAGTCACTTACTTGAGATATGCAATAACTCAAGTCTTGTCATCAGAAGAAAACTATTCTTACTTTCTCGCCTAGCACTATTATGAGACATTTTGTTTTCTCCCTGTTCTTATATTCGCATAATCAAATTTGTCTGTATAATCACTTACTTAAACTCTACTACCCTTTTAGATTTACTTTTCTATGTACATAATATAAACAGTTCTTGCTAACCCATGTAACAATAATAATGTAACAATAATAAATAAATAAATAATATTTCGCAGTAAATACACGTTCCAGAGGTCCTCGTTTTGCACTAATACCACCAAACCCCGTGCGCAATTAACTTATATCGCGATTAAACAAAACCTGTTAGCTTTAACAGTAGTTCGCCAAACATAATTCGTTTTTTGCCAACCGCAAACGTGTGCGCCTGTATCTCCCGTTTTCCCATCAGCCGGAGGGTGTTTTAAACAGAAGTACAATCGGAATTTTATGTTGGAGATCGAAGAACGAAACACAGTTGATCGAATCTACGAATTCTAACTTTCTATTAACGAGCAAAAACGGATAGTGGACGTTGAACGTGGTCGATCGGGCGTTTCCTGTAAAGCTAAAGCACCCCGTTCCGTGAAAACGGTTTAAGCGACTCGAGAAGGCAAAAAGTAGACAAATGCAAGTGTTGCGTGAAGGGTCGAGTACGGAGCACGCGACACACATCGCACGCCAGAGGCCGGGCAATAACTAAACCCTTATCTGGGTTTCATTTTCGCGAATTAACGTGGCCCCATCTAAACGACACTTTTATGCACTTTTTTTTTCTTCAAATGATTACCCACGCGCCGTGAATTAACCATAATTTCCCTTCTATTCCCGCCTAATCAGAATAGAATTATTTGCAAGAAGTTACTCTCCTTTTTTTACCCTCCATTAACGTTTAGAGAGCTTAATAGTGAAAGTATCTTTTCTTTCCTTTCTCCTAACCTAACCTCTCAGAACAATTTATTTTTTGTTTCTTTGAGAACGTGGCCTGAGCTTTAAACAACCATCCATGTTCACCTCAGAGTAGACTAGAGTTGTTCGCATTGGGCGAAACAAAGGTAATAACGCGTGCACAATAAATTTGCGTTGGGCAACGAGTTACCGCGTCAACTTTCATAATTGCTCGGTGCACGTAACCGCGAAGTTCAACAGATAATTCCGCGCAGTTCACCGCGACGTGTACGAAAGGGTGAGTTACTTTTCGAGTGAGAGATGTCGTCGTCGTCGTCGTCGTCGTCGTCGTAACTCGTGAACAATCGGGACTGTAACCGTCGCTCGTAAAGTTTCCATCCCGGGGAAGTCGAGCCGCTCCGCCATTGTTGTTGCAACTGTCTTTTGTCGGCGCGCAACGTTAACTTTGCCCATTCAACGGTTGACCAAACATCTGGTCGAATTCGACCATACAAATCCAACGTCGTCTAATTTTTGTTAAATAATCGATGCTCGTTGTGCACGGTTTATGCATCGATACGATTGTTCGTGGAATTTTCAACGGGGAGGTAGCAGCCGGTTTTCATTTATCAAATAATCGTACACGGTACCGCGAAGCGGACTACGTTAATTGCGAAACGTTTCTTCGTTATCGAGCATCTAGGAAACTTTTAATTAATCAAATTACGAGATAACTCGATGCAACGGGCGCGCTCGATTATTAATAACTCGCAGCTGCAGCTCCCTTTATCATTCCGAATGGGAACAATGTTTCCGGAGATAAGGGGACCAGTTGAAATTTCGGACTGGCCCGCAGTCTAGCGGTAAGCCTCCCAACTATTCGATTACAATCTTTATGATTTTTTGTAGTATACTAGCTTACGTGTCCAGATTATGAAGTTACATACCAGGATTATGAACGCAGGTCACAGAAGTATTTTTTTCTTCTCTGTCCTCTCTTATGTTCATTATTAAAATTTCATTGTCGCCTATCCTCCAACGTGTAATGATAGATGGTACAGATAAAGCACAAATAGTTTTTACACCATGAACACACCACAAATGCTTGTTTCTCACATACACACACACACACACACACACTGTTCACTTTTTGTTCTCTGTTGAAAAGCAATTTGATTTACATTACAAAATATTTCTCGTTTTGAGATTAATCTTGATGCCCAATAGTGTCACACATGGGACACGATGTTCAGTGGGAGTTTAGGTGGGGATGCGTTAAGTAGTGTGAACGTATTATGATCCGTTGAGTTACTGTGACTATTGCGAGAGGTGGGGAGCAGGACTGCTATGACAAATCCCTCACGATGATTTCGCTTCCCACTACTATTCCCCCGTTGCGCTTATGTCATGCTCTCTGCAATACGATATCCATAGTATTTCGTTCTAGTAACTTCTGATTTTGATTCTGATAGTGACAAAATAACTTACGATCTTAAAGACTATAAAATCGTGATTTAACCTAAACGTTAACCCTAACAGATATAATTAATCCTAACCGATATCCATTACAGTTTTATTTTATAAAAGTTATTTGATGTCGACATTGCCAACTTGACGAGGTGTACATCTAAAAGAAGTCTAGCGATCCTAAAAATTACTGACCATGCCTAGCATACCCCCACCAAATACTAGTTCCCATTATCCGCGTGAGGGATTTGTTATAGCAGCCCTGGTGGAGAGGCCTATTAGAGTAGGGAGAAATGAGTTGAACATGGCTGCTGTACACAATCCTACGTATAACATTAATTATTTATATCTCGCTAAATATTGATTGATTACGCCTAATATTTAATGTACATCAACCTGGATACGTGTACTTAGTAAAATGATGGGCAAAAGTGTCTTTCAAGATCCACGACCTTGAGTGCAAGCTAAGGTGGGAATGCTTGACGCTGTGTAACGTACAGAGGCGCGTATCTACATTTACGAATAGTGGGGAGAGCGTCTAGTATGGGGAAAAATGAATGGTGTACTACCATACCACAAAAAGATATGAAGATCTAAGTTGGACAGTTGGGACCAGCGCTGCCAGAATGCAAGACTTCTCCTCTTCCCCTGCTGTCCCCCATTATTTTCTTTTCCCCCACTTATCTTAACCATGATCATTTGAGACATGCCTAATAATGCCATATATAAGTGGGGAGAGCACATTGAGCATACAACAGCATATAGTAGTGGGAAGAGCACGGAAAGAGGAGAAGTCCTGCATTCTGGCAGTGCTGGTTGGGACTTGCCTTATAGGTCAGGTTTATGTTAGATCCAGCATATCCCGGTCAAGTTCAGGCCCTATGCGATGCTTTCATATCCCTCGATTTTAATGAAAAATACAAATTTCCCATGTAACAGTAACTCGCTCGAAGAAACTTTTATTAAACTCGCGACCGTCCCGCGCGCGGAATAATTCAATGCGTCAGGGAAACACAGCTTCATACTACTCATAGTGGATGAAGATAGAAGATAAAAATTGAAAATGGAGGCTGACGTAGATTCTTCTAAAGAAAACAGGATTCGTTTCCAAGCCACACATCGATCGGTGAGCCAGGTTAGGTTCGACTAGACGATTCCCGACGGATAACGAGCTACTAAATCGGAAACACTTTTCACGTTAGTACCGATTCTCCGCTCGAATTTTCATCAAGCCGAGCGTGGTAATCGCGTCGTTTCCGAGGGCAATTCTTCGGTCGAGCACGGAGGACCCAACCGAGGTCGGCTCCCTGGGTTACCATAATTTTTACGCGTCGCGTACGTCACCGGAAGATCTCGTTTCACCCCCACCAACCGAGTCACGTTACAACGCGTATCAACGGTAAACTGGCAGAAGAATCGCAGGCGCCGATCGTCGATATTAAATTACATTCGAATTAAAATGCAGCCTAGCATACCCCCACCAAATACTAGTTCCCATTATCCGCGTGAGGGATTTGTTATAGCAGCCCTGGTGGAGAGGCCTATTAGAGTAGGGAGAAATGAGTTGAACATGGCTGCTGTACACAATCCTACGTATAACATTAATTATTTATATCTCGCTAAATATTGATTGATTACGCCTAATATTTAATGTACATCAACCTGGATACGTGTACTTAGTAAAATGATGGGCAAAAGTGTCTTTCAAGATCCACGACCTTGAGTGCAAGCTAAGGTGGGAATGCTTGACGCTGTGTAACGTACAGAGGCGCGTATCTACATTTACGAATAGTGGGGAGAGCGTCTAGTATGGGGAAAAATGAATGGTGTACTACCATACCACAAAAAGATATGAAGATCTAAGTTGGACAGTTGGGACCAGCGCTGCCAGAATGCAAGACTTCTCCTCTTCCCCTGCTGTCCCCCATTATTTTCTTTTCCCCCACTTATCTTAACCATGATCATTTGAGACATGCCTAATATGCCATATGTAAGTGGGGAGAGGACATTGAGCATACAGTAGTGGGAAGAGCACGGAAAGAGGAGAAGTCCTGCATTCTGGCAGTGCTGGTTGGGACTTGCCTTATAGGTCAGGTTTATGTTAGATCCAGCATATCCCGGTCAAGTTCAGGCCCTATGCGATGCTTTCATATCCCTCGATTTTAATGAAAAATACAAATTTCCCATGTAACAGTAACTCGCTCGAAGAAACTTTTATTAAACTCGCGACCGTCCCGCGCGCGGAATAATTCAATGCGTCAGGGAAACACAGCTTCATACTACTCATAGTGGATGAAGATAGAAGATAAAAATTGAAAATGGAGGCTGACGTAGATTCTTCTAAAGAAAACAGGATTCGTTTCCAAGCCACACATCGATCGGTGAGCCAGGTTAGGTTCGACTAGACGATTCCCGACGGATAACGAGCTACTAAATCGGAAACACTTTTCACGTTAGTACCGATTCTCCGCTCGAATTTTCATCAAGCCGAGCGTGGTAATCGCGTCGTTTCCGAGGGCAATTCTTCGGTCGAGCACGGAGGACCCAACCGAGGTCGGCTCCCTGGGTTACCATAATTTTTACGCGTCGCGTACGTCACCGGAAGATCTCGTTTCACCCCCACCAACCGAGTCACGTTACAACGCGTATCAACGGTAAACTGGCAGAAGAATCGCAGGCGCCGATCGTCGATATTAAATTACATTCGAATTAAAATGCAAACGTCGTATGGCGTGAAATGAAATTCGCCTCCATTGCCCGTTTCACATTAATTCGTTCGATCCGCGGTACCCATGGGGAGGGGGGGAGGTAGAATTGTTATTGAATTTTTCTCTCCTCCGCGGGATAATAGCTACGAAAACAGCGCGTTAGGCGATCATGAATGCAAATCGTTGCCCCGTTTTATTTCGCCGCTCGCATGCGGAAACGTGGCCTACTATTTTTCTTTTTTATTGAATTCCCCGGGACCCAGTCAAGTTTTACGATCACAGATTACTCAGAAACTGCCTGCCAGGCTCCCGGTGCATTTGCTTCGGCAACCTAGTTGAGTACAAGCTGTTAAGATAAGTCTGTTGCCGCATTAAGATGGCCGATTACGCCCGCCACAAAACCCTTAAACATATCTATACGCATATATCTAAATCCTGTTAAAAGACCCGCTACCCACTCCCGATACAGGCTCGTTATGCGCCTCGTTATCAGCAAAAACGAAACATTCGTCTAACCGTCGAGTTAATTGAATACAGTCTTCTATTAGGGATCCGTATAGAACATAACCTCTCTTCGTAATCATATAACTTTGATATAATTTCTAAGAACGGATACAGCGATGAAGAATTCAATAGATCTGTGGTTTCTATGGATTCCAGACAAAATCTCACTCGTTTCGGAAGTTGGGGATGTACACAATGTAGGGGGGGTATTTATAACAGGATATCTGAATAATTCGCTAATAACTTGCTTCGTATCGAGGGGCTCATAATCTGATAGTATTACGTGAATGTAAATTAGGCTCCATACGTATTACATATACTAAAGAACTGCCAAAGTGAAATAAATAAGTAAATTTTTCTATAGGTGGAGGGGTCAAGGAGATTTGAAGGTCAACTCCGTTTTCTTAAATGGACTGATATTGGTTTTTTTATGTACAAACTAGTAGCGTGTTTTAAGACGAATACAATGACTTATTGTGAAGGTCATTCAAGGTCAATTTGGTGCAGAGGTCACTCTGAGCTTTATTACTTAGGATTGATTTGAATCTTAGTGACTTATCCTGGAATTTATAATCGTTTCTCAGTTTTCAACTGATTGTTACATATTTATATGTTTCGTGATACATAATTGATAAAAATCGAAGATATATTTTTAAAAATTTTATTTCATTATTGATTAAGACTTCTTAGAATTTTATTAAAGTAAGTAAGCCTACCATAATGATGGTAGACACGTGAAATGAAACAAATGTAACCACATGACCCCGCCATCTATGTCTATGGAAATTGAACTTCATAATCGCTACGTAATTTCTTTTATTAGCCAATTTTAAATTGAACCATTGACCACCATTGACATTTTTTAAACTATTAAATATTAACTAGTTACAAATAAAAAGTTTACATTAAATTAATCACAAAGACATCTCATTTTTTTAAAAAAATGGACTTATAGCACTTTCAAAATAAACGGTCCAATTATGACTATTTAGCAAACATTGTGGTAAACGGTTAGCCATCCAACAATAGTTACATAATTGTTTTTGTAACAGAAACGTCGATGAAACATTTCTTGAACGACGTACGAGTAAAGGGAAAGTCTCGATGCATAATACCTGCGAGTTCAGCGAATCTTCTAGCGCGGAGACTTGGTTCGAGGCTCGTTCGATTTGCATCTTGTAGACACCTTACACGTACAACGTGTAACGGTTTTGCATTGGAAATGCGCTACGTAGATTGTAGCCTATGCATAAGCAATTATACCGCGAGAACGTACGCTCGATAGCGAGCAATTACAAACGAAAAAATCATCTGACGGCTTCATCGTCGTTTAAATTCGATTTCCCCGGGACTTTCGTCAAACTTTACCTTTACAGTAATTTCATATTCTACATAAAGTGCACGGAATAAAGAAGCAACGGAAGTTCCAGAGGCTTTCGCCAAGGAGACATAAGATAATAGGGTTTTAAGGTTGTAAGTAGTACAAGTCGATAAATGCGACGACGCAATACGCGAAAGAATAAAACGTTACTCAATAAGTTGCATTCAGGGTGTTCCAGAAGAAGTGATAGAGTCAAAAAGGGTTTCTTCAGATTTTTCTGAATAATAGTTTCTTTGGTAAAATGCAAAAGGAGGCACGGTTTTTGAATTATTAACGAAAAACACTTGGCCAATGAGAGCACGCGGAGCCCCGCTCGCTGACACATGAGTCCCTACTCCCGTGGCTGAGCTACTGCCGAGCGTCAGGCCCCGAATCCCCACTCCCGAGCGTCAGGACCCGAATCCCCACTCCTGAGCGTCATGAACTGAGCCCCCACTCCCATGGCTGAGCTACTGCCGAGCGTCAGGCCCCGAATCCCCACTCCCGAGCGTCAGGACCCGAATCCCCACTCCTGAGCGTCATGAACTGAGCCCCCACTCCCATGGCTGAGCTACTGCCGAGCGTCAGGCCCCGAATCCCCAGTCCCGAGCGTCAGGACCCGAATCCCTACTCCCGAGCGTCACGAACCGAGCCCCCACTCTCGTGGCTGACCGCGGGCCCTACGCGCGCTCTCATTGGTCAGTATTTTTCTTCAATAATTCAAAAACCGTGCCTCGCATCGCAATTTGCCAAAGGAAAAAGTTGTTCAGAAACACCTACAGAATCACCCCTCTTCAGCTCTAACCCTTTTTCTGAAACACCTCGTACAATCGACAGTTTTCAACCGTCTAATAGTCCTGTTCCTTGTTCCTCGACAAACGAATGATAGCAATAATAGAATTCCATCGCGTGACCGCCTCCATTGAATTCTCTTTAACGCCTGGAACGCTTGTCCTCTGCGCCTCTCATGCTCAACGCTGTTTTTCCTCGGCCCGAGTGCCCTCAAATTGTTTTATTAATCAGTCGACGGCTAATTGTCCGGCTCGTTGGGAAATATTGGACAGGAAATTACGCGAAACGAAGCGTTCCCATTGATCGATGGCTGTTCCTACACGATGAGCACCGCCGCCCGGTGTTTCCAGAAAGGAAGAACGTTGTTGTTACAAACCCGGTTCAATTTTACATGTCGATACATATTCATCTCAAGTTTGTTATCTTAACGCGCAATTTACATGAAGCCACGGCGCAAACGTTGCGTCATCTACATTTCAAACGATCAACTCGGGACTGTCGGGTTGTCAATTCTACTATTTCAGACTAATTCTGTTCGAAAACTATGATAGACAGGATTAATATGAAATTTTCGTAACTGTAATATTGCAAAACGTCTTTTCTCCGCTGTGCAATTTCTCCCGGTGGAAATAATTCATCAGCGAAGAAGAACGGGGATCCACTTTCATCGGGTGAACCGCGCGATTCGAACAAAAAGGATATAATATTCTTTCATCTCGCGCGTGTTAAATTACGCAACGGACAAGTAGCTGGGGATGCAAATTTCCTAGACAGTTTCCACTTGGAGATCTCTCAATTTATGGACGAATATAAATAAAAACCGAGACGTCTCCTTGTACGATTACCCTTTACGTATTCAGAGATCAAAGATCAACCGGACGAAAATAACTTAACCTAACCTAAACTAAAACTAAGTGCACAGGGCGAACATTTATATTCGAAGGTATCAATAATGTGCAGGGATTTTTTTGCTAATTATCACTGAAGTAATTATGCATAATGAATCGATGCGATGTTGTCCTTTATTTATTGACTTAAAGTACTTTTGTGACGTATCAAGAGAGGGCCCTACAATCGGCTTAGTTTAAAATAAGAATATGAAGTGAAAATTTCATTATTAAATGTATGGGCGATGGTGGGGAAATAAAAGTATTATTCATTGGCTTTGATCATTATTAGTATATCGTTTGAGCTACCTTAAGGGACCCAATAGTCATGTGACTTTTCTAACACACGTCGATAAAAATTGTGACATTTTTTGCTCTGTTTTATCGATAACCTAGAAAAAATAGTGCAAAATATAGGTTTACAAGAATACACTTTTCATCCTTATATGAGAATATTTTCTGGTCGTCATGTACGTCTTCAGAAAGGGGAAAGTCAAATCTGGCACACTCTGGTCATTGTTTAATCAGAATATGCTAATATTTAGTAATATGAGCGTTATAATATGGCCGCAAATTCTTCAAAACAGATTAGTTTCATTGAAATATATATAAAACCATCTATTTCTTTATTGAAAAAGTATATGATATGAAATTGCAAGATTCACGTAACTTTTCTAACACGCATCGGTATAAATTGTGACGTTTTTCGCTCTGTTTTATCGATAACCTAGCAAAAATAATGCAAATGGCCGAATGCATCGGAAGTTTCTATTACATATGAATTATCATATGGAATCGTAACTCGTATGGTCTCGAGTGCACCGGGCAAATGGATTAAGACTGGATTCCACAGTTTTAATACATTATAGAACCATAGTTCGAATGTACGATGATTGCGTTTGCGATATTATAGTTGGAATCGTACGGCGTTCGCGTAGAATATAATATTTGCTTGTGGAACGCAAAGGAAATTGTCTCTCGAGTTTCCATTTCCCGGTTTTCCCCGGCGCGTGTAAGGAAACGTTTTACGACCCGATGAAACTGTAGATTGTATTCAAGCACGATAGCCAACCGTTTTTCACGGTGGCAAAATGATTCGGGGATTAATACGCGTTCATTTCAATTCACTGTGCGGATTAAACGCGTACGGAATGACCGGGTTGAAAATTTTATTCAACCTACTCCGGTTTACGACTGCAATCTACCGAAACTATGCGACTGTAGTAACGATGCCTACTTTAAGGACTCCGTAATACCGTCTCTGAACTCCATCAAGTGATTTACGACCCACTTATGCTAATCTTATTTCATACTCATAGATTCTCACCTGAGAATTCTTTCATCTACTCGACGTACAATTAATTTCACGTCGGATCTTAAATTTTTTTAGATTTATTTTTAGAGATGCATCAACCTCGTGAAGGCTATTAGCAAGTACAATATTTGTAGATTTAATAACAATAAGAAATTGAGCCAGTTTGGGCTTGTGTTAGTTTCCCCTAGGGACAAAATTCAAAACTAGTAATAAGTATACATCTTATTTCTCAATATTCAATCTGGATACTGTTGGACTCTAACTTTGACGCATTAGAGACGTAGACTCGTATCGAATTTTGTCCCCTAGGGGAAATTAACACAAACCCAAACTGGCTCAGTTTCATTGTTACTAGCTCTACAGGTAGTGTAACCCAATTAGATTTATTTAGTATTCTTAAAAAAATTGATCAGGTCGTCGGGCGAGTCTTCAGAACCAGTGACGTCTTGGATCTTGAATCTTTTTCTTTCTTATTGGAATATTGGCAGGATGTGATGATATGCTTTGTTGAGTTAACTTCATTGCAATTTGTGCACATGGGTTTATCTTGGTTTTTAATTAGGTGTTTGTGGGTGAGGTTTGTGTGTCCAATTCTCACCCTATTTAGTGCGACTTGAATGAGAATATCGTTTCTCATACGGTGGATTTAAGTTCGTCAAGAACTTTCCCATGAAGTTTCCTATCCTAATTTTTTTTTAATTTATTTTTAGAGATGCATCAATTTGAGGTTCATTAGCAATCACAATATTTGTAGAACAGTAAGAAACTGAGCCAGTTTGGGCTTGTGTTAGTTTCGTATAAACTGCAAACATAATATATGCCAGCATAAGAATGAAGTGAGTAAATCTCATTTCAAAATGGAGCATTGACCTGTTACAATGATTAAATCTACTATCAAGTATGTCCATTCAAGATCCCTACTTGGCGCTACGTGCACGTGCCACATTTTTTAGGTATACTTCAGAAAGCTGGTCCGGAATCCCTTGAGGTCAGTGTACAAACTAGTTAACGTGAAATTCCAGGCAAGAGCCGCGATATCCGAAGACTTCAGGAGGCTCGCGTAGCTCGAGCGTGCATGTAATTGAAAGCCCGGCATTCCTCCCATATTTTCCCGCTATTCTTTTGAAAACGCTCAAGGGTTTTCGACGCGTAACAACGAGTTCTCTCATGCGGGAAGGATGTTGACCGGTTGCGCGAGGGAACTTCCGTTATGAGGGTATGAAAGATAGATTCGGGTATTCATCTTGGGACGATCGATATTCGCCGAAACGGCGTCGTGCATGAGTTCAACGGGAAATACTTTTTGCCCGTTCTCGAAATCATACCATGAAAAGCTCCTCTATACGAGCATTCAAATCTGCCCCCGTCGATTTCTGACAACATAATCGGCCGTTGTGCGAGAATTTATCGATCGATTGTATCGCGTGGAAGTAAAGTCGGTGGAATATTTATGAACCCGATTGCTTTCGTCTATGGCAGTGGTGGGCAAAGTACGGCCCGCGAAATTATTTAATCCGGCCCGCCGAGGGCCCATCGACATGTATAGTATATGGCCCGCTATAATTACGTTTTCACGGCCGAGAACTATACAGTGCATTTTTTCT
>NW_017171129.1:421273-426165 GCF_001652005.2 Ceratina calcarata | reverse complement strand
AAGCGAAATTTGATTTGGACGCCAATTGGCGCCTACAGTACCGGAAAGCCAATGTGTTTCGGACGCCAATAGGCGCCAACAGTAGTCAAAGGGTTAAAAAAGTTTGCCCACCACTGGTCTATGGAATAGATTTGTAACGCTTGCCCTTTTTCGAAATCGATAACCGGGACGTATTAAGAAAAAACAAAGCTTTCCCTTCTGATATTCCTCGAATCGTTCCGCTCATGATCCGTGAGGTTGAGATCAAGTGGCAGCCCGGGAAGAATGCTTTGTTGGCGGAAAGAATAACTATATTCATGTTTGCGGGGGGAGGGCGATCGATAGCTGAGGAAATGTCAACGTTGGAAAAGTTCAACTTCGAATCACACTTCTTCCACTTTTACCTAGCCCCGCCAGCCTCGCATTTACATTTGGGATTTGTCCGTGAACGAGAAAGGAAACTTAGACCGATAGAGCGGAAACTTTGTGGAAACGAAGTGAGCTCTCGTTCCCCGCTGGGAACCGAGCCGGCCGATCCTCGTGTCCTGACCAACGCGAGATCCAGCGCGAATATCAAACACGCGAGGATTTTATCGACGATAGATTCGACTAAGTCAATCGACCCAAAATAATAATAATAATAATAATAATAATAATAAAAATGGCTAAACAAATTACATAAGTTGCAACCTGCCTGCACACCTTCGGACGTCGCGTCGGAAGAGTGGTTGATTAAAATTTTAATTAAACTGGGATTTAGGCAGACACCTGAAGAAATAGTAAATCAAGGTAAAGGGATTTATGTTCGCAATTAGAAGTGACGAAGCGGAGTTCGTTCCACGAGTTTAATAAAACCGATTACAGGTTGACCTAATGAAATCTAGGCACAGTTGTCAAAATTGGAATTAACACTCATCAACATGGCGGACTGCATCACATTCAATGGTAATTTTTCAATAAAGTCCCTAGAAAAAATGAATCGTTTTCTTTTAATGGGACATTAGAATTGAGAAACGCTACTGGGAGAATCGTCGGGCATTGAATCGACGAAATTGCAGGTCCTCTGACCCAGAGCTCATCCATTTTAATAAACGCGTCGGCCTCGAAATTAATAATTGCGAGGGACCCTCCCGGGTGGCGTTATGTAAAACGCGTTAAAGTCGAACTTGCCACCGTGAGGAAAAGCTGCACGAGACGATAGTTAAAAATCTCGAGGGGGATGTTTCTTCTTTCGTTAGGGAAATATTCAACGGACCAGGTAAGTGCTCGGCAATAACGAAAGCCGTTCGTCCGTCGGCTGAATGGCTTTTCAACGGCGCCTCCGTCGGCGTGCTTTCCGTCAATTGAACGTACAGATCGATTTCTTACCCTCTTTTGTACGAATACTCATTTCCTTGAAAGTTCGTGAAAGAACGCAGAATCGAGAGGGTTAAAGAAATTCGTATTCTTCAAATTCTGCGGAAACTCGCATTAAAACCCATCGGGGGTGGTTTTTCTGTCCTCGTTCCTCAACCGCTCAGTTTTATCCTTAACGAAATACGCAAGCGTTTGTCGCCGACAAAGGTTTTACAAAACGTGTAAAACGACGTACCGTTAAAAATGGCTCTTTGAGCCCGAAAAACCCTGAATATCGTTCTAGCGCATGAGGGCAATTATCATTTCGCGAAAAATAAAGATGGAAGTACGTTTCCAACGCAGACAGTGAAGAGAGAAAATCGGGCAAAAAGACGGACGGATGGAAGATAACCGGTTGGTGGCTGAATCGACGCGTTTCGCGCGAACCACGGGTCGAATACAGCAAAGAGCGGTCGGAACGTTATGACGTGGCCCGGAGTCGTGATATCGTTTCGATAGGGCGACGCGCGACGGAAGGGCAGCTCTGTATTTTCACGACGGAAATTGAGGGTCGCGATTATAGGCGTGGTTGCACGTGTTACTGTAGCGGCCGTGTATAACCCACCCCGGTGAAACTTATCCTCCGGGCTTACGTGCGTTCACTCTTTTTTTCGAAATAAAACGTAGGGCGGTCGAAATTTTATGGGCTCGTAGCGTTCGCTCGCTACGAGCCACTCTGCGCATGTTTACTCGTGCCAGAAGTCACTCTTGTCACTCGGATAACCGATAAAACGTCCAGAATAAACTATAGGTTCGGCAAGAAAATAAATACGATTTTTATTTGTGAGAACCGAAATTATTAAGAACTGTCTTTCATCTTAAATTGGGTATGCATCGCTAAAGAACGATACCTCATGTTTTATTCAAAGCATTATCCATCGCTGACTATTACTATTTCCTATATTTCTGACAGCATCCGGATACCGCGTCGGAATAACGCTTCATCTTTTGACACTAGCCATGAATCGACCCAATTTTTGGTATATTCATATGACGTGAAGTGCTGCTCAGACAGGCCATGCGTTATCGATCGAAAAAACTAGTAATCAGAAGCAGTAATATCTGGTGAATACGACGGGTGGGGTAAAACTTCCCAATTAAGTGTTTTCAAGTAGGTTATGTCCGGCGCAACATGAGGACGAGCATTATCATGCAGAAGAATGATTTTGTCGTGTCTGGAGTAATAATGGATGCATTTTTCCTCGAGTGCTCGGCTCAATGTCATCAATTGAGTTCGGTAGAGAGCCCCAGTAATGATTTCATTCGTTTTCATTCAATAATGCTTCCAATTCCGCGTCTTCGTACACTTTCGGTCTTCCACTACGTTCTTTGTCTTCGACATCAAATTCACTGTTCTTAAACTTTTGAAACCACTCACGACAACTTCTCTCACTTAATACAGTCTTACCATATGCTTCTACAAGCAATCGATGCGCCTCAGCTGCAGGTTTCTTCAAATTAAAGAAGTAAATCAGAACTTCCTGCAAATGACGTTTATTCGGCTCAAAACTCGACACTTTCGCACGAAAAAAGATACCCAATCGCTAATATTTCGATGTGCAACCTTACGATATGACATCTTAGATCTGACACTAGCCGCCATAACTTACTGGTTACGCTACCTGATTTCAAACAGCGAAGACTTATTTGTGCACCCAATACTTTATTTGTTCATTACGATAAACGACTGTCTAGCCATTAAAACTTGTCGCCTGCAGTACTCCTAACAAAACCAATTTGTCAAATTGGTTTCTCTGCTACACAACTCTCTATTAGGACGGACGACGGAAAAGATTTTAGGTTGGAAAAGAAATTCGTACAAAGAAACCGAAGAGTCTTGAAAGGCTAGAGTATGTTTTCGTGCCACACGAATTTACGAGCCATGGGAGCTGCTCTTTCTCTTTCTATCCGGTCGCGGAGTTCTGTATACGAGGAGTTTGCGCACGTGAATCGATGCGTACGCTGTTTGTAACTCTTTCAGTTTGCTCGTTAAGTTAATTGGATAGTCTATTATTAGATGGGCGTGGGATCAAATTGGAGGAAAACGCAAAACCCCCAACAGGTAGAATTTCTAGATAATTTTCTGGTGTCAAAATTCTGTGACGCGCAATTTAAAACGTTCTCCGGTTTTCTGACGTTGTTCGTCATTTAATTCTCAAAACTGGAAACGTTAAAACGTCCGTACCAAGTGATAAGCGTAGAATTTTAATAAAAATCGTGTGAGGGCACTCGCAGTCGAAATGGTGAAAAAAGTTAAATGAAAAACGCAACGCAGAGAATCCACGGTGGCAAAACGCGTACAAACAGAATCGTGACGCGTTCCCGTCGTGGACGGTAAACAGTTTGCTGGGAAACCAAGGGGAGGCGGCTTTGATGGAAGTGAAAACGGCAAGTGGCCATGTTGCTGCCCTCCCAAGGGATTAAACAAATAACCGTGAGCGAACACGCATACTCAAATCGGACACACCCTATCCCGTCCTATTCCGTTCCCCCTTTTGCTAGAAAACACCTGGAATTCGGATAGATTTTCGTATGGTTTATGTTGAAATACTTCTTCTTTAAATATGCGGCATTGATGCATGTTTTATTCAAGTAGACTTACAACCATTTAAGCCGAACGGGTGTTGGCCACAAAAAGCATTTCCAACAACGAGACACACACCATTTTTGTCAAAGACGTTCATACATTTCAACATATATTTCAATTCTTCTATCTCTCTCGTGCAGAACGTTTTGAATCATTGGATGAGTTTAACTTCGAAATTTCGTCGCGGGAAATCTTTTACATATGTAATAGAAAATGTTCGGTTCGACGTTCAACACGCGGTTACGACCCAAGAGTTATGGCACTGTGTGGAATTCCGCAACGTGCTCTCTGGAGAGCCTTCCCTCACGAGCTGTACGCGTGTGCATACGGGCTGATGACACAACACGATATTCGACTCAGCATTTAAATAATCATTAATAAGATAAGCATAAAATATCGAGTCATTAAATGTTAACAATTTAGACTAGTTGAAATTTGATGTGAATGTAAGAAATACTAAAGCAAATGCTAATCAAAACTGCGTTCATTGATAATCTGTATTTAGAAACGTAGCGAGATCTCAAAAGGATAATTCGTCGAAAGCTGTCTAAAAAATGCCTGAGTTGACCCAACCCTTTGTCTATCTCGAGTCCTTGTCCCTTTTCCCCTAGAAAAGTCATGCGTCATGTCCTCAGGCCTAACAAAGTTGTTCGAGTCCTGAAGTCCATCTAGTATACTTTCATTCCTTTTTAACTGCCCACTTCCTGTCCCTTATCTCTCCTACATAAACTCAAATCAATAGTTTGTACATAGACACTCTTCTCTAATTCAATGTTGTGTTCAGGATTCGTAAGAAAACTAGGCTCGGTTGAGTGTAACACTATATTTCCAAAATACTGCACAACGTAGAGGAATTCAGTACAAATGCGGTTAGTATCGAGTCCAGACTGAATCTGTTGTCTTAGGATTCGGCGGATATATATATATATAT
>NW_017171129.1:418372-419664 GCF_001652005.2 Ceratina calcarata | reverse complement strand
TATATATATATCCTAGCTATAGGAAGGGGAGGGTCACTTCTAACCCTGTGACTCAGGGTGGATTTTGACCTTAGTGAATAACTTTACAATACGCTTCTTAAAACTAGAGATAACTAGGAGGAAAACATTTTAATCATCCAACACTGGGTTGACCCAACCCTTTGTCTATCTCGAGTCCTTGTCCCTTTTCCCCTAGAAAAGTCATGCGTCGTATCCTCAGGCCTAACAAAGCTGTTCGAGTCCTGAAGTCCATCTAGTATCCATCCTTCCATTCCTTTTTAACTGCTCACTTCCTGTCCCTTATCTCTCCTACATAAACTCAAATCAATAGTTTATAGATAGACACTCTTCTCTAATCCAAACACATAAATTTCTCTAGTCTGTGCTATCAGAAACGACCCATTCATTCGTAGAATGGAGGAATCGAAAAAACAGTAATAAAATATGAGACTGCTGTATCGGGTGATAACGCTTTTCGATACTAGCCAACTGTAGCGTGGAACGAGAACCGAAGAGAGTGAGATCCGACAAAACAATAGCAGGAACGACTAAAGGATTAGGAAGCGGAAGAACGAAGCCACTTGTTACGCGCAACGCGATGGAACTTGTGCCTTCGTTTCCGTACGTTAACTCAGTGAAATTCGAGGCGCGATCGATATCTACTCATTGTACCAGAGTCCCAGGGCCACTCGATTCGCAGCCAGTCATGAAACTCGTTCGTTGACATTTCATACGAATGAGGATTACGATCCAGCTAACTGCATCCAATTAACCCTCTCTCGTCTCTCGTTTTACATGGCTTTTGCGTCGACAACTCGACGTAATAATAGACTCGTAAAAAGACGAACTTATAGGTCGTAATACCAGCGACTGCAATGAAATCGATCGCAGATTAAAATTCATTCAATAATTGAAACATAAAAGAGAAACCATCTATTTCTGATGGCCGGAAATTAATTTTCCATGCCGGAATTGGACTCGGGTTCATCAGTTTATAAATTAAACTCGCTAAAATATAGTACGTTGGCTTCGCAATGTTACAATATATTTTCATAGTACACCAATACCTCACTTTGCGTCGTGGTTACGTTCCAAAAAAACAGGAAGCAAATTGAAACGACGCAAAGTGAATTAAGATTTTCTATAGCAGACCATGTAAAGATCGAAGATAGATTCCAGGGTTACGAAAATACTACTTTTTAAAAAGAAAATTGAACAAAGTACATACATTACAACACACTACGTAATTGAAACTGAACTCTAAAATTAGCAAAACAAAGTGAAAATAAAAC
>NW_017171129.1:414714-416913 GCF_001652005.2 Ceratina calcarata | reverse complement strand
AATTTCAAAAAAAAAATTAAAGACTCGAACCCAAAACAACGCAATCTCGAAAATCTAACGACGCACAGTGAAAATTAGTACTAATTAAGCAGCGACGCAAATTCGAAAAAACGCAAAACGAAACGACGCAAAGCGAGGTATTGGTGTAATGGAAAATAGCAAGTAATCGTGTAGCACAACTCGTACTTAAACGAGATCGCGATAGACGATCGATTTGTTGCTACAAGTCAAGAAAAGGAAGCACGTAGAACGAGAACGAACGTTTCCTTGCGTCGGAATTATTCCGCGGTAGGTCGCAGAAATGATTGATATTTCATGACGGAAAACGCCGAGTTGTCGGTTTTTCCGTTGGACGTATGAAACTTTGATGAGGGTTTACGAGAGTCTCTTTTTTTTCTCCTGCTCAGGTCGAGATGATCGATAACTCTTGTTTCAAGAAATTCGGGAGAACTGGATGACGAAACTTCTATTTGCATACTGAAATCAGCGACGAATAAATCTAACAAAAAAAAAACTTCTATTTACACATCCTAGTATTTCTGTTTTCATCACTCGACACTATATTAAATAAAAAATTGTTCCACTGAATTCCAAACTGGGTTAACACAAACAATTCGAATTAACACAAATTCATACGCAACTGCGTGTACAGTTTAAACAATGTAATAAACCACAATACGTTTTGCCTGTGCAAAAGGAATAAAATAAAGAGAAATAAATTGAAAATGTTCAAGTTTTAACATTAAATTGTATGAAAGAGAAACGGATTACTCACATCCATGTTGAAAATCCAATGGAACAGAGTTGGCAAATTTTCCATGTAATTTCACAGAATACAGGGAAGACCGTGAGGCAAATCCGGTTGTCCCGTCGCCAAAAACTTCGACGCTGTCAGCAAGAATCGTCCAGCACAGTAGGTAACAGGTGTCTGACTGCCGTCCGTCGATCCCGTGAACAAGTACGCATCCGACGGCTCCGAAACAAGGAGAATCGAACGAACCAAAGAACCCGTGTTCGAGTGTATCACAGTCTTTCTAACCAAACAAACTGAAAGTTAATCGAGTACGTCGAGAACGACGTATCGCGCGTTTCACGTCGTAATACGTAAAATAAAATACCTATTATCCACCAAAGCACACGGACGTCACTTTCGGAGTTTGAAATCCAACGTTGCTCACTTGTTCATAGGGCCAGGCGCACGATTCACAATCGAACAGAGTCAATTTGCACGTATCGTTTTTAACCTCACGCGATTCACGCGCTCACTAAAAACGGAACAAAAGAAGAACGACGAATCACAGATGAACAGCGTCGAAGCAGTTGGCGATGCGACGAATTCCGACTGGAATTATCACGAAATCCACTAACCTTTGGCTCCGGAAGGTTTCTCTCCCTAGCTGACGGGTGCGCGGGAACCGAGGCTCATGTCAAGAGTCGTTTAGGGTACCGGCGAACGAACGGCCTTGCGTGATTTGGACCTCGCGATCCTTTGGACTCCTGCCGCGCTCTGTGCCGTCGGAACGCGCGAGCCCCGTCGCGAACACGCCGACGCCGACGCCGACGCCGACGCCACGAGCAGGAGGCATGAACGGTGCACCTGCGCTTTCGGCCATCATCCTAGCCGGCCAAACCGCCGGCCACCTGAACCCGCGGCTCGTCCTTCCTTCAATACGAATTTTCTAATCGTCCCGTCGGAACCTCGCGCGTCATCCCAACCTCTGTTTTTACTCAAATCAGCACTTTCTGTTGAAAACAAGGCGAACACTAATGAAATTGAGGACCAACCACACGATTGTATGCAAAATCAAACGACACGACGAGACACTTGGAGACACTTACGATATTATTTGAAAGAACACGTGCGAAACGTGCAACTTTACGACAAGACGTGACATGCAATCCGACATCTTGAAATGACGTATGTCTTCGAGCTCCTGATTGGCTTGAGCGCTCCGAGCTCGCCGATGATGATACGTTACATGGTGTATAGTACGCATGATGTTTTCGTAAGGAAACGTTAGTCTATAATATTGTTAATTTATGAAATTATTACGTTTAAATATTATATTATATTATATTTAAATATTATATTATATTTATTATATTAAAATATGTAAAATGCTATTGGTAGGGTTAATGGAAAAGGACGATGCTAAGTCTTACGTTTTTTTATATACTTAAACGATGCTAGCATGTTGA
>NW_017171129.1:412903-413803 GCF_001652005.2 Ceratina calcarata | reverse complement strand
ACCAAACGCAACTCTCTTCAGACCGGTGTGAAGCATACTCACTCCTCACTGTGTGCATAGGCTGAATGATAGTGACCAAGAAAATTGAGCTAATGATGCAAATAGGTCAACCTTCGCATTTGGGTAATCGGCATAGCTATGTTCAGGTAATCCTCGTGCTTGCGTTTGACTATAGTAAGTATAATGCTTATGTATCTTTGTATTCTTAATCCTTCGATGATATTTTGTATCGTGGTAAGACAATATGGCGTAAATGAATATATTTCCTACAGAAAGCAGGTAAGTCGGTGCTATTATAGTATTTTATGAGTGCACTCCTGTGTATGTGTATGTGTGTTTGCCTACATATAGGGTAAGTAAAAGCATATGTATCTGTATTCTTATTTCCTTAACACTAGATTGCCCAAGATATATATAGAGTATCTGCGTGGTACATATCATGAAATTTATAATTAACAAATTTATTTTATTTTCACATATGTAACTAATAATTGTTTCAAACTAGCACGCGTATGTGCGTTTTGGTGGTAATGATCAGCAAACTTCCTCACGTATATGCGTTTGTGATGCAAATTTCATCATAAGGACGTATGAAAGGTGCTTATCACCAAATTTGTCAGATTACAGAAATTTATTATTGATCAAATGCAAATTTGTAGAAATTGACATAAATCTATTTCGAGGCATGACTATTCCAGAATATAGCGTTTCAGTATTTCTAACTTCCGACAAACTCACTTCCATCATTACACTAATCCATCCAACAATTAGTTGTAATGAGTTTATGGTGGTTGAAAAAATTTGATATGGAATGAAATATCACTCCTAATCTGAAACTATAGGAATCTGGGGTTTATTCAATAAATACTCAGTAAATTTCATATAATACTATTTTATTAT
>NW_017171129.1:408256-410584 GCF_001652005.2 Ceratina calcarata | reverse complement strand
TTTTTTTTTTATTGTTAACATTTACTAATAACTTGTTATATGACTGTAAATAATATAAAAAATATTAAAAATTAATTTTAGACAAATTTCTTTACACATTATTCTTTCACAATGCAGTCATTTTTACTGGTTTTGGGCAATATAGGTATATACTAAGTTTCAGTCTTTCTAGTGTTAATTGTTCAATAATATCTCGCATCACATTAAGATAATGTGAAATGTATAATTGCTGTCGAAAGATGTTAATTCGTTGCTATTTCAGTATTTCAACATGTCAGAGTATTTAACAAATCAGTGCTGGACGTTTCCTTTTATTTCAGGTAAATTGAAACAAGAGGTCTCCGTTGGAAATAGCGCCGAGTGAATTTCTCTCGTAGAATGGTATAGTTACAACTATGTCACTTACCGTGAAGATTCTATCGTCGAGAACGTCTGGGTACACAGTGAACTCTCTCTGTTCATTCCTTGGGTACACTCTCGTCCGTCCAATTTCTGACGCGAGCAGATCCGTCGGCTTGTGATCACCCGTGTCACATAATAGCTCCTCTTCCTTCTAAGTTTATAAACTGATCCCACGTCATGTTAGTTATCCAAACGAACAGATGAACCTGGCCATGTTTCAACACGACATTTTTAGCTAATTTAGCAACCATTTTGCAGGATTTATATTATAGAAAAAATAATCCATTCTTGTTTTGTCAAAGATAAGCTAATTTATAAACTAATCTCTCGTTATATCACTTATTCAAACGAAGAGATGAACTTAACGCTTTAGTAGAGCATGTTTCATTAATTTAGAAAGCATTTTGCAAGATTTATATTAGGGAAAAATAATCGATTCACTTGTATTGGGTTGGGGAATAAGTTCGTAGCGTTTTTACCGAAGACTTTTATTTAAACAAAAAACAATAATTATATCAATAAGTTAATCAATTATAGAATCGTTTTATGATCGCAGTTCATTTTTTCCGCCAATTCACGACTGGTTTGGCGACCGTTCTCCTTCAAAAGTGATTTGAGACGTTCTTCATCGAATTCAGAAGGCCTTCCGCTGCGGGACGAGTCCTCGACGTTAAAGTCGCCATTTTTTAACTTTGCAAACCATTTCCGTGCTGTAGACTCGCCTATGACACCTTCTCCATACACGTCGCAAATGTCCCGGGCTGCTTCGGCAGCTTTTTGACCTCGATGAAAAGCAAAGAAGAGCAGGTGTCGAAAATGTTGATTTTTGCCTCCTGGGTATTCCATTTCTAAGCCTGAAAACTAATAAAAAATTAAATAACTCAAAAATACAATTAACATAGTTTTGTAGAGCAGAAAGAGTTCTATCGAATGAATACTTACCCGTTGCCAAACAGCAAACAAATCGTTGTAAAATAAAAGAAATTATAAAAACGCTATGAACTTATTCCCCAACCTAATACATATTTTCATTTCAATTTTAATAATGCTCCGTTGCTTAAGAGTGCTAATTCAATTATACATTCCTAATTTAATTCGTAAACTGATCCCTCATGTCATTTATTCAGACGAAGAGCTCAACTTGACATTCTAGCAGAGCATTTTTCGTTAGTTTACGAAGCATATTGCAAGATTTACATATCTTTATTTGAATTTCGATAATGCTCCGTTGCTCCAGAGTGCAAATTCAATTATAAACAGTCCTGTTCACTCGAATAGCCTCGAACTGGTTAAACTATTTAACTTTTCCTAGTAAAATATATATAACATAAATGAAATAACGTAGATGTATAAATTATTAAACGTAGAATTGTTATTTATTTTCTAATCTATTGCACGGCATCAATTGCAACTGCGATTAAACAGTGGAGACTATTCATGTGGAAAATGAAACCACCTCCTGTTCAGAATAACAACGTATTTTCCAGGTGTACATATAAATATAAACTACTGCCATTTACTAATTCATATTGTAAATGAATCTAACTAGTAATCACTAATTTTGACCACAATTCCTTTCTTTGAAATAAACAGACATATATACAATGTATGTGTATATAATATATGTATGTTTGTTTCAGAAAAAGAAATTGTGGTCAATATTAGTGATTACTGTGAACGAACAGCAGTAGATCATTGCGGCATCTGCCGACATAGCTCACAATAAAAGTCTCCCATCAATTCCTTTCCCCATCAAGAGACTATGACTCGTTTTTGAAGCAATTGTTTCTGTAGCAAAAAGCGTTACACTTAATTCCTTTGTGAGCTCCAAGCGTGATATTGATAGAGCCATACTTATTTCTCTGTTTTGTTAATTGTATCTAACACTTCAGAATTATCACCAAAGTTCTTTTTAAATAAAAAGAG
>NW_017171129.1:404008-406055 GCF_001652005.2 Ceratina calcarata | reverse complement strand
AAAATGCATCCACTATTACTCCAGACATGACAAAATCATTCTTCTGCATGATAATGCTCGTCCTCATGTTGCGCCGGACAAAACCTACTTGAAAACACTTAATTGGGAAGTTTTACCCCACCCGTCGTATTCACCAGATATTACTCCTTCTGATTACTACTTGTTTCGATCGATAACGCATGGCCTGTCTGAGCAGTACTTCGCGTCATATGAAGATACCAAAAATTGGGTCGATTCATGGCTAGCGTCAAAAGATGAAGCGTTCATCCAACGTGGTATCCGGATGCTGTCAGAAATATGGAAAATAGTAGTCGTCAGCGATGGACATTACTTTGAATAAAACATAAGATACCGTTCTTTCGCAATGAATGCCCGATTTAAGATGCAAAATGCCAGAAATCTATTTATATTCCTAATAGTTTTATATAGTAATTAGTAATAATAGTAATTATATAGTAATTTTATATAGTACTAGTTTAATCTAGTAATTTTTATCCGAAGCCAGTCAAGTGAAAAGCACAGTATTTCTATTTGATGGTTTGTCTAACAGAAAATCTAGTTTATAAACTGATCCCTCGTCACGTCACTTACTCAAACGAATAAGTAAACTTGACGACGTTTCAGCAGAACAGTTTTAGTTAGTTTAGTAAGCACTTGGCAAGACTTGTACCAGAGAAAAGTAATTGTGCATTCATTCACTCATTCAGTTTGCAGTCTTATGTACAATTTTAACGAAATGCTGATGAACAAAGAAATGCAACGGAGGGCAGGGTTGAAGTTCATTAAGTTAGCAAACGAAAATATATATTTTCATCCAACATTCGCATTGTATTATACAAAAGGTGTCGAAATTATTGTTCCATATCGTTAAATCTTCATCCAGAGATTAATTATTTGTAAGGAAGTTAAGAGACGTGCTAACAGCATTTAATATTATCGATCGCCCGAATATGTTTAAGACTAGATTGCCCAAGGAAGTCATTTTGACTGCTTTGGGCAATATAGGTATATACTAAGTTTCAGTCTTTCTAGTGTTAAGGCCTCTGTGACCCTTTGTGACTAATCTCTTTTTTGGTGATGAATTGTTTGAGACGTTGTGCAAAGAGCTGTCCAACTATCACGATCAAATCACAATGAAACTCAAAACACTATGTAGAACACTAAAATGTTGTATACTAAGTTTCAGTCTTTCTAGTGTTAACTACCATCAGTGCAGATATTGTAATTTCGTGATGGAATATCGCAACCAGCTGCGTTTGTTGCCAAATGGGAATAAGGATAAATAGATAAATGCGTCAGCCGTCAAATTATCGTGCTACCTAAATATACACGTCGGGTGGACGGACTATGAATCTAGAGGACTGTTCGATTTTCCAAACTTCCGTTTCATTGACGGTTTTTCAATTAACACACTCCTAATTAGTACGGATTTAACGATGATGTTTTGTTTCAACCAGCTGAACGTGTTGCCACGTCAATTGCCCGTAACTAATTGAACAGAAAGAGCCAACTGTGAATATTTCATTATAATCAGACTTTTATACGTATCCAAATCTGATCGATTTCTTTGTTCAAAATCTGTGGCACGAGTGTGCTACGATTTCAGTGTTGCATAAATAAAAATTGTATAACAAAAGCAAATGTTTGTTCTTCGACATTATAACTTGGATAATTTATATAAAAAATTTGCAGTCAATCATTGTTCTACTAGTTAGGAGAACTCTACTGATAGTGAGAAATTCTGTACTTTGTGTGGATTAGACTGAGGGACTTTCGATTACTATTTATTAGAAGAATGCAAAAAAATGTTAGAGTGGATAGAAAATTTGGCAGGGGAACAATTTAATAAATTCATCGAGCTTATTAAAGGGAGAGGAAACATAAAATAAGAGGGGAGAACGTAAAGCTTTGTACATGCAGTATAGACTTAAATAATGTAAAGTTAAATAAAATACTCTAGACTGAGGTTACATAATATGAGATTAAATAAAATCCTCCATAGCAGGTAGATGAAAGACTAGAAGGAATTTAATTTAATCTAATGTAA
>NW_017171129.1:400272-403349 GCF_001652005.2 Ceratina calcarata | reverse complement strand
TTAATTATAATTAATAAATATATTATTAAATATATATTAAATAAATATATTATTTATTTATTACATGGCGTATAAATTATTGTTTAATATATATATAAATATAATAATTTAATCATTGTTAAAATATTAATTATTGCACGACAACGAATAATTGTAAGTAGTATTGAATTATCCTAGTCGATTCCTGGGCCCATGAGACTGAAATAAATCTCTATAATCACTGATCCGCATAATAAGTCTGCATAATCGAAATACGGTGAAAACTTTCGTGGAATTAAACCGCGTTTATCGTCTTGGCCAACCATTTAGCGGCCATCACTCTTGATGGTTAACAACGTTCGTAAGCTTCGAGATTGAGGTTCGCTCTTAATTAACTCGATTCTGCTGCATGCACGGTCTGCGTCACGATTTGTTAGCGTCTGGATGCCACGGGGTAATAATGAAATCAGGCTCGCACGGTGAGTACCTTTGCCCGGGCGAATTTTTAATTGCACCGTTTCATTTGTTTCTCCTCGCCGCGGCTTCTTTATCATTCCCGTGATTAACGGAAAGTTTCTACCCAAGAGAATGAATATTCCAGCGGAGATGCACGCTATTATGAGCAGCGTAATGTATCCATACTCGCAGTCTAATAATTTACAGCGATGCTTAAAACGAAAAGAAGCACCCTCGTTAAAACTAACAAAGAACCAGACGAGCTGCAATTATGCACCGTCTAGGAATGATCGTTTAATTGTAACACGACGGTGCATCTTGGACAATGTTCGATACGTTTTAACAAACCCCTGAATGGTGTCGTTCATTAAGGAGGACAAAGCTTTGTTTATTGTCTACTGTTAACCCCTCGCACTATTCGGAACGTTAGGAAAAGTCAGGCCAAACGCGGCTGCCTCGATTGTCGCGGTGAAAGGCGAGCGTCGTTTCATGAAAGGGTTAATTTTTTGGGGGATTAAATCATAGAGTTAGTATAGATAGAGTAGGCAAGCCCGGTAGGTAGGCGTCCGGTGAATAAAAAGAGAAAGGAAATTGGATTTGGTGGTGCTATCTTTCTCTCACGACGAAACAGAGAAGAAATAATAATACCAAGTTCGTTTTTTCTCTCTTTCTATCGATGTGATGTTTCCATGATGTAAAAACATAAGGTGTGTTCTTGCGCATCCATTTGAACATCCATCTGTACACGGACACTTCCACTCGTTGGCCATTTTGGATTTCTAACCAATCACGCTTCATATTAAAACAGCGCAAATTTTAAAATCGTAAACATATCAAAAATTAGGTTTTCGGAGTGTAATATATATGCGTGTTTGAACTAAACAATAGTTCATCGTACTTCCAATATGGCCGATGAGTGGAAGGCGCAAACAGCGAGACATTTGAACACGCCGGAAGAACACACCTTATGTTTTTACATCATTATACCAAGTTCGTTTTTTCTCTCTTTCTATCGATGTGATGTTTCCACTTACACGCGCGCCTATGTTTTGCCCATGATGTAAAAACATAAGGTGTGTTTTTCCGCCGTGTTCAAATGTGTCGCTGTTTGCGCCTTCCACTCATCGGCCATGTTTACGATTTTTAAATTCGCTCTGTTTTAATATGAAGCGTGATTGGTTAAAAATCCAAAATGGCCAACGAGTGGAAGTGTCCGTGTACAGATGGATGTTCAACTGGATGCGCAAGAACACACCTTATGTTTTTACACCATGGTTTTGCCTACTCTATCTATAGTAACTCTATGGTTCATACTTGGTCCAAAACTAAGACCACGAGTCAGACTCGTGATATTCATGTTTGGTCTGGAACTGAACAACGAGCCCGACTCGTGACATTCATGTTTGGCCTGGAACTGAACAACGAGCCCGACTCGTGACATCCATATTTGGCCTAAAATTTTCATCACGAGTCGGACTCGTAAAAATATTGCAAGAGGTTAAGGCGGCGCTGCTATTCAATCTCTCGTGTTCTGCATAAAGAAAAGAGTCTGTTGGCGAAGAGATATCGGGTCAATCAAGCAGGAAACACGATTAGCTACCAAGTTGATTGACGTATTCGTTAAGGAAGCCGATAATTACGTTATGCCCCACATGGTTCGATATCATTTTCTGTGAAAACAGTTCCCGTGGATAATTGTTGAAACAAGAAACGTTGTTGTTACAATGGATAATTGTTAGGTAAGTAATCCTATCTAACGGGAAAACAGAGGGTAAATACTTTCGCTCGTCAAGTGGTGAGCTGGTGTAAAAACTGTTTGAAAGGAATGATCCCTCGCTGGGAAGGGTCGGTCTTTGTGCAAGTCGCAACAATCGCCGGGGATTGTACGCGTATCCCCCCCCACCCCTCCGAGTTTTAATCGTCTATGGGGGTTGCGCAGCGTGACAATCTGCGTGAACACTGGTGCGCGCACACACATACACGCGGCCACCCCTGGGGTTGAACAGGGCGAGAAGCAACAGCGCCACCAACTGGGTCAATACTGACGTCCCTGTCCTTCGTCGGGTCACCCTACCCACGCGTCCCTCGCGAGGGGTGCTTCCCGGACACGGGTTGGCCCATGGTTACGTCAAAGAAAACGATCGTTCCTGCGTCGACTTCCGGGGACGAGACGCGAGATCGTTCGGCTAATTTTCTCCTCGAAATCGCTGAACGAGAACCTCGCCACCGGAAGCCCGGAACGACTCGGGTATTAACCGGGACTCTGGCGATTCCCGCATGAGGAATTCAGAACAGTAGTTTTAAGAATCATCGATAGACCGTGAATTTTTATCTGAAACAAGCACTTAAGCATGTTCGGGTTACACAATCCTTGCCAAAAGTGAGGGAAATACGAAATTTAGCAATTTCCATGCTTTTAGAATTCAATTACTTATATTTAATGGTGAATATATGAACCATAATAGTATAGTTAACTATTACAATGGTTTTTTATGTTCGTAAACAAGTTTTGATCATAATTTTAGGTTAGTTTTACTACAATCTATACTAACTGTTGCACGTGACTGCACTCTACAAGAAACGCTCAGTATTTTCGATGCATTATGTTCCTTATGTAATTATTCATCAACATAAAAAGTTTC
>NW_017171129.1:392879-397215 GCF_001652005.2 Ceratina calcarata | reverse complement strand
TGATTTTATTATGGAACAATCTACTTATTTTCAAAATTACAAGCCAAAAGAGATTGTCGTTTAGAAATTACTCCTCATCAGCCCTCAAAGCTCAAAGAATATTGGCTCGAGTCGTGATGCTCGGCCATTAGTCAACATAGCCCTACGCGCGCTCTTATTGGTCAAGTGTTTTTCGTTAATAATTCGAAAACCATGACTGACTTTGAATTTTACCAAAGGAGATCGTCGTTTAGAAATTACTCCTCTTCATCCCTCAAAGCTCAAAGAGTATGGGCTCGAGTCGTGACGCTTGGCCATTGGTCAGTGTAGCCCTACGCACACTCTCATTGGTCAGTGTTTTTCATTAATGATTCAAAAACTCACTTTACATTTTGTCAAAGGAGATTGTCGTTTAGAAATTACTTCAGCCCTCAAAGCTCAAAGAGTATGGGCTCGAGTCGTGACGCTCGGCAATTGGTCAACATAGCCCTACGCGCACTCTCATTGGTCAAGTGTTTTTCATTAATGATTCAAAAACTCACTTTGCATTTAGCCAAAGGAGATTGTCGTTTAGAAATTACTCCTCATCAGCCCTCAAAGCTCAAAGAATATTGGCTCGAGTCGTGACGCTCGGTCATTGGTCAGCATAGCCCTACGCGCGCTCTCATTGGTCAAGTGTTTTTCGTTAATAACTCAAAAACCATGACTCACTTTGAATTTTACCAAAGAAATTATTATTCAGAAACACCTCAAGAATCCACCCTTTTCGGTTCTAACACTTTTTCTGAGACATCCTCTATAACCCAAACATCTTTAAGCATCGCGATACACGTTGCACCGTTGTTATTCTATCTTTAAATTTCGTGCACATTCACCTTTTAAAAAGATTCCAGAATCGCGATACGGTATGTGCCATTTGATAATAACAGTTATTATCGGGGCGGTAATATCACGAAATTTCCAGTGGGTCTCATAATTGTCAGGGTAGCATAATTTAGCGAACAGCGCGCGGGCTGGGTTCGATCGATCCTCGGTGAAATTACGGTAACGAAAGTTTTCGCGAGTACATAAATTGCCGATCGAAGTTTAACCGTGGACGTGGCTCGAGCCACGTTTCTCCATTGCTTACGCTCGCCGTGGGTGTCACCGAGAGAGAAGGTCTCAATTATAACGTCGTGTCATTTTTATCGCGATCAATCTTGCCTAACACGCTCGCATGTTGCAAACGCATCGGACACACGCGTGCGTTCCACTACTCCCGGCACGTTAATTATAGGCTACCAGCTGGCCAACTAGGAGTTCGTTAAACTACCTCCTATCACGGCAGTTTACTCTTTCGCTGTCACCTATCAGCTGAACAACGCTGATCATAACAGCCGTTCTACATACGTTCCCAACGAGTCTCCAGTAATATCCTGAATAAAAAATGATTCGTCGGTTCGTGCAGATAAAACGAGAGATAACGTTCGTGCATGGCTCTTGTTGGTTAGGTAGGAACAAGATGCTGAGTTTTCGAAAATTGCTATAGGAGATAACTGACGTTCAATTACACTCGAGATTAGCTCGCGTGGAAGCAATTTGGTAGCCCGTTTTCGTGCTGATAAACGCTGTCTCATAGAACGCGTTAACACATTGCGTACCGCATAGAAATTTCTAAGACATACGCGACGGGCCGGACGTTTTCATGGGCAAACTGCATTTAGTTATTTAAATCATCATAATTACAGGTCTGTGGAAATATAGGAGTACTTATTAAAGGATCTATTGACCAATAGACTTTCAAGCTATCTTTTCTTGTTTGACTCATCAGAATAATTAGGCTAAGGAATTTCTTGATGTCCTTCTGCGTAACTGGAGACCACTTTAGTGTTCTACATGGTTTTGCGTTTCGTTGTAGTTTGATCGTGATAGTTGGACAGCTCTTTGAACAACATCTCAAACAATTCATCACCAAAAAAAGAGATTGGTCACATAGGGTACAGAGTCACATTGAGACTGAAATCTAGTGACCCCAGCTTGACCTTCAAATATTTGTAGGCGTGCTGGTGTGTCAATTTCAGACCAACGATTATCAGTATCTTCTTCAGTGTCGGGATCACTTGAAAGCACCGTCACCTTATGCTTCCTTACAGGTCTAATAATTCCACTATCAGTAGAATCAGTAGAATCGTCAAAGCAGTCATCCGTATCTTCGATCTCACTAGGAATATCTGATAAATTATTGTTAAATTCCGCAAGTGTATCAATTTCGTTGGTTTCCCTCCTTTTTCTGAGAGAGGGCATTTTTAAAATCGCCAAGAAGTTGAAGATGAAAACTATTCGAATGACCAAAATACAATGTAACTGCAATACTTTATGGTTTCGCACAATTTTATGGTTTTTCGTAAAATGACCTGCGCGGTTTCCACCAATGAGATCGCTTCATTCGTTGTGGATAAGACAATGTATTAATATTTAAGGTCCATAACAAAACTCGTCATTAGTCCTTAAAAATGTATTTTATAGCACGTGTAATACTGATTTAGGGCCAGTGTGCTTTCAATTATCTTGGGACAGTTTTATTGCTCTTGCTTATAGACAATCGATTTTGGTAAACTTGTCTTCATTACTGATCCCAAGGGACTTCACCTAAAATACGTGTCACGTGAACATAGCGCTAAGTAGGGATCATGAATGGCAAAACTTGATTTTATATTTGATTATTGTTGTTAGCAATGCCAGATTTTGATTGAGAGATGAGAGATTGAGAGAAATGAGATAAGACGTCCAACATTATGCTGGTTTTTGTTGCTAGCAATGCCAGAATATCTGATTGACAGATGAGAGATTGAAAGAAATCAGATAAGACGTCCAATATCATGCTTGGATATTCAAACACATTATTGCTTTTTTAAAACTTGTCAGCAACAAGTCAAGTATGCATGATTATGGCTGGTATTCAGAATCGTTGCTTATTCTTAAGATCGCCTTAAGCCTGTCTATTCTCCATTTCCATTCCCTGTCTTTTACAGGAAACAGGGACTTAAGGATGTATTGGCTATACAGTCAATCCTTAAAGTTTATATACCTCAAAGAAATGCATTTCCTATAATTAAAAATAAATCAAACGAACAAAACCATTGCCATTTCATCGACTCATACGATTTCATAAACCCCTCCACGGATCTGTGTTTAATAATTCTCGTCAATCAACGTTTGATCACTCCACAACTCTGTAGTGTTCATTAATTTTACTGATTGTCAGGACTAATTGCAATCGTGGCAATAAAGGTCGACACCAAATGCTCAGCGCCATAAAGAAATGAAATGAAATGAAATCAGTATCGTTTTTTGTCCAACGAGAATTAATCGAGGGGAAATAACAAATTGAACGAATGTTTCGATTATTTTCACTGCTGCCAACCAACGAAGGTTTCATTATTAAAATAGCGATTGATAGGTGGCTGGTTTTGTTTAATATCAATATCCTTAATTGCGATCGACCTCTGACGAACACCACCCCCCCCCACCCCTCCCCTACGTTTCGAAAGTTTTTTTCGTTAATTAGCCCAGCGACGCGTGATGAAAATGTTGCACGCGGTTCAAAGCTCGGTTTATTTCACAGTTTGCTGTTGCCCAACTTTGCCGGAAGTTACACAGGAGGCTCGTAGGATTTCAGTAATTTATGTTAAATAATACGATACGTGGGGATTCCGTGTTGAAATTTTCAGAAGTTAGTCGAACTCGAGATTGTGTCGTTAGGTAAGTATCCGAGCGAGTCCGTAAGGAAATTGGTAATCTAACTCGTTTTAGGTATCGGAAAACTATTTGAAGAATGATATTCTGTGCTGTGAAAGGAGTGATGAAATCCTACAACGTCTGCCTCGTTGTTCTCGCGAGATAATAACCCTGCAACTTAGTACCCCCTACGCGTTAAACAAATAACGATTACATCTTTTAAGCACGTGGTAATGGCGTAGCCTAACGCGAACTGCATGTAGGTCAATGGAAAAATGTCGAGGATCGTGGAAGACGGTTGAAAATTGGCCAACCGAGAGGAAATGATCGTTGGTGGAAGAGCTGCGATAAAGTTACGACGATATGTAAATTTCTATTTTCCCCTTTCCATCTCTATACTCTCTACGTATATCCGGGGAGAACGACTTTCGTATTTCAAACTGCGTCGCCGCTGGGATTTACATACGTATCGATCTCTCTCGTCCCATCGAAGAAGTCTAACTCTAATGGAGAACAAAAATCGCAACCCGTTTAGTCGTTCGAGTAACGGATTTTAACACTAGAAAGACTGAAACTTATTATATACCTATATTGCCCAAAAGCAGTCAAAATGACTTCATTGTGAAAGAATAATGTGTAA
>NW_017171129.1:382272-391115 GCF_001652005.2 Ceratina calcarata | reverse complement strand
GCATTATTATTTGTACATTTGCCTAAAAGCAGTCAAAATGACTTCCTTGGGCAATCTAGTGTTAATAGAAATTTCGAGCAACTGCTTTACCGAGATTAATGCTTGATCAGCTTCGCAGCCATATTGCGTCCCGGTAAAACTTCTAATCCCTTCTATTTAATATTCCGAGTAAAAAAGAGGACGGCTAGCATGACAATGAACCAGTCGATGGATTAATCCGATCGCATAGAAATTCTTCTATTTTCCAACGAGCATCGATGCAAATCCGCTCGCTAATGGAGCTTTGCCTACTCGAACCATCGAGGTACCTTATAATTTTCCTTGTTGAATGATACTACGATTCGTTACACGAACGAGAACGCGAGCAACAGACGTGTAAGGTAGGTATACTCGCCGTCCCGAGAGTATTCTGCTTGTATTCTGCTTTCATACCGACCTTGAATGACCTTCAATAATTACAGTCACTGAATTCCTAATGTAAGGGACTATCATCATAGTTATTTAAAAAATGGTGGTCCATTTAAATAAATGGCGACTTTCACATCTCTGAAAAAATGACAAACACAAAAATATTTTTGGTATAGTGTGAACCCCACTGAACCATTCAACTTATCATAGTTATTTAAAAAATGGTGGTTCCATTTAAATAAATGGCGACTTTCACATCTCTAAAAAAAATGACAAACACAAAAGTATTTTTGGTATAGTGTAAGCCTCATTAAACCAATCAACTTATCATAGTTATTTAAAAAATGGTGGTTCCATTTAAATAAATGGCGACTTTCACATCTCTAAAAACAATGACATAAACACAAAAATATTTTTGGTATAGTGTAAGCCTCATTAAACCAATCAACTTTATTCTTAAAACATTTGACGTATCTTTAAAAACAACAAAAATTAGTGGAGTTGCAAATATTAAGTGACTCCACCCTGTATTGCTAAAAATTATGCAAGAATATTAACAATATAGTCTTAGAATGTCGAAATTAGAAATGGTCAAAAATCGTATAACGAAATTGTACCACCTTTGGCCACGTAGTCGCCATAAATAGAACTTTTCATAACCATTTTTGGCCAGTAGTTGAAGTACGTGCTTTCATATTGAGACCTGCAGTCTCTGAAAAAACATAACAGCTAATCACGCTTTTTGTGTGTTCTTCCTTCATAATACGCCATGATAATATGTACGCCATATTAACAATGTTGAACCTTGTTTTACTTATTATAAAGAATAATGGGACATAAGAAAAGTATTATAAAAACGTGTACAAAAAATTCCAAGAGAAGACACGACGAGCTAAAAGGAAATTCTTGTCGCAAAAATGTAAAAGAAATATCAAAGCATTTATTAAAGAGTTCTTCTACAGTAATTATTGTAAAACGTGTCTAGAAATAAATGTCTGTAATTAATTAACAACTACAATTTTTATTACATGTTTTATCAATTAAAAAAGTGACCACAAATGGAAAGAAGGCTTACCCAAAAATGGTACGTTAACACTAGACTGCCCAAGGAAGTCATTTTGACTGGTTTTGGGCAAATTTACAAATAATAATGCATAAATTATTTTTTCCCAAGTGAAGTAAATTTTTTTTTTTATTGTTAACATTTACTAATAACTTGTTATATGACTGTAAATAATATAAAAAATATTAAAAATTAATTTTAGACAAATTTCTTTACACATTATTCTTTCACAATGCAGTCATTTTTACTGGTTTTGGGCAATATAGGTATACACTAAGTTTCAGTCTTTCTAGTGTTAATGGCTACAAATGGTAAACGTGTTTTCTGTGATGATGCAATAATTTTTTCAATTATTATACTTCGAACGTTGCATATATTATAATATTTACTAAACTGATGTACTCTTCACTTCTTAATTTTTTTTTTTTTACTAGTTATACGTTATTATATTGTGTGGAACCTGTCAAGATGGCGGAAATGGCAGGTTTAGCCTATATATTTGACAAAAATGCATTGATCCCATCGTAGAGCCGTGATGCCCGGGCATCGCAATCGCGCAGGATGCATCCCTTTGTCGACTCTACGACTTTCGGACCGCGTCGCTCATAAATCTTTCAGAGCAATGCATATAAATGCATGGCCTGGTTTTTCTAGAACGGTTCACGAATCGCCAGAGACGAATAGCGATACCGAATCGCACCCGTGGATCTAGGGAATAACTCCCTCTCTTCATTTCTCCCTTCGTTTCATTCTTTCCCTCTATTTCTTCCAATTTCCTTTCGAACCCCCATCTCTCTCTCTCTCTCTCGCTTTCATCCCCGTTTCCCCCGCCAGGCTGTCTCCGTTCTCTCCCGTCCGACACGGCCAGGGGAACTCGAAGACAATATAACACACAAAAGTCTCGGTTGGCTAGTCACTTACGCTTCCTCTTCCACCGGCAGTTCTACCCGAGAAACTCACCACTTATTTTCCCTCTTTTCACCCTCTCACGTTCACCCTATCGTTCCCCTTCCGTTCTTTTCTTATTCCCGTTCCTTCTTCCCGCAAAAGTATTATTCTGCGTTCTAATTACGATCTTCAAATGACGCAATCGTTGCTTTACACGACGTTCCTGTTTTTTAACTGATTCTCGTCTGCTGCAAAAATATTTTGCATAATCTCCGTGGAAGTAGATAAGAAACTAGGGAGGATAAAGCGATAAAGATTACTCGTAGCTTTTAGAACGAGGCGCCCGCCCTTGCATTAGCGGGAGCCTAGCATAAAACTGGCCTTCCGTTTCTTCCGAGCTCCGAGCGACTTCGACACAACGGCTAGAATATAAAACGTGGCAGCAATGATTCATAAATAATCAGGGGCAAATTGCACGACCCGTCTGGCCGCCGGCACGTCGACCAAACGAAAGTAGTCTCGTTCGATTCAGTGAAAAAGTCGGCCATCTTTCAGACGTCTCCTTCCTCAAGACTCATCCCTCTGTAATCCCTTCGTAAAATATTACGTGCACAAATAAGTCTCTGCCGTTTGAAATCAGACAGCGTAACCAATAAGTTATGGTGGCTAGTGTCAGATCTAAGATGTCATATCGTAAGGTTGCACATCGAAATATTAGCGATTGGGTATCTTTTTTCGTGCGAAAGTGTCGAGTTTTGAGCCGAATAAACGTCAGTTGCAGGAAGTTCTGATTTACTTCTTTAATTTGAAGAAACCTGCAGCTGAGGCGTATCGATTGCTTGTAGAAGCATATGGTAAGACTGTATTAAGTGAGAGAAGTTGTCGTGAGTGGTTTCAAAAGTTTAAGAACAATGAATTTGATGTCGAAGACGAAGAACGTAGTGGAAGACCGAAAGTGTACGAAGACGCGGAATTGGAAGCATTATTGAATGAAAACGAATGAAATCATTACTGGGGCTCTCTACCGAACTCAATTGATGACATTAAGCCGAGCACTCGAGGAAAAATGCATCCATTATTACTTCAGACACGACAAAATCATTCTTCTGCATGATAATGCTCGTCCTCATGTTGCGCCGGACAAAACATACTTGAAAACACTTAATTGGGAAGTTTTACACCACCCATCGTATTCACTAGATATTGCTCCTTCTGATTACTACTTTTTTCGATCGATAACGCATGGCCTGTCTGAGCCTCACTTCACGTCATATAAAGATACAAAAAATTGGGTCGATTCATGGCTAGCATCAAAAGATGGTCGCAGTATCCGGATACTACTAGAAAAATGGGAAAAACTAGTGGCCAGTGATGGACAATACGGTTCTTTCTCAATGAATGCCAAATTTAAGATGAAAAATGGCGGAAACTGATGACACGAGTCGAAAACCCATCACTGCTGAGTACTCATCGCTCTGTAATCCTTTCGTAAAATATTTGGTTCCAAGCAACGCCTGACGAATCTCTTCCTGTCCTCGTCCCTTGTTAATTTAATTAGAAACAAGATACCTATTTTCGCTTGTAACGGAATCTGCAGCAAAAACTTTTGCTGGAAGCGGAATCGCGATACGAAACTCTAGTAGTAAAAGAGTATTGGCTCGTTATACGACGTTTCGCGGGTTCCGTTACGAGTTTCAAGAACTTTTCACGGTTTCTCCTAAGCGCGTACCCATTTAAGAACTGCCTTAAGGACCCGCGTTACGATCCATATCGTCGCTACGTAAACATTATTCCACGATGAAAGAATAACGCTGTCTATTCGAACCGTTGCGTTCGTTCGTTTATTGTTTCACCGTACAAAGTGAATTCCGTTGAAATATGTCCATTGCCTCGGAATTAACTCGAGGCTCCATTGAAATTCGTTGGTTTCCCCAGAATTTTCCAGCCTGGGGAATAATTCGGTTGAGGAAAAAAAAATGCATGTCGCGTCACGGGGAGGTAAACAGCCGTTGAAAACAGTGAAGAACGATCCGCGATTTCTCCGCGGTGGACGTAACACGACAATACACTCGAGCCGCGTTTCAAAACTTTTTAACGCAATGAAAGAAAAGTTCTCTGGCCAGTTTAGAAGTTATAAGGCCGGCTTCGTAAAGCTGACGTCGTCCTAACCTAACCTCGTTAACTTTCTATTTTAGTCACGCGAAATAATTAATATCAATGCACGTGAACAGCGGAGTTTATTTCATCAGCGCTGATGGTTAAATGAATCTTATTTAGTTTGCTCGTTCGCAATTAAAATAAAACGCGTGCTTTTCGTTCGTCGAGACAACGATGGCTGCAATTCTAGAAAAATGGAAAGCGTCGTCGCGATGAGAACGCGCTCGAACTCCTCGGGCGTTAAGACACCCTCGAGATGCGATTCTTTAGTGAGATTGTAGACGAATGAGAGAACAGGGAACGTCGTGTTTATCGCGACGGCATAATTAGTGCGATCGTCTCGTTAATGAAAATCAAGAAATCCATGAAATCCAGAGACGTGAATCCCGGAGGCGTTAAAAATATGAGAAATGGAGACACGGAAAGCTAGTGAATAGTTTAAGCCGCATCCTGCAACGAGGCTATAAAATATTGCGCGAATCCGAGGAGTCCATAACTAAGAGTCTCTGCCAGAAGTTTTTGCCTGTCATAATCTTTGAGATTCGTGCTGGCATGGAGCCAGTTCGTAAACTGGCATGATCCAAAACTTACGCTTTATTCCCTGGCTTAGTAACATTTCCAGGGTGTCGAACCTAGCCGATTCTCTTCCCTTGTTTCAGGATTGATACTCGCAGTCGTTTATGTTTGCCATCTAAAAGTGGTTGCCATGGTTCGGACTTGCCAACTTCGGGGGATCCCCAGACTTCCAACTTCCTAACTATCTTCAAGAGTTAGACCCCTGTTTCAGAAGTTACCGCTTCATTTTTCTAATCCTCGAGTCAACATCTTCTCAAGAAATTGTCTTTGACCTTTTGTCATACTTTGACGAATCTGACTCATGACCAGAACTTTGTACCAAATATGAATATGAGTCGTGATCATAATTTCATACCAAACGTGGACATCAGACTTATGGTCGTAATCTTATGACCAACAAAAATGTGCAAACTTTGCCATGAGCATAAAAGGCGGGAAGAAACCACCTAAAAATGTACAAGGAGTCAGATTTAAGACGTCCCACGATCAGAGAAGAAACAACGTTTACTCGCACGAATGTTGCCTAAAAGTAAAGGTTATCGTTCCGTGGAAAGTATCTACATTAACAACTATGCACCCGCTTTCCACGTTGCGTCGCGAATTTTTCTCTGTTGGAACCACGTGACACGCGTGCAGATGAGAACGCAAGAAATACATAGTATGTAGGTTTAGCGCGGAACGAGTGAGCCGTAAATCAAGTCACGTATCCTGTATACAAAACGGGGAACAGTTCTGACGTTTCGTCACCTGGTCCACCGCGGAAAAAATATAAGCCTGCTACTCGGATTTAAGCTAGATTTGTCTGTTACTATTACGGGCTTCTATACTTTATGCTAAACTGTGAATATGATATAGTATGTTGCCTATGTAGGGGAGTAAAGCACTTTGTAAATAAGTACGCATGGATATTATGGATAGCATGATGTAAAAATGTAAGATGTGTTCAAATCCGTCGCTGTTTGCGCCTTCCACTTGTCGGCCATATTGGAAGTACGATGACCTATTGTTTAAACACGCATATATATTACACTCCGAGAACTTAATTTTTTATATGTTCACGATTTTAAAATTCGCGCTGTTTTAATATGAAGCGTGATTGGTTAAAAGTCCAAAATGGCCGACAAGTGGAAGCGTCTGTGATTAATTGTTCAAATGAATGCTCAAGAACACATGTTATGTTTTTACATTATGGAAGAGTGAAGCATTATTTATGCCCACGTTCAGCCATGGCAGTGATGGCTCGGGTCGTGACGCTCGGCCATTGGCCAGCGGAGCCCTACACGCGCTCTCATTGGTCAGTGTTTTTCATTAATGATTCAAAAACTCTGCATTTTGCCAAAGGAGATTGTCGTTTAGAAATTACTCCTCTTCAGCCCTCAAAGCTCAAAGAATATTGGCTCTAGTCGTGAAGCTCGGTCATTGGCCAGCGGAGCCCTACACGCGCTCTCATTGGTCAGTGTTTTTCATTAACGATTCAAAAACTCACTTTGCATTTTGCCAAAGGAGATTGTCGTTTAGAAATTCCTCCTCTTCAGCCCTCAAAGCTCAAAGAATATTGGCTCGAGTCGTGACGCTCGGTCATTGGCCAGCAGAGCCTTACACGCGCTCTCATTGGTCAGTGTTTTTCGTTAATAATTCAAAAACCATGGCTCACTTTTAATTTTGGCAAGGAAATTGTTGCACAGAATCATCTCTTTTCGGCTCTAACACTTTTTCTGGGACACTTTCTATAGTCGTTGCTACTTTTCTAAGGCCCTTCGATCGCATCGTGCGTTCCAAGTGCGAGATTCAATTTTTCGAATAATCGTTCACGTTTCATTGCTCTACCCTTCGTTAACTGCGATTAAGTGAAGGGGCTGAAGATTCTCTCGTTGGCACTGCTCAGTTAAGGGATGGTGTTTCAACGAAACCCTCGACTGGATTCTTTGAGCAACGCGAACTACATTATCTGAAACAGAAGCTCGTAGAAAGGGTGTTGTCATAGCGACAATGAACGTTTCGGGATGGCGACCCTAAAACCAGCTCCAGTACGTCTCCCGGGGAGCCCCAAGTCCGTCCCGTTCGTGCAAACATTTTCTTAACGCCACGCGTAAAAACAGTCCCTCCGATCGTTCGATCGGCCATTAGCTCAGAAAATAATTGCTGTCTTCGGTTTTATTTTTACAACCGGTTCTAATAATTCTCCGGTCGAATAGAAGAGAATAAATCGGCCGAGAATAAATGATTCCAAGCGTTTCCGATCGTAGCAATTTTTCGTCGGTTTTTTTTTTCCGGTACGATTGACCGGCGGAAGTCAATCTGTGGGATTGAAAAACCGCGCGACGTGGCAAAGGGTGTTGCATGATTTATAACGGAATGTGAGAACGGAAACGCGGTTTACGCGTACGTTTAAGCGGGCCAGGAGTGATTTCGATACACACGGCGTATCCACAGGTGATTCGCAATTTCTCTTTCACGCCGCTAGGAATCATTGATTAGCAGCGGGTGGCTCGCGTGACTGTCCGCTCCCGTTCCTTCGCCCCTGGCTACGGACCGAATCATCATTTTCGTGCTCACCCTTCACGCCTGCCTCGCAAATAAATCATCGGCTCTTTCTCAAATTCTCCCAGCTAAAATACATAATATATAATACATATATATATATATAATATACTAGCTGTACTCGGTGTGCCTCCGGCACGTTTGCACCTCGCCACCCCTCCCATTAACGCCCTCTCCCCCCCATCGATGGAATAAATGTATACATACATACATACATACATACCTTTATATTTTATATACATAGATATATCAATTTTTAACATATTCTCCATGCTCAAATACCTAAGTATACCAATTTTCATGACGATCGGTTGAACGGTATAGAAGTTTGTGTTGCAGCGCCATCTACCTAAGTTGATAGTGTATAAACATTCTACATGAAGAAATACATATATGTGATAAGTTTCATATGGATCGGACAAACAGTTTTAGAGACAATGAATCATTATATATATAAATATGCATTTTTATATATATAAATAATATATAATATATATATGAGATATATAAAATGAAATATGTAAACGTCGGAGATAGAAACAGTGGAGAATTCAAAGAAGTGGTTAGACAGTCTGCTTTACTTTTAATTACGTGTTAAAACACAGCGTATTCACAGGCGTGTTTTAGTTTCTACTTACGTCTCCGTATAAACCTTTGACCCAGTTTCCAACAGGGAATGAAAATATTTAAAATTCACTAGGAGGGACTTTCGACTCGCTTTCGAAATTCTAATTTTTTATACGTCAGTCCCCCAACCTGTTAAAGATGTATAGGCCATACAGGATGTGTCAGAAAAAGTGTTAGAACCGAAGAGGGGTGATCCTGGATGTGTTTTTTAACAACAATTTCCTATGGTAAAATGTAAAGTGAGCCCCAGTTTTTGAATTATTAACGAAAAACACTGACCAATGAGAGCACGCGTAGCCCTGCTCATTAACCGATGGAGCGTCATGATTTGAGCCTCCACTCCCGTGGCTAAACGTGAGCCCTACGTATGTTCTTATTGGTCACTGTTTTTCGTTAATAATTCAAAAACTATGGCTCACTTTGCATTTTGGCAAAGAAAATTGTTTAAAAATACTTACAGAATCGCCTCTCTTAGGCTCTAATACTTTTTCTGGGACATCCTGTATACTTAAACGATGCTAGCATGTTGAATTTGTTATTATAGATTCCTATTACTATTAAAAAGCTACCTGCAAAATTTTAA
>NW_017171129.1:363118-382024 GCF_001652005.2 Ceratina calcarata | reverse complement strand
TTTTCATATTTACTATATAGCCAATACATCCTTAACAGACAGTAAAGTCCATTGTCGCATCTGTAAACGTGTTGCCTACCCTAACGTGCCTAAGAACGTCATAAACGTGATTCCTTCAACGGAAACAAGAACCGTCGTTAATGATCGAAGATTTCTTTCCGGAAGTTCCGTGCACGCTAGGAGCGGAACGACGCGATTGCACGAGACAGTGAGCTAAGTGGTTCTCGGAGTATAGATTAATTGATCAACCAGGCCAATCGGTTTCTCGTCATTGCTTCAGACGTTTGACAAACGTAGTTCCCCAAACAGATTCGCGTTCTCAAATTAAATCGACAATCTCACTTGTCTAGAAATCATGCCTTTGATAAATACACTTCTGTTTTTAAATCCAAGTGTTTCTTTGTCGAATAAAACCTCGTGGCTGATGTGGCCTGGTCGATACGGATTTTAGACACAAAGGGACGCAGGGAAAGGGTGGAAACCGGAAGCTGCACGGAATTCATGATTGAATCTGTTCCATGACAAAGGCTCTCCTCCCTGCGTAGTCAACGCGCCTCTCTCCTGTTCCTCTTCCTCCTATTTCGAATATTCCAACCTACCACAAATCCGCGTTCGCGTGCACGCTTTGCATTTTTCATCGGATGCCAAACCGTATACACCGTGGCATCAATTTTTCTATTGGTAAATGAATCCTCCAAGCAGTTATCCTCGCGTTCGTTTAAACATGCAAGTTTCATAACACGAGGTCCCACATAATTTCTAGATTCGTCTGTCTAGATGGAATTCATGTATTCATGTGGCATGGCGGTTCGGTTTTTTGAAAATTTTCCGAATTTTTATTTCTTGCCTGTACTTCTGAAAAGCCTCGTTCTCCAAATTTGCTAAAATTTTGAAAATAAGTTCATTTTTGAAAAAAGAATCATGATGGCGAGGATTTTTGGCGATTCGAAAAACAATTTTTTAAAATTTGCGTGTCGTTATCTATATTACCGACGTAGTCACAACCGCGGGAATATGCAATACAGCTTTGAAAGCAAGTTGAAGAACCTATTTTCAATCGTTAGGTTAGATTATCGTGGGTTGAGTGGGTTAGGTTAAGTTAGGATCCATTTTTACAATTAATCGAAGATATCAAATATGTGTATGCAACAAATTAAGAAGCAGACAAATTATAAGTCACTGCATTGTTGGTAATATAGGAAGTGACTTTGAAATGGTAAAAAAGTTCTTTTCGAGTCGCTGAAAATCCTTTTTTCAATTATGATTTTTATAAAAAAAGAACGTATTTTCAAAATTTTAGAAAATTCGAAGAACTTTTCGGAAGTTTCGCCATATTTCTTATTATAAATTTATATTTAAACTCTAACAATTCTTGAAAGTCTATTGGCTGATAGGCACGACTTGTGGAAGTGCGGCCTTCACTTAAACTCGTTAGGGGCGCAAAAATCTTAGTTTTGATGTAAAGGCGGCTTCCAACAATCATTGCTAATTAAAAAAAAAAAAAAAAAATGGTGTCCCGTATAATTGGATGGGGAAATTTTGGGGGTGGGGATTTAAACCGAAGGCAAGTGTCTGTTAATTATCATTTATTAAAATACACCGAACTCGATAACATCTCGAAGAGATTAAATTCTACTTTTGAGCCAGAAATGTTCCCATTAAATCTCCGTCGGTCTACCGGATTACCTATTAATAATAAATAATCTAATTTGTTTAAACGTTTTAGTACCACACAACTCGTAAATGTCGTTACACGTCTGACAATCGAAAACAATTTAGAGAACATCAGGAGAGGACGAACAAAGGGTGTAAATATGGTGGATTGTAGCTGCACTGCATTCGTTATAATTTCATTTCGCTGTATAAAACAATGCTGATTCTGCAGGGGCGAGGGTGGATGGGGGGGGGTTTGGTGGTGGTTGTCCAATTTAATTCACCGGTGCTCCGTTAATCGAGTTCACTCACCCACACTGGTATGGCATCCACCCTCGGTCTTCGTGCCAACAAGCTTATCACCAATTATACGCGGGTACAATCGACGTCACTGATTCGCGTATGCGCGTATATCGACGCGGAACGGTACGTTGACGAGGCATAATGCGATTCCGATCGGATTGATCCGGTCACGGATAAGTGTGGTCACCTGTCGATTCTATACACCCCCGCGTCCGTGCGTTGCTTATTTCGTGACAGAAACCACCGGAAGTATATTGATTAACGTGAGAGTAATTAGCGGGCATTCGTTCCGCTCGACTAATCCATCCGGATTGGCCGGTGAGCGGGATTAGACGCGCGACGATTTCAATCGGCTCACTCGATACTATTATGCAGCTTTTGTTTAGCCTCGTTTGGCCTCGTTCCCATGATCACAGGGAATTCGGACAACGAGATGCTGCCTGCATAAAGTTATTATACACTCGTGGTTCCGAGAGTCTAGGACCGGGCACAGTTCAGTTTTTGATCGTTTTGCGCATCTCAATCCTTTACAGTGTGGAGGGAGTTCGCTGCGACCCCCACCACCTTCCAAGCTGCGCGAAACGGTCCCTAAACTCACGGGACCGCAAGTATAGATAGAGTAGGGAAGGTTGTCCGGAAACCGTATCCTGAATAGAAAGAAAGAGACAGTAAGAGACCTTTCTTTATCTCTTTCTACTAGCGCACGATAGAAAGAGATAGAAAGAGGTCATCCATTTTCTTTCTCTATCTAATGAGTATACGTTAATACTTACACAAGAGCCTATGTCTTCTCTACTCTATCTATAATAACTCTATGACTGGCTGAGCCTAACGGAGTCACGTGCGCGACATTAAAATGTAAACAAAGCTTCTTATGATTTGCAACATTAACAATTGTTTAAGCTCGTTTACATGAAACGTGTAATACTGATTTAGGCCCAGTGTGCTTTCAAGCATCCTAGGACAGTTTTATTGCTCTTGCTTATAGACAATCGATTTTGGTAAGCTTGTCTTCATCACTGATCTCAAGGGATTCTACCTAAAATACGTGCCACGTGAACATAGCGATAAGTAGGGGTCAAGAATGGCAAAGCTTGATGGTATACTTGATTATTGTTGTTGGCAATGCCAGATTTTGATTGAGAGATGAGAGATTGAGAGAAATGAGATAAGACGTCCAATATTTTGCTAAGTATCCTATAGATCCTTAAGCAAATCCTTAAGGCGATCTTAAATATAACGACTCTAAATACTGGCTTATATATCAAAATCAAAATTGTGCATTCTAACTTGACACAGTAAGCAAATCTGCCATTAAGTTTTTCTACTTAGCGCTGTGTTCATGTGCCATGTTTTTTAGGTATACTTTGCAAAGCTGGTCCTGAATCCCTTGAAATCAGTACAGCTTGGGACAATGACTCCTGGTCAGCTCTGGCTTATGTTAGTTTCCATTAAGCGAACAAGATATAAAAACAGTATTAAATCTTTTTTCTTTTTTCAATGCCCAATATGGCGTTGATGCTGCTAGGTTTTTATACAATTTTGACATCTCAGAATAAAGACAATTTTAATGGGAAAATTGCATAGGACCTTATTTGTAGTTGATAACTAGTGCTATACCTGAGTTCCCGAGAATGGGCACAGTTTTTGATCGTTCTGCGCATCTCAATGTTTTACCGCGTATACTGAACCGTGTGGAGGGGGTTCGCTGCGACCTCCACCACCTTCCAAGCTGCGCAAACCGCAACTAGACTCTCGGGAACTCAGGTATAGTTGGCAGCACACTCGCCATAAGGAACCCAGCGCGGTTAATTCAAATAATGACATTTTCATTTACTCAATAGTTTTTGTACACATACAACCAGAAACGAATGTTGCAACACAAATATAAAATCACTTGGCCAGACTACCAAGCTGCGCAAAACGCAACTAGACTCTTATAAACTCAGGTATACAACTTTTGTTTGCAACATTTTTTGCTAGCGGCAATAGGTAAGCATTAATTCCAGATCGAAGAACAAGATATAGACTTGTTACTGTTTTTGAACGTCGTCCTATTAAGGGAAATTCTCATTGGCCGAAACTGACCCAATCATAGAAAGAATCAATTGAAATGAAACGAACCAAAAGAAATCATTGCCCCAAACTGTACATGATTAATTATAATCATTATCTGGGCTCATTCCTTCATCTATTTGGTGTACTAATCAAGCGTACAACACAGATAACATAGTATTTTATAATGAATACTGGAATATTCCTTAGCATTAATTTTTAGGAGTTTGCATCGTTCCGATTACTATAGAATTTTCGATTTGCATTAATTTGCATGGAACAACGACTATTCGTTGTAGCAACGCTGATGCCGAGGCTTTTGCGAGGCATTCGCCGTTTCATCTCGGAACTTGTGCGACCTAAGGCAACGTTCAGATTACTACACTTTTAAAAATCCTGTCTTCTGTTCAATAAAAAATATAAAAAAAAAGAAATTGGCAAACTAAAGACAGTCACGCTATCTCTATTAATCCTCATCATCGTCGTCGAGGCACAAATTCTTAGCTTTCGACTGTCAACTTGTCGCGTAGAAATCAGTCGTCTCGGTTACAAAATATCGTCTCGTAAAAAGCAGTCGTGCTCGAAAATCCTGTTACAAATTTCTGTAGAAAATACTGCAAATCGAGTCTCGTAAAAATTTCGATCAGCGAAAGCTCGCGTGTTAAAGTCAAACGAAAGGACGTTCGTTTCGAAACCGTCCGTTCGTTCCAAATATAAATCTCGTGTCAAAAATAATCATTCTTCACGTCTGACAAGAATATCTTCAACAGCCGTCTTGATATCTCTTCCAGCAAAGTCTACTTTCTCGTTAAATCGCACTTTCCTCGCTAAAAACCGGTCTGGCTGGCTAGGCTACGTCTCGTGTTGCTCGGTATAGGAATATCGCGATCGACAATCGCGATAGAAAAATATAGACCTCTCGAATATTCAAAAAACTAACGTAATATAAATCTAACTCGTTTCATTCTCTAAGTACCTTTACGAGGTACCATTATATTTATCCATAGAAACGAAGTTGGCTCGCTCTCGGGTTCGTAAATCATTCTATACCTGCCGTCACGAGAGTCCATAACTGCGCAAAGAGTGTCCTCATCTCTCTCTTTCTTTCTAATGCTTCACATATCTTCGCCATTATTTAAATCTACGTATTTGATTACTTCAGACATGTTCAACGGTGACTTGTTAACGATTCAACCTTCAGCAGGAGCCTATATTCGTGGTCCCGAGCGTTTAGGACCGGACCAGGGGTCTCAGAATTTATCCCGCACGGCTCGCTTCCCCTCCTTTTCGCCCGTATTTCGATCCCCACTACTATTCTCCTCATGCGCCTTCGCGAAGCGAACGTATCAAGTACCAGTCCCCACCATGGTCGCGTCGTCCCCACTTTCCGGCCGAGGGATAAATTCTGAGACCCCTAGACCGGGCACAGTTCAGTTTTTGATCGTTCTGCGCATCTCAATGCTTTACCGTGTATACTGAACCGTGTGGAGCAGGGATCTCGTAATTTTTCGTGCACGGCTTTTTCGCCCGTATTTCGATCCCCACTACTATTCCCCTCATGCGTGCTCATGCGCGTTCGCGAAGCTCTCCGCAGCGCTACCGTGAAAATCACTGCATACCCCCACCAACTATTGGTCCCCACCATAGTCGCGTCGTCCCCACTTTCCGGCCGACCGAAAAATTACGAGATCCCTGCCGTGTATACTGAACCGTGTGGAGGGAGTTTGTTACAACCCCACCACCTTCTAAGCTGCGTGAAACGGTCATATACTTTTGGGACCGCGAAAATAGGTGGGGATGCGTCAAGTAGTGTCAGTGCTGAGTCACTGTGACAATTGCACGAGGTGGGGAGAGCTATTGGAGTAGGGAGGAATCACTTGGCCATGCCTGGATTAGCCCACTACCTCCAAGCTGTGCGAAAGTGGTTATGGACTTTCGTGACGGCAGGAAAATAACAGAATTCCTCCTTTCTTGATCAGAGAAAGTCAACTTATCTGACGTTAGGCGAGCCTGCGTCCAACTTCGCCTATGTTAAGTCTGTTTAATACGCTAAGCTTACGATTATAATTACAACCTATGATGGGAGGTAGAGAGACCATTCATGGCAATCATGTTTGACTCAGGAAACTGTTGTTCTTAGTGATCAATCCTGCACTGCTTTCAGACATTGGTATCACTGCGGACTTCTCGCCTTTCGGTAGCTTCGGTTGCGACTTTATGTTCGGCTGCAGACCTTTCACAAGGTTCTAAAAATAATAGTGTGTGAAAACGAATTCGTGTAATGGCTGACAGAGACAAATAGATGTCCGCTGAAGATGTATCACCTCTTTAATGGATCCTGGAGTGACGATAACGTAATAGAGAGCGTAGCCGGGTATCCAGATCATCGATGATAAACTTAGGCAAAACCCAACCACTTCTGCCCATGCTGGGTACTCGTAATTACTCCCGTATTTCAGTGGCGTGTATTGCACACATTGAAACACGAATATAAACTACAAAACATAGTATTAAAATATTAAACATTATATCAATAAAAAATTTGATGTCGATTGAAGAAACCACCGAAGAGAGGTTATTAAAAAATGGGGAGCCTTATGGGACCTCGTCAGGGCTGCCAGAATGCAGGACTTCTCCTCTCCCTGTGCTCTCCCCACTTACATATGGCATTATTAAGGCATGTTTCCAATGACCATGGATAACGTAAGTGGGGGAAAAAAAGTAGTGGGGGACAGCAAGGGAAGAGGAGAAGTCCTGCACAGGGTTGTCAGATAATCGTATCCCATACCCCTTCCACCAGCAAATTGGCTCGATTCCCCTCTCGCGATGCTCAACAGAGAGGAACGTCACGCTGTCTCCACTATGGCATCGCCAGAGGAGAATTGCTGATGGAGGGGGTATGGGATACGATGGGATACGATTTTCTGGCCAGGGATCTCGTAACTTTACGTGCAAGCGGAAAGTGGGGACGACGCGACCATGGTGGGGACCAATAGTTGGTGGGGATATGCAGTGATTTTCACGGTAGCGCTGCGGAGAGCTTCGCGAACGCGCATGAGCACGCATGAGGGGAATAGTAGTGGGGATCGAAATACGGGCGAAAAAGAGGGGAAGCGAGCCGTGCACGTAAAGTTACGAGATCCCTGTTTCTGGCAGCCCTGAACGCAAGCAGTGCCACTCTTTAGTAATCTCTTCTCAATGAAGAAACATACTTACCGCCATGATGACCGGCGCGAAGACTACCCAGCAAACGTACCAGAATTTATTCAGCCGCACGCCCATCATCTGGTGGATGCAATCGCAGAACTTCTTCGCACCGAATATCCACGATATCGCGATCGTTTGGAAGAAACAGACCCAGAGGATCGACATGCCGCTCGCCGAGTAGAAGTCCATTAATTGGAATATGTAGACCCCGCCGTTGGTCACCATGGGCAGGCCCAAGGCGAACATCAGACAGCAAATAGCGATGGTGAATTTCTTTCGATGGGGACGAAGCAGGTCTGGCCAATTATCGACCACGCCGGTAATGAAGGACTCGACGATGCAGAATTCACTGTCGATCCCAAGTATCTGAGGAAGAAATCGATTTAGGAATACGTTCAGGACAATAGCGTGAACATTCTTACTAGTAACATGACGAAGAAAATGATTGCCCACATCGAAGCCCCAGGGAGTTTTAGGACTACTTCTGGATATGTGAGGAATACGAGTCCTGGACCACTTTTCACCACTTCGGACACTTCGGTGCCTTGTTCAGAGGCGATGTGACCAAGAATGGAGAACGTCACGCAGCCTGCTAGCAGGCAGGTCAACGTGTTCACCACGCAAGTGATTATGGCGTCTCTGCGCAAACGTATTTGTTCAAATTCGACCTTCATTTGGATGTAAATGAGAAATTGGCTTTTCATACTTGTAACAATTGTGATGGAACTTGTTGTACGAGCCGAGGGCGGGCAGGGCCCCGGTCCCGATGCTGTAGGCAAAGAAAATTTGCGTAGCCCCGTCGATCCACGGTCCGGGCGATAACAATTCTTCCCATCTGGGCGTTACGTAGTACAACAATCCTCGATAGCTGCCCTCTAGCGTCACCGCTCTTCCCAAAAGAATGAAAAGCACCACGTAGGGGAACAAGGCTGAAAACCAGATGATCTTACCGCTCTGATGGAGGCCGCGACGGATGATAGAGTAAACGAGGAGCCAGCCGACGATCAGGCAGCCTAGCAGCTCCCATTGAATCCCCCCGATGCTTTCGATACCGGAAGTCACCCCCAGGACTCGCCTCCTGCAATCATCAAACGAGTCTCCATCATAGTTTTCATCGATGATCATATCTTTTTTTTTTATTGAGTTTTTGCTTACTCCCAGTATTCCTCGACTGGCGTAGTATGGTGGGGCTCGGTACTATTGTACGTCGAATTAGTATTGTTCGTTTTCTCGATTTTAACGAGGCCGTCGTAACAGTCCTCGGTGTTCCACCAATTGCCTACAAGCAAAGATTCAGTACAAGGGGGAAATAAGGAAGGAGATTTGCTGAATTTGTTTACTGACCGCAACCCTTCCAGGGCACGCTGGGTATGTTGACGAAGGTGCTTATCAGATAAAAAAGTGTCCAAGCGATGATGATGCAGTAATACACGTCCAGGAAGAAAACGATCGTCATTGTAGCGTATCCGACGCCTGCAATTTTTATGAATGCAATCAGGCGTCAAATGGAAATTCTCTACTTAAGGTAATAGCCCAACTATGTTCCTATTCAAGAATTTGTACCAGGCTTATCATAATTTTTCCCGCACGGCTCGCTTCCCCTCTTTTTCGCCCGTATTTCGATCCCCACTACTATTCCCCTCATGCGCCTTCGCTGACTATGCCTAGCATACCCCCGTCAAGTACCAGTCCCCACCATGGTCGCGTAGTCCCCACTTTCCGGCCGAGGGAAAAATTATCTCGTCCCTGAGCGTACCCCCATCAAGTACCAGTCCCCACCATAGTCGCGTCGCCCCCACTTTCCGGCCGAGGGACAAATTATGAGAACCCTGGTTTGTACCCTGTAACGCAGGCATGTCCAACTGTGTCGCGCACGCGACGTGACCTTCAACTGGGGCCTAGGTGGGGATACGTTAAATAGTGTGAGCGTATTATGGTTCGCTAAGTTACTGTGACTATTGCGTGAGGTGGGGAGAGCTGTTGGAATAGGGAGAAACGAGTGGGACATGCTTGCTGTACCGCTTGCGCGCTGCTGCCGTTTCTCACACGGTCGGTAAGGCAGATTTCAGTCTGAATGTATTCATACATTTACCATAAGTAATGTATGTGTAAACCAATACTAACGAAGTGTCGAGAGCGTGCAGGTTTGGCAATATTGCATTCGTTGTACATGTATAGTGATTGCAGCGTGCGCATTCTCGCACTCTCTCGATAGACAGCAGAGTTAATATTCTTTAAGTTCAGTGTTGCCAGATTTACATAATGTCATTTCGCTCACGTGTCTTCTGCTAGTTTATACAAAGTTCTACACTTTACAAGCAGTGACGAGTACTCGACTTATGTCATTAGTTTTCTACTTAGTTTGTAGAAAACCTGTAGATTAGGACTACTCTGAATGACTCAATCGTGTAGATTACGTCTGATTACGTTATTAACGTCGAAATCATGTTTTCCACCAGTTTTAAACAAGTTTTCGACATTAATGACTTAAAGATTTGGTAAAAATTACAAGAAAAGACAACAAAATCGCAAGGACTACTACCATAATTGTAATGCTACCTTGTAACAAGGGGCACAATTGTCCTACGAGGGTCATCCCTCCGGCGCCGAGGTACTGCCCAATAGCCACTTCTTGGAAGAATATAGGAATACCGCAAAACAACATGGCGATCCCATACGTGATGAGGAAGGCACCTACGCATTCAAATTTACCAAAAATTTATTATTATCAATATTTAAATTTTGTCATTTGATCAAAAAGACACCAAAACTGAAAAACAATTTATTAACAATTTTCAATTATTGCTATTTAAATTGTATCTGATTTAATCAAAAAGGAACTAAAATTGAAAAACAATTTATTAACAGTTTTTAATTATCGTTATTTAAATTATATCTGATTTGATCAAAAAGGCAATAAAATTTAAAAACAAATTTTTCAATTGGAATCAATTAAATATAATAATGAATACTTAAAAATATTGCATCAACAAAGAACAAACACAACGAAGAATAAAAACCTCCCAATACCAAAAACCAAATTAACTGTTGGGCAAAAGACAAGTATTTATGTAATTACCAAGATTTATAATACTTTACCAAATAATCTAAGGTAATTGGACCTGAGTAAAAATTTTAGTAACTACAAAATGAAAAACTGGGTGATATTTAATATAGCGCAATTGTGAGAACTGGCAATAATAAATAAAATAAAATATATTTACTGTTAACCACTCTTCTGTATAGATCATTTATATATTTAATGTATTTTAGTTATAAGAAATATTATACCAGACCTATGTACAGGTATTTGTGATACCTCTACAGGATTTATTTTGTAAATTTTTCTGGTTTCAATAAATAATAATAATAATAATAATAATAAATGATTAATTTAAGTAATTATGTAAGTAATAAAATTATGGTCTTTTGCAATGATTAGTGAAACTTTTATTTTGTTTTTAATGTCCTTCAATCACTAACATTAATCCTTGGAATAAACTATTAAATTAAAATAAGACTCTTATTTTTAGACAAATTTTTATTAACAATTTTTTAATATTGTTATTTAAATTTGGTCTCACCTCCGCCATTTTTGTAACACAAGTAGGGAAACCTCCAGACGTTTCCAAGTCCCACGGATACACTAATACACGAGAATAAGAAGTCTAATTTGTTGTCCCATCCACCACGCTCCGTGTCTTCCTCCCGATTCTCGATGGTGCCTCCCTCTCGGTCCTGCATCGTTGAAACGATCGTCTTCGGTGCAGGACGAGTTGATTCCCTTTTCCTACCAGACTTCGCTTTAAATTCTATGAAAGTTTGTTCCGGATCGACCTGATCCTTCTCCTCTCCCCAGTAGTACATCTTCTCTGCCATAATTTCTGAAATCACGCGACGATTGGCCCTCGCGACGTTACGTAAAAGTGTCCTGCACGCAATCGGGACGTAATCGAGGGTGCCTCATGAAAATTTAGGGTAATTGATCACATGATTAACGAAGAATTTGTCCTCGTACTTTAATAATAGTAATTAAAAACTAACTGTTCTTCTCAAAATTTATTATCAAAATGTGGGTGGGGGGGAGGTGATCTTAGGACCAAGTTCTCTGATCTCATTACTTCATTAAATACTTCCTATTTACTCGATAATATTATTATATTTTCAAAAATCTGGCTTAATATTAATTATGTCACGAATGAACTTGGTTTTGTAAATTATAATGTTTTCCAATATGGCAGATCCAACTGTACCAGTAATGGTTTGGTCATGCTAGAGCTTCCTCCAAAGCCAAAAGATTCAGCCATCTACTGTTATATACATAGTGCAAATAGTTTTGGATACATAGAACAATCTCGTTTACGATGATGTTTTATCAGCTTGGTTGCATAAGCGGAAGTCGGTCAATAAGCAGGGCGACACCGTGTTGCCTCTTGGAAATTGTTGCTAATGGATGCATACTCCCTTAATGCGAAATCGATGTCGCGGTTCCGCGAATCATTATATACCGCGATTTATGCTATTCGCAAATTTCCATGATATTCGCAAATTTCCATGAATTTCCATTGAATTTCCATGAAAAAATTGGGACACACTGTTTTTTGGTATACAATTTGAATTTCGATCCAAAATCAAAATCATTGAAAAATTATTTCAAAAATTATCGAATCTGTTTTCGAACTTCCCTGAATTCTATGAAATAAAATTCTATAAAAGGATTGGGACACGCTGTTTTTTGGTATACAATTTGACTTTCGATCCAAAATCAAAATCATTGAAAAATTATTTCAAAAATCATCGAATCAGTTTTCGAATTTCCCTGAATTTTATGAAATCTTATTTAAAGAATTGGGACACACTGTTTTTTGGTATACAATTCGACTATCAATCCAAAATCAAAATCATTGAAAAATTATTTCAAAAATCATCGAATCAGTTTTCGAATTTCCCTGAATTCTATGAAATCAAAATCTATAAAAGGATTGGGACACGCTGTTTTTTGGTATACAATTTGACTTTCGATCCAAAATCAAAATCATTGAAAAACTGTTTCACGAATCATCGCACATTGCGATTTATGCTATTTTCGAATTTCCATGAATCATATAAAATGACGTGAAAAAAATTGGTACATTCTATTTTCTGTCGTATAAATATACTTTCGTTCTAAAATCGAATTCGTTGTAAAATCGTTCTGGGAATCATTGTATGTCACAATTTATTCTATTTTTAAATTTCCATGAATCGTATAAAATGATATTACAAAAATTGGAGCACTCTATTTTCTGTCGTATAAATTGACTTTCGTTCTAAAATCGAATTCGTCGTAAAACCGTTCTGGGAATCATTGTATGTCACAATTTATTCAATTTTCAAATTTCCATGAATTGTATAAAATGATATTAAGAANACTTCCAAAATCAAAATCATTACAAAATCGTTCCAAAAATCATTGTACACAACAATTTATGCTATTTTCAAATTTCAAATCGAACAAAACATAATTTAAAAAATTGTGGCACTATTTTCTGTCATATTAATTGATTTTACTTCCAAAATCAAAATCATTACAAAATCGTCCTAAAAATCATTCCACGATTTATGCTATTTTCAAATTTCCATGAATCGCATAAAATAATAAAAAAAGAAAATAGAAATGCCCTATTTTCTATTACATCATACAAATTGACTTCCATACCAAAATCAAAACCATTGCAAAATCCGACCGTAATCCGTCATTGCAAACACCTGGAGAGTATTGCATCATGCCGCCCACACTCGGCATAAAACATACAGGATGTTTACAAAATCGTGGTATAACCAGCAACGGGACGTTTCCTCACATAAAATCTAGTCGAAAACAAGGCATATAGTTTTTCACAAATGGCGTCATTTTTTCAAAAATCGAGTTAAAAAATTCGTCAGGTACGCGACTTTAATTAATAATTAACCATAAATACAATAATTGATTTATTCTAATAAATTACAAATTTTAAAAATGTCTTCCTTGCTGTTATACACAAATTCTTGCTCGACGAATTAGCGAACCGTGAACCGAAACTAATGAGTTCGTCAATGTGTACCTGAACAATATTACTTTTTAATTAACCCTGATTTTCATTATTTAGGTCATAACTTATTTCTTTCACGAGAGTGCATAACTAAAAATCCAGCGAATAAAATAGACTCTATCTATATAAGTACACGCGTTCCTATTGAATTTTCAAATTCGATTTTCTCGAAACTGACACCAAATATGAAAAAACTATATACCTATATTTCACATAAGAAATCATCCCTTTGTACCACGATTTTTTAAACACTGCATATACAAAAAATCGAAGAACTCACACAATTTCCTAATCATTGATCGATTAAAAAAAACCGTGAATAGAAAAACTTTTAAAAGAACGCGATTTAAGAAGTACTGCGCAGTTTCAACTCGGGGCGGTACGTAAATAATAAATTGAATTACCGCGAAGCCGATCAGATACACGGGCGTCCCGGCGACGTGCGACGTTCGAGCTTTTCAATTTCCGCGTTCATTACATCGACACGGTGTGACCTTTGTTCTGGTTAAATCCCGTCGCTGCATTCCGGAGCGACAGACAGACAGACAGACAGACAGACAGACAGGGAGACAGACAGTCGTTGGACAGAGAACTTCCGAGACTGAGGCTTTGAACGAGATCCGTGAAACGAGGCGACAAGAGGGAATTAGAAGTGGGCAGAGAACTTGAAATTCTTGCATCTCGTTAACGCAAATCCTCATACTTCCGTGTGATGAAGACCGTAGCAACGAGATCTGAATCTGATCTTTAGAAGATCGTCCAACTGAACGTAGCGATTCAAGCTGTGAAGATCAAGAGGGGTGTCCCCGAAAACTGGATCCCCAACTGAACGTGAAGCACCCCTTACTTTCATTCCACTGTCCCGGTAACCCTTATTACGATTCATAAACAGGTTTGCCAGGGGAAGTGGAGGGGCGACACGTGCCCGTTTCGCACGTGTGTACATACGCAGTTACTAGTCTTTGTGCTCGCGTCCATTCTCCCACCGGATGCTGGACGCAAAATCAATAGGAAACTCCGTGCCACGCGTTACGCCGTGCACGTGGATTTGTGTACGGTTTTAATTATCCTCAGATGCAGGTAAACACAATTTTTAACTATTCTTGATTGCTGAAGTGAAACAATTTTCGAAAACGGTGGAAGATTGACATTAATAATTAAAAATGTGCCTTTTGCTGACCCAGAACTCTCTTCTAGAATTTATTCAAGACTCCCTCTTACGTATTATTCCTTATTTGTCCTTTTTTTTATGTCCAGCATCCCTCAGGACTAGGGAACCTTGTCCCGAGCACAAAGAACGAAATTCGCGCACACCCGGCCTCACCTGTCTTGATATTGTACAATCCCACGAAACTGGAGATCCTCAGAGTCTAGTCCAAGTCAGCGTCACTGCAACGGATGTATCCACTTCCCTTTTTCAACTAGTTTTATCGCGCGTCGGATAGCGGCAGGTAGAACCCTGGTCGACCTATCCTACTGGGGATGTCGTTACAGAATAATGCTTGGCCGCAAGATGGGGAACGCTACCCCTTCGACGCGCATGCGTAGTCGGTAGCATCCCCTCCGGAAACAAGCTGGAACGAGTCTCGTCAAAGCTTCGTTCCTTCGATAGACAATTAAAAGAAAACATGACACGTTAATTATTCTTCAGTTATTTTTTATATATATGGTTTCTCTGGAGAGAAAAAATGACTCGGTTCATTTTGAGGGGGGATGCGTTAATTTTAATTGGGCATGTTTATGAAACGGGGAAAATCGCGTGGGAGTATTGGGTCAAGGGGTAAAGAAAATTAGAGGTACACAGCGATGGTGTTCCTGTGTAAAGAGTGGTTAACGTCATGTTTGCTTATTTCGTTTGAACGCAGAAAGCAATATCGATCGTTCGGTTAAATAAAGATTGTGATTATAAAAAATACGTAGGCGTATAATTTTTATAATATACAATATTACAATAAAATTGTACAAGTCGTTTTTATACTTAAATCTAATCTACTTGTAGAAAGTACGATGAGATTCTAAGGAACTGAACAATTTTTCATTGTTTTTCATAAAACCTATTGAAAATTACTTTCTAAGGTAAGGTTAGGTTGATCTGAAAGACAATACTCGTAGCACAGCCTCCTTCACGCCTCCACTTGTCAATTTCCATAAACCCTTGACCTTATCTATCGAACCAGGTCGCCTAGTGCGTAGCGAATGAAATTCGAATCACAGCCTGATTCGAACCAATCGGATCCCCCGAAGTCCGCTACACGCGATACTCTCATAAAATCCCCGTTGGTCGTCGCGTATTATTATTATTATTATTATCATGATGATTAATTCCCACGACCACGTCGTTGCAAAAATCAATCTACTTCTGCCGGGGCGACGTGACCTAGAAAATCGTCCTTTCCCACTGTGTTTCCGTGTACAGGTTCCTCAACATCCGCTCGACTGGTCGCTCAGGTTGTTCGGTATAACCGTGTGGCAACCGCGTTTGTAACGCATCTGCCGCGGTGACAACTCGTCCGAGTCTTGAATGTCGTTCACCGCCCCAATCGTGTACAACGACTTCATCGACACTTTCCTTTGGGGCTCTTTGTACCCAGAGAAATTCGGTTTTGGCGTCCAATTGGTGCCATAAGATATTGGCAGGACTTCTCTTCGGGGTTCATTCATCATCAGATTGCTGGATATGTCCGATTGGCACTCGTCGCAGACCGAATTAGTCTTGCTGTCGTTCACCGGAGGGAAATTCGTGTCCTTCTCGACCTTCAGAGGCTCCTCGGACCAGTACATCAGCGCGAGCGTTATTATTCTGTCAGGGTTAACAGATTTGCTTAAGTAGTTCGATTTTAAATAGTAGGGATTCTTAGTAGCAACCTTTTTACGTATCAGTTCACTGAACCCAACCTAATCTAACTCAAAATCGAAGATATGTTGAGTCCACCATTGAAGGACCCATGTGGGGGTCTCCTCCGCGTCATTGCAACATAAAACCATAAAAACCTAAACCAACCCAAGGGCTCTTTTGGCCCACGAGGGTTGCCTCCGCTTCACAATACAGTAAAAACAGTAAAAACAGTAACCTAAATCCAACTTTTTTACGTATAAGTTCACTGAACCCAACCTAATCTAACCCAAAATCGAAGATATGTTGAGTCCACCATTGAAGGACCCATGTGGGGGTCTCCTCCGCGTCATTGCAACATAAAACCATAAAAACCTAAACCAACCCAAGGGCTCTTTTGGCCCACGAGGGTTGCCTCCGCTTCACAATACAGTAAAAACAGTAAAAACAGTAACCTAAATCCAACTTTTTTACGTATAAGTTCACTGAACCCAACCTAATCTAACCCAAAATCGAAGATATGTTGAGTCCACCATTGAAGGACCCATGTGGGGGTCTCCTCCGCGTCATTGCAACATAAAACCATAAAAACCTAAACCAACCCAAGGGCTCTTTTGGCCCACGAGGGTTGCCTCCGCTTCACAATACAGTAAAAACAGTAAAAACAGTAACCTAAATCCAACTTTTTTACGTATAAGTTCACTGAACCCAACCTAATCTAACCCAAAATCGAAGATATGTTGAGTCCACCATTGAAGGACCCATGTGGGGGTCTCCTCCGCGTCATTGCAACATAAAACCATAAAAACCTAAACCAACCCAAGGGCTCTTTTGGCCCACGAGGGTTGCCTCCGCTTCACAATACAGTAAAAACAGTAAAAACAGTAACCTAAATCCAACTTTTTTACGTATAAGTTCACTGAACCCAACCTAATCTAACCCAAAATCGAAGATATGTTGAGTCCACCATTGAAGGACCCATGTGGGGGTCTCCTCCGCGTCATTGCAACATAAAACCATAAAAACCTAAACCAACCCAAGGGCTCTTTTGGCCCACGAGGGTTGCCTCCGCTTCACAATACAGTAAAAACAGTAAAAACAGTAACTTAACCTAAATCGAACCTTTTTAGGTATGAGTTCACGTGGCACTTGACCGTCGCCATTGCGGCATTCGCGACGATCAGATGTTCGACGATAAGATTCCACACACGGTTCGCGGAAAGTGCACAGCCTAGGGCAAACGAAGCGATCGCCATCGAGATCAGCCAGCTGATAAAACTAGCCGACATGACCGGCGGTTTCAATGCCGGTGAGTAGTATGATGACCAAACTCGTTGCCACCATTGATACGACACTTGTCTGTACTCCGATTCCTGCAAAACACGCAATCTCTCCTAACCGCAAACTAGATATAAGCAGTAAATGTATATAAGCAGTAAATAGCCAGGAGTAAATAGAAAATGGCAGCTGGTGTCGGGTTGTATAATCTACTCACGTAACTCCAAGTGTACCAAACGCAGCAGTAGAGCAGCCTTTGTAGCGTCAGCCAGAGCCACAAAACCGCGATGGCGACGATCCAGCTGACCACCAGCTTCAAACACGTAACCACCTTATAACGTTATTACGAACCGGAAGTGCGACCGTTTAGGTTTCTTGTATACCTGAACAGCTTTGTACAACATCGTCGACGCCATGGCTTGCGCCAGGCCGTTGCACGAGGGCGGATTCCTCCAGAGGACGATCGCCACAGAGGCGAGGACCAGGAACGAGGGTACGGTGTGGACGAAGTCCGGACCGACGGCGATCTTGGCATACTCTCGGAACACCTTGTGCTGGAGGAACAGGATCTCGTGCGGCACCGAGAGCAAGGTCACCACTTGCGAATCCACGGCCGACAAGCAGGACATCACGGGACCTCGGCACGCAGCATCGAACACGATGCCCGCGATGGTTAGGATTCCCGGGATACCTGACGTTTACACACTGAAATGAACCGCGCCTCTTTCCTTTGTTTCTTCATACGTGACATTTTCTCGGTTAAGGCAGTCACGTGACTTTAATGTAATATTTATTTATTGATGAAATTTGGATGTTTTTTTTAATATGATTTATTGATAACCAAGTAATAATTTTGTGCCATTAAATTTTTGATTAAATATGATTTTTGTATATAACAAATATCTACTGTGTGATAAAAATATTTTCTCTGACATTAAGGATGTATAAATGATGCTTTTATTATAGGTTTGTAATGGAGAGATTTATAAATGAAAGACGCTGTTAATTTAAAATGATATTTATTTAAAAGGAGTACAAAAACTGTGTGTCGGAGCTCCGTTGATCGAGAAAATAATTCTAGCGACTACCCTGCACATCTTCTTAAGTCGTTTGCGTATAACGAACGTAACAGTTAAAAGTCTTTTTTTTTCAAGGCGTGTACACTTTTCAGTCTGTCCGAGTTTATTTACAATTATATACACGACCAAAGATTCTTAAGGGAACTAGCAGTCTATATGAGGAAGTAGTCCGGCCCGACGAAGGATCCGCATTTTGGGAAATCTTCCGGAGCAGATACCATATTACTCGGATCTCCGACTTGGAGAATCACGTCCAAACCTCTCGTCCAATCGGCTGCGTGCTCGTCTCGTAACATCCAATAACCTGAACAGTTTTAATACCATGTATAAAGAGACTAAAACTGTAGATTCAATAAGAAGAAGAAGAAAAAGAAGGATAAGAATAATAATAGGAATAAAAATAAGATTAAGGATAATAATAATAAGA
>NW_017171129.1:345665-358850 GCF_001652005.2 Ceratina calcarata | reverse complement strand
TGAACATTGCCTTAGATACCTTAAAGCATTATGGATGACTCAAGAGATTCCGGACCAACTTCACACGCACACATATAAAATAGCTCCAACTAATTACGCCACTCACAGTAAGCAGTAAAGATAGAGAGAGAGAGAGAGAGAATATGTTCCATTTTGTTATGTATATGTGAGAAGTCAGTCTGGAATCCTATGAGCTATTTGTACCTGGGTTGTCAGCTTTGAATCTGATGGCGACTGCACCGTATTTCGGCACGACCACCGTGTCCTTGGCAACCGTGCAGTCCAAATTCCGGATGAATAATTGACCCTTGTCATCAAGGCTCTTCAGTTCCCGCAGTGACACGCTGCGCCCGAATCTTCGAGCTCCCACCACGTAGAAGCTGTACCCATGCAGGTGGTAAACTAAATCGTCCAGACCACCTTAAGCAAAGGAGACACGACATTTTTATTAGATGACGTAGTCACAAATATTAGTAATGGCTTTATGCATAATTATCTGTTGTTTTTAGGTTACTTTTATTTAATAAAAAATTCTTCCATATTTAGTTGATGAAAATACATCATATGAACAAAATCATGTTCATGCTTTGTCATTACGTAGAAAAAATGGAAAGCAGAATAAGATTGGAAAACATGAAATGGAATGGAAACGATCTCAAAGAACTCTTCAGCCATTGGACATTTAGGCACTTATGGCAGCCATAGAAAAGGACGAAAACGTGACAAGACAGTTATTAAAATCGAGGATGAATATACTCCAGAATAATTATTTAAACATTTCTATGTATTCAATTTTTATGTATCTCTTTTCATAATAAATAAATTTGTTTAGAAAATGGCGGATAATTATGCATCACCTAAATAATTCCACATATGCTATTATTAGCATATGAAATGATTAAGAACGGTGATGAGTATCGAGATTCTTGGATATTAGAAGAGAAACCCGATAACGCAAGTTAATTAATTCTAATTAATTAAGAAACCGCGTTTCTCGGTAAAAAATAGTCGCCTTTGGTACTTAGGAATAGTCGCGAGGTCGATATTTCCAGCCTCCGCAGCTAAGAATCAAGGCTCTTAACTCGAGGCCACACTCCAGTTTATACCTACTATATATCTTAGAAACCTCCCCCAATTGCCAACGAAATGTTCACAGAAAAGTATTTAATAAATAATTAAATAAAACCAACAATGATGATACATAAAAAAACATATAAGCTACATGAGAGATATAAATATTTGCTCTAGTTTTATTCAATTTTTCACTACAGTTAATCCTCGCATTGAAGTGGAATTGCATTCATTGAAACGATCGATGAATGTACAAGATGTTCCAAGAAAAGTGTTAAAGCTGAAGAGGAGTAATTCTGGAAGTGTTTCTGAACAACGATTGCCTATAATAAAATGCAATGTGAAGCATGGTTTTTGAGTTAGCGAAAAACAGTGACCAATGGGAGCACGCGTAGGGCCCGCGCTCAGCCATTGCTGAGCGTCACGAGCCGAGCCCCCACTGACTGTGACTCAACGCGGGCCCGCTGAGTTCCTACCGAGCGTCACGAACCGAACCCCCACTCCCGAGCGTCGCGAGCCGAGCCCCCACTCCCATGACTGACCGCGGGCCCGCTGAGCCAGGGCTCTCGTAATTTATCCCACGGCCGGAAAGTGGGGACGACGCGACCATGGTGGGGACCAATAGTTGGTGGGGGTATGCAGTGATTTTCACGATAGCGCTGCGGAGAGCTTCGCGAACGCGCATGAGCACGCATGAGGGGAATAGTAGTGGGGATTGAAATACGGGCGAAAAACAGGGGAAGCGAGCCTCGTGGGATAAATTACGAGAACCCTGCGCTGAACTACTGCCGAGCGTCACGAGTCGAGCCCAGGGGTCTCAGAATTTATCCCTCGGCCGGAAAGTGGGGACGACGCGGCCATGGTGGGGACTGGTACTTGATAGGTTCGCTTCACGAAGGCGCATGAGGAGAATAGTAGTGGGGATCGAAATACGGGCGAAAAAGAGGGGAAGCGAGCCGTGCGGGATAAATTCTGAGACCCCTGGTCGAGCCCCCACTCCCGTGGCTGAGCGCGGGCCCTACACGTGCTCCCATTGGTCACTGTTTTTCGCTAATAATTCAAAAACCATACTTCACTTTGCATTTTGCTAGAGGCAATCGTTGTTCAAAAACACCTACAGAATTACCTCTCGGCTCTACCCTCACTGGCTCTAACACTTCTTCTGGGACATCCTGTATGTCCAGGGGTAATACCGTACGCAGAAATTCATCAGGGACGTTTGAATCGTCAATCACGTGGCCTTCGACGACGCAGTAGGGTTCGCTTGTTGCATATTGAAACGGGTGTATTTATTACCTCGGTAATTGCCAATCTAATCTCTCGATTCGATTTGATCGAAGCTTCATACGAGGTAACTTATTAGAAAATGCAAAATCTGCCAGAAATAAAAACTTGTAAGATTGAAAACTCGCCAACCTAATGCTAATTACGGATACATCCGCGAAACCATTCGAAATTTATACTAAAATTAAAATTTAAAAGACTCTCAACACCCTCCAGGTGTACTTTTTTCTTTAACCCTTCCACTACCACAGGAATTTGATTTAACCCTTCCACTATCATGAGATCATTCTTCCTTACTAGTGGGACACTGTTGGATTATACGTTCAGAATATAATAAGAAACAGTCGACATATGATCATACGAATACACATAGAGGAGGTGAAAAGCGTCAAAAAGTGTCTCTTATGTTAGAGAGAGAGAGAAAGAGAGAGAGAGAGAGATCGGTGGCTCTGTCTGTCCTTGTCTGATGTCCCTGACGTCACGTGTCTAATTTCCTTGTCAAGCTGCTGCTACTGCAACTCTCTCTCTCTCTCTCTCTCTCTCTCTCTCTTTCTATCGCAGGACGTTTTCACTTGCAGAGGTCCCTATAGAAGCTTGTCTCTTCTGTTGCTGGTATTCAGAGTCGTTGCTTATTATGAAGATCGTCTTTAGCATTTGCTATCCCTATCTATTCCATATTTCTAGTCCCTGTTTTGTACAGGAAACAGGAACTTAAGGGACCTTATCAGTGTGAAACTTTAAAAAAATCGAATTTTTTAATTTCGAGGTCGGATCTCAACTAGTTTTCGAGTGGCAGTCTTCTAATAGTATTAATATAATATAAGTAATAATGTAATAGTTAATACTTTAAACTACCAATTATCCGATTGACTTGAAATTTTAACAGAGTGTTCCAGACATGCTTTATTGTTGACTGACGTAGGATATTCTTGATTGGATGAAAACTGTAATTTTGGCAACGAAAAAACGACTTTTTTAAAGATTTTTTAGGAAACAATCGCAAAATTTCTTAAAAACCCCGCCATTTTGTCAGATTTCAACATTTCTCAGATATTCTACGTCATCGGATGGAGAATACCTTCTAGTTTAAGAGTGGTTTTGTATTTTTTCATTTCAGGCATCCCAGCGAACTGTATGAGCAGTTGAGACCCTTTTCTTTTTGCGTTTTGGAAAATAGCGCATAACTTGGTAGCCTTTAGTTATTTTTGTACGAAAAAATTATTTTACACAGTTCACTTATAGACAAATACATCCACAAAGTTTAAGAAAATTCCATAGAATACTTTTCTTAAAAAAAATTCCCAAAAATGACCTAAATAAAAATTAAGCGGTCACACTAATAAAGCTACTTAAGTAAAAGACGATCTTATGAATAAGCAACGACTCTGAATACCTGCAAGCCTATGCATATGATATTCAAGATGAAAGAGGACATTTGCATAAAACAGAAAAACATCTGAGTTAAGCACGAGGATTTGTTAACAACCTTGGTTTCTCATTTAATGATTAATCTATAGCTGATAATTAATTGTCTGATTATGGTGATCGGATTGTCCATTAAGCTTGTTCCTTGAAAGACTTCTAAGTATTCAGACTTTCACTTCCTCATGCAATTCAATAGAGAAAGTTCAAGTTCAAAGCAATCCATTTAACATTTATTTAAAGATTTCAAAAGACACGATTTAGTGTTAAGTCCCCAGAGTCCATGTCCCACTGATTTACGAGCTTTATTGATCCTCGAACAAAGTATAATGTAGATTTTGAAATCAGGTACTAAGTGAAAGCTTAGCTCCAGTAATTGCAAAGAAAAAAAAATATTCCATAAAAAACTAAAATTGGTAGTAAAAGGTTTAATCTAGATTCCTAGATTTATTTGTATAAGTCTGAATTACCTTGATCGAGGAGGATGATCTCGACGGTGGCTCCAAGCGGAATGTACCTTACGTGAACGCACTCGCACGTATTCGATGATGAAACGACGTCGCGGCGGCAGCGTCGCGACGACAACGACGCTGTCTCGTTGTTCTCGACTCTAGCTTCGTCCTCCTCAGGGGTGGTGGAGCACAGGGTTTCTTCGATCACGTCCTTCCCCTGCGTCAGCAATGGCGACGACGGATACGTAAAAGAAACGTTGTTCACGTTTAGGACTCTCGTTTCCACTCCACCGTTCCCTGAAACGAAAAGTATTTTAGTATTAAAAAATTATGTAATTAGTTATGTAATAAATTCCCACATTTTTTGTATATCATTCTTTTCCTACAGTTTTATGTTTTATCAGATAAGGTATATATATGCATTCGCAAATCCTTTTTTTGATCTATCTAATTTGCGAACAATGTTAATCGCTGGTTACAATGAGGAATAGTATTAATTCATCAGTCGATATATTGTTCATCAATAAGTACGACGATAAGGACTATCAGGACGATTATGAGTTTGCTATGAGGATAATGACGTCGGTTTGAGGACCTATCTACTTCAATTTTTCATGTAAGAGGAACAGGATCTAGGTCAGACATGGGCAATTCATTTTTCCTCACACTAGTCACTCTCCCTACTATTTGTAATTGTAGATATGTGCCTGTACATTACATAGTGTCAAGCATCCCTAGCTTAGCTCGCCCTCAAGGCCATGTCTCTTAAGAGACACTTTTGCCCATGCCTGATAGGTGCAATTAGGAAGGCTAGACACCCAGACCTTTGAAACCCGAACAGTTTATTCAAAGACCGATAACGAAATAAATGATCCCCTTAGTTGATGAAGTCATGGGATAGGACGTGTTCTCAAAAGGACAAAGGTCAACTCCTCTCCAAAGGACACATCGCCATTTTTGCACCTTCGCTGAATCGTTTTAAGGACGTTAGTCCCGCTCAGTTGGTCTCAATCATTTCAAGTGTTGCCACGTAGTGGTACACATATTAAATAGAAACAAATGGTTGAGAATCTTTGGCCCTCTAATACATCACACAGCATATACATACGCACTTACACAAGCTTACACAGAAGAGCCGTTGCCGCTATTGGCTACACTATCCCCTCCCTCGCCGTCCTCAAGAACGCGTTGTACAAAAATACCATACTTCAACTAAGAATTTCTACTAAACGAATCATCAAAATTTTCTGATTTTTTCTTTTTAATACAATTGTAATAAGTTAATTTAGCATGTGTCAGTTTTTTGAAAATATCTATAGAACCGTTTTTCCTTAAATTAGTGAAATCCATCATTTTACTGGCCTTTTCTCGTTTTCACATGGTAAAGTTGCGAATTCGATAATTTATTGCTACTCTCCGAATCATCAGATCTCTCTAAGATTTTACACATATATTTGTCATGCTCTATTGAATACTTATGCAAAATTTCAAAACATTCTATAGAAAATTGATTTTGGGACTAACGTCCTTAATAAAGTTTGATTTTTAAGATGGTGGCTTCCATTTCTTGAAACGTAGGCTCTGACATTCGTGTTAATTAATTTCAATCAATTTCCAGGCTTTCATAATGAAAGTTCCAGGAGGCAAAAAGATTCAATTGCAACATCTGCTCTATTTCACCTTTCGTCCTTATCAAAAAACTATAGAAGATACATCATAAACGTCGTGAGCTGATATAAGGAGATGGTCTGTCGAAGTTTCTTCTCCAATTATCTCCTCACGAACGTTGTATACGATAATTGTGCCTCGGGACACGAGACGTGATTAAAACCTACGTCATGTCCAATCTACAATCGCGTGCACGTCCGGTAGAAATGACCAGTCATGCATCTGTAAGATAAATCACTTTCCTCGGCTATCTCTGAACACGCGTTTCTAATACAATTATCATTTCAACAGAGACAGCAGAAGCCTCCGGATGAAAGTGATATAAGACCTACAAGGTCAGACTTTGCTGAAGGATTGATAGCTACTATTCCTTTAAGTACATCTTTCGTACTAACGATCAGTCTTCCTGTCATCGTCCGTTCGACGCATTACAATTATGCGTCCATCTTGTTTTTATAATTATTATAATTTCGTGGCACGTTGACATGTAAAAAAAAAAATAGGAAAAAGGTTCGAAGGAAGTATTAATTTCGATCTGTCGCTTACCTACGATGTCGTTCGTCTGCAGCCTGTAATTAATGGGCAGCCGAATGGTTACGTCGGTCTTCATCGTTCCCAGAGTCGATGGCATTTTTCTTAACGACTGCATTTCCGTCACGCAAAGGGTTTCAGGATTTCCGCATTTTTCAGTAGGATTGGTCGTCATCGCGACTCGTCCGACGGTCTCCTCGACTTCCGGTTGGTCGTTAGCTTCCGCGGGTGACAGAGGATCCTTCGAGCTGCCTTTGTAGTTTATAATCGCCGCACCGTTTATCGAATTCTTCCCGCATTCTTTAGACGTGTGCACGTTCATCCAATAAGAGGCCAGTCGCTTGTTCGCCTTTAAAACGAAGTCCACCCGCTCTCCTACGATCGATGATAACACATTTGACAAACGAACTTCCTTTAGAGAATTCATTTTCTATTTTACGGTGGTTTTTACTCACCTTTAGCCAGAGTGATCGATATGGCTTGCTGCGGTTCCACTGGCTGGCCATCAAGCGCAATTATCAGAAGCGGATGGGCATCTATGGAAAAGGTCACTGGACACGATCCAGCGCCTCCGGCGTTCGCAACTCGGAACCGATGACGTCTTCCTGGGACCACCTGGAACACCGTTGATGGAACGTTCGGTCCGTTCGGCTGACGTCCTTTCCCGTTCACCAAAAGGATCGCTGGTTTAGCGTGACCTTGAGTGAACGCAATTTCTGGCGAGTGCTGCCACTGACTGATCAACACCACGTGGTTCGAGTCGTCGATGTCGTACAGAGCTCGATGGGGGTCTTTTATGTCCGCCTGCTTCACGACTAACGCACCAAAGATTCCATTTCCAACGTCCGCTCCTTAATTAACAAAAATCATCATCCATCAATCTGCCTACAGATGTCAGTCTGTCATCTGATGATTCATGACACAACGTCTGAAGCTCGACATAAGTATTGCGTTTATATTTATTGAATTACCCGCGTGGGCATGCCACAGATGGGTGCCAGCGGTGGAGGCACGGAACTTGTACTGGAAAGTGGTGTAGCTGGGTATCGGGCATTGGGTGACCAGGGGGGAGCCGTCCATAAACGGCGTCTCGACTTGGGTCTGACCGCGCCAGTGCACGGCCGCTGCCTTACCCGGAAGCCGGTTAATTACGTCCACCACTAAAATGTCGTTTTCGCAGACCTGAAACGTTGAAAAGAAACCTGTTCGGGAACGCTTGGCTCTTCTCGCTGGTGTCGCGAGAGTTGTACGCGTAAGGAACGCATTACCGAGGGATATAAGAGGTCCGGCATGATTAACTTCCACCCAGGGTGCAATAAGTGGAAAATAAGTATACCTTCTTATACAGACTCTGTTCTGCAACGCGTTATGTAACCATGATAAATGAATATATTAGGTTGGGGAATAAGTTCATAGCGTTTTTATAATTTCTTTTATTTTACAACGATTTGTTTGCTGTTTGGCAACGGGTAAGTATTCATTCGATAGAACTCTTTCTGCTCTACAAAACTATGTTAATTGTATTTTTGAGTTATTTAATTTTTTATTAGTTTTCAGGCTTAGAAATGGAATACCCAGGAGGCAAAAATCAACATTTTCGACACCTGCTCTTCTTTGCTTTTCATCGAGGTCAAAAAGCTGCCGAAGCAGCCCGGGACATTTGCGACGTGTATGGAGAAGGTGTCATAGGCGAGTCTACAGCACGGAAATGGTTTGCAAAGTTAAAAAATGGCGACTTTAACGTCGAGGACTCGTCCCGCAGCGGAAGGCCTTCTGAATTCGATGAAGAACGTCTCAAATCACTTTTGAAGGAGAACGGTCGCCAAACCAGTCGTGAATTGGCGGAAAAAATGAACTGCGATCATAAAACGATTCTATAATTGATTAACTTATTGATATAATTATTGTTTTTTGTTTAAATAAAAGTCTTCGGTAAGAACGCTACGAACTTATTCCCCAACCCAATAGTATTGAGTAAGGGATAGAAATGTTCTCTATTTTTTTTATTCAGGATTCATCTATCTCTCTCTCTCTCTGCCAGAATTTTTACTGATGGTACCTGAATGGTTGGACCAGGTAGCTGACGATTTGCCGTGAGTATCCCGCGTCGATGTCCATCCGTCGACACGCAGTGATCTGCGAAACACGCTGTCTCATTCTGCGGACAGTCGCCGCACGATCTACGCATAGAATGATCGTTCAAACAGTAATTTCGTATCGTACACGAAGCGTGAACGCGCGATCGAATAACACGACTCGGCTAAAAGCCTTCCGGGTTTCGGTGCTCGAAGAATTGCATAACAGTTACTGCAACGGGCCACACGGCCGGCAGTCCCCACGGACGTTATTAAGGACGTTAGTCCCGCTCAGTTGGTCTCAATCATTTCAAGTGTTGCCACGTAGTGGTACACATATTAAATAGAAACAAATGGTTGAGAATCTTTGGCCCTCTAATACATCGCACAGCGTATACATACGCACTTACACAAGCTTACACAGAAGAGCCGTTGCCGCTATTGGCTACACTATCCCCTCCCTCGCCGTCCTCAAGAACGCGTTGTACAAAAATACCATACTTCATTTAAGAATTTCTACTAAACGAATCATCAAAATTTTCTGATTTTTTTTTTAATACAATTGTAATAAGTTAATTTAGCATGTGTCAGTTTTTTGAAAATATCTATAGAACCGTTTTTCCTTAAATTAGTGAAATCCATCATTTTACTGGCCTTTTCTCGTTTTCACATGGTAAAGTTGCGAATTCGATAATTTATTGCTACTCTCCGAATCATCAGATCTCTCTAAGATTTTACACATATATTTGTGATGCTCTATTGAATACTCATGCAAAATTTCAAAACATTCTATAGAAAATTGATTTTGGGACTAACGTCCTTAACCAAGTATGAAGCAATAATCACGTGGAAAGGCGTTTCACCGAGCAACGAAAATCGTTCGAATGAAATAAGAGATTGGTCAATAATTGTCTTACTTGCTGAGCGATTGGAACACTTCTAAAGTGAGCTTCACCCGGCAGATCATGGGCCAGTCCAGGTGATGGCACGGCCTGTCGCAGGAGAGGAATATTTGTTCTGGAAAAAGAAACAAAGAAACGCCAAGGTGAACATGTAATAAAAGTCAGACGAATCCTTCTCTCCGATCGACTCCAGTTAATAAATGAAAAAATCGCAAGTCTTATCCCATTTTGCTTTCCAGCCACAGTTGTTTTTTTTTATTGACTTACTGGGCCTGTAATTGTTCACGTGGAGAAACGTGGCCGCGGCCGCGATCACGAGGACGACTACGAGCAAACGTAGGCCGTAGGTAGCCAGCAGCATAGCGTGGTCGGTGCTCTTCGTGGTTCGCATCGTCGACCCGGTTTGTTATACAACGATAACAGCAGGTGACTGCATTCCCGCGAACATCGACGGTCCCAGAGAGTCTCGTGAGCAACGGCTCGGTTGCTCAGACCTCCGAGGGTCGCAGTTCAGATATATTTCTCTAATCAACACAATCGTTAAGAGCGGGAATGAATAAGAAGGAAACCGCGGGTATTTTCAAATGGGCGAGGCCTGATAGAACTCTGTTCGCAGTGAAAGCTAGCCTAGCGGAATAAAAATAAGCAACAGGAGTAGTGATCCTTGCGAAGATGAAAGTTGCATGCTGTTTGACTTCCATCGTGTGTCGATGGATGAGCAAACGTCTACGTGAAATCGTGCGTTTCGTCTAGTTTTCTTTTCTTCGAAACGCATGATGAGAAAACAGCAAGTAGCCATCGATGAAAACGATGTACTCGTCGATATGAACGTCGACCGCTTTGGGCAATATAGGTATATACTAAGTTTCAGTCTTTCTAGTGTTAAAACAGAGCGAATTTAAAAATCGTAAACATGTGAAAAATTAGGTTCTCGGAGAGTAATATATATGCGCGTTTGAAATAAACAATAGATCATCGTACTTCCAATATGGCCGATGAGTGGAAGGCGCAAACAGCGACACATTTGAACACACCTTATGTTTTTACATCATGCATAAAATTAGATCGCTCTCCACAGAGACTTTCCCAACTACCCAATTTTTCTTCCAACAACGACAATGACATAATTTTAATGAGTTCCTACAGGGAATCCCCTAAGGAGAAAGTCTCTAAGTAGGCAAGGACGTTGAATAATGTCTCGGGGACACAATGGATCAAGGCCATCTTCTAATCGTGCTCGCAGACCCGATTAAATTGGATCATTATGTGATACTGTTATGTAAAACTTGCATCATCTTGTGATAATACACTCCCACGTCAAGCAGAAAAATTTCCTCCTCATACGTATATCGACATGCAGATAACATTCGATTTCTAACACTTTTCAAACAAAGTTATCCTCATTAGACTGCAGACTTTTATGCAAAATCCTTTAAACTCTGTGCATTTTTGTTGTTGACTCTTTCTACACTTCCGCCATTTTTTTAGATACATTTCATAGTAAATGCATAAAGTCTGCAGGCTATTTACTACTCTCGCTAAGGTAACAATTTGTCGAGGCATGCAACTATTTTTATTTGACCAACGAACAAAGCCATGCCTGGTTTCACTGAGGAATACAAGAAGAGATGTACGTAACCAGTAATTTTCATTCGGTTTCACTGTAAGTGAGCACTAAGCAAGCCGGTTTCACCAACGGAAAGAGTTTTTTTTAGCAAGCGTGTTAAATTAGTGATCCTGAGTTAAACCTGAACCCGACAGACGTAGGAGTCGTGAACGCTGTTAGACGCTTTCCCGTGAACGACTGAGCCAGCCGAATTTTCTTTCTCTCCCTTTCCTTTCTCTTTCTGCCGTTTTGCTTTTTTTTTTCACTTGGCCACGCGCCGTTTGCAGATCGGTCATCGAAGGTCCGATGACGGAAACCCCCAACCGGACTTCTTCAAAATTACTAATACTATCTCCGAGATGTATTAGGTTAGGGAATAAGTTCATAGCGTTTTTATAATTTCTTTTATTTTACAACGATTTGTTTGCTGTTTGGCAACGGGTAAGTATTCATTCGATAGAACTCTTTCTGCTCTACAAAACTATGTTAATTGTATTTTTGAGTTATTTAATTTTTTATTAGTTTTCAGGCTTAGAAATGGAATACCCAGGAGGCAAAAATCAACATTTTCGACACCTGCTCTTCTTTGCTTTTCATCGAGGTCAAAAAGCTGCCGAAGCAGCCCGGGACATTTGCGACGTGTATGGAGAAGGTGTCATAGGCGAGTCTACAGCACGGAAATGGTTTGCAAAGTTAAAAAATGGCGACTTTAACGTCGAGGACTCGTCCCGCAGCGGAAGGCCTTCTGAATTCGATGAAGAACGTCTCAAATCACTTTTGAAGGAGAACGGTCGCCAAACCAGTCGTGAATTGGCGGAAAAAATGAACTGCGATCATAAAACGATTCTATAATTGATTAACTTATTGATATAATTATTGTTTTTTGTTTAAATAAAAGTCTTCGGTAAAAACGGTACGAACTTATTTCCCAACCCAATAGAAACGAGCTATAATTTACGTCATAGCAATTGCATAATGCTTTGAACATGTCCGATTATACAAGGAAGTTCTCTTAAGTCTGCCTCTGGTAGATAAGACTTATCAAAGCAATTTCGTAATCCGTTTCCTCCTCAGAATATCATACTGGACACAGTTTTGTCATACGTGATGTTAAATCGTCTACTGACTCCCTTTTGACTACTAAATGAAAGTCCGGTGTTCAATTAGGTAACAACAGCCGGCAATCATGGCGGCGGTGGCCAGTGTTGGAAAATTCGGTTCGCGTGTACCGCGTAGGTTATAACTTGCGTAACGTCCGCTCCATATCGCTGATCCAAGCGAAACAGCGAAAAGCAAACTGTACGTTTCCATTGATAGAGAAAATAGCACTAATACTAATACTGCCTAATGATTTCCATCATCGACACATCGAAAGGGGCGATTGAATCTTATGAAACGAAGATGACAAGATGGATGATGTTTTTTGATCACTGCACAAATTTATACCGATTGTCCACGATGATAGTAATCGTGGGATAGGCGAGACAGAGTCCGTCGCGGTCCCGTGAACGACTGACGAACAGTTTTGCCCGAAATTTCGTTGCTAGAACTGACCGTAACCCCCTCCCATCCCCTTTCTATCTCCGGTTGGATTTCGCAAGCTTTTTTTCCTCCCCAGTGCTTTCGTCTGGGACCACGATGACAATGTATCAGCTACAGCCTCAGCCTGACCGTCCCCACTACTTCGACGATGGAATATGTGTCACAGACGGCGAAATTGTTAGTGAAAGTTAGCCCGAAGGAACTCTTCACGGACGAGACACTCGTCTATGTGTCTCTCATCTTTGTATACATCCACTTTCATCTCTCGTTTTTCTTGGCTCGCTTTTAACATGACCCTTCGTACACGCTTCTTTTACTCTCTTACGCAATTCCTTTCTATTTGTTTTAGTCGCTACCGTTTCACCAGACTTTTACTTGCCCGTTCTCATGATTGTTTAGACATTTTTCTAACCGAAAGTCTTCGCCAGAACTGGTCTGATCGGGTATGACTGATCTCTCTTAATGAAGGGACTCACTTTGATTGGATCCAAGTAGTCCTTTTTGTTGGACTAACTCAGAAGTGGGGAAGCTTTTAACCATTATAGGCCACATTTAAGTTAGGCAGTAATGAAGAAGGCTGATATAATTTTTTGTATTTCACTGTTGCTGTTTTTATGTGTTTAAATATATAT
>NW_017171129.1:339884-344667 GCF_001652005.2 Ceratina calcarata | reverse complement strand
TTTTTATGGTTGGTTTCATTGTTATAATTTGTTACTCCCTCTATCTGAAAATAAGAGTCTCATTTGAAAAATTTACTGTTTTTATTTATTAGGATTAGGAAAATAGAGAAAATGGGTCAAGTTTTCTTTGATAAATGTCGGAAAAAGAGAGAAATGGTTATGGAAAATATGAAATCAATTAATGTAGCTGAATATTCTAATCTAGTCCAACTAATGCAAAGCAACTCTCTTTCTCTCTCTCTCTCTCTCTAACTTTAATGCAAAGCATCTCTCTCTCTCTAACTTCAATGCAAAGCATCTCTCTCTCTCTCTAACTTTAATGCAAAGCATCTCTCTCTCTCCTCAACTCTAATGCAAAGCGTCTCTCGCTCTCTCTCTCTCTCTCTCTCTCTCTCTCTCTCTCTAACTGTAAAGCAAAGCAACTCTCTCTCTAACTCTACTGCAAGGCCTCTCTCCCTCTCTGACTCTACTGCAGAGCCTCTCTTTCTCTCTCTCTAACTCTAATGCAAAGCCTCTCTCTTTCTAACTCTACTGCAGAGCCTCTCTTTCTCTCTCTCTAACTAATGCAAAGCCTCTCTCTCTCAAATTGTAATGCAAACCAACTCTCTCTCTCCCTCTCTTTCTCTCTCGAACTGTAATGCAAAGCAATTCTCTCTCTCTCTCTCTCTCTCTCTCTCTCTCTCTCTCTCTCTCTAATATAAAGTTGTATGCATTGTGTTGTATGGGAATATGAGGAGAATAATTATAAAATACCTCATTTAAAAAAAGAAAAACTAAGAAGAGTATCCGAATTGCCAATATCTTTGAAATATATAATACATAAGAAGCAATGAGGATATTCCATCAAAATAATTATTTATAAAAAAAATATTATTATACTAGAAATATTAACTATTGCCATATCTGAATAACTTCTATATTTTTTGAGATTGGAAGAAACGTTTCAGACAAATGTTGTTTGATTTCAAGGAACTTCTTATATGGAGTACATAACTTTCCTCCTTTCTTTTAAATAAATTAGATAATAATAATAATAATAATAATAATAATAATAATAATAATAATAATAGAATAAATGTGTTTTTTTTTCGTTTCTTTTTTTCTTTCTTTACTCTCCTTTTTTTTCTTTATTCTTTATCTTCATTCTTTTATTTTTCCTTGATCCCTTAATCCAATACTTCTCCTTGTTCTTACTTTTTTGGTAACCGGAAGTCTTGGACAGAAGAACTGGTCCGATCTGGTATATCTGATCTCTCTTAACTTAAGATCCGCTTTAACTCAAGTGATTTAAAATAGGATTTTCCTTGTTTCTTCATTTTTATAACTGGGAGTATAAAACAGAAGAACTAGTTCGACCTGGTATGTCTGATCTCTCTTGATATCACGATTTTCTTTGATGCAATTAACTGCAGAAACATTAGCTCTCGTTGTTCGTACAACTTAATAACCGAGAGTCTTTGACAGAAGAACTGGCCCAATTTCTGATCTCTCTTAACATCGATTCGCTTTGATTTGATGAATTGTAAAATTTCTTCTATTATTTCTACATTTTATAACTGAGAATCTTGAACCGAAGTCTGACCTGGCACGTCTGATTTCCCTTAATGTCTAGTTTTAACTCCTTTCGTTGACCCATCGGTCAAACCATGGAGGATTTCCCTTTGTCAATGCTTAGGAGCTGTACGATTGTAAGACTAGTGTCGTTTCTTCTAAACGTGACGCTTTCTATTTATTAATTATCGTCTAATCGATTTACAGACCCGTTAATTGTCAGTCGTCATACTATCTAGGCGAAAGTGCATAAAAGAAAACCACTTTCGTCGATAAAACGTATGCAAATAAGCTCCATGGACATACCAAACACCTCATTTTAAGCATGTATTAGCTATACAGTCAATCTTGAAAGTTAATGTACCTTAGAAAAACGCATTTCCTAATTAAAAAGAAATCAGGAAACAAGCTTTTTAACACTAGAAAGACTGAAACTTAGTATATACCTATATTGCCCAAAACCAGTAAAAATCACTGCATTGTGAAAGAATAATGTGTAAAGAAATTTGTCTAAAATTAATTTTTAATCCCAAAACCAGTCAAAATTACTTCCTTGTGCAATCTAGTGTTAATAATAATAGCAATCTCTAATAACAAATTCAACATGCTAGCATCGTTTAATTATCCGGATCCGAGCCAACGCTTCTGATTCGCAGTTCGCGCCAATCGAGCGCTCTGATTGGTCGGAATTTTTTTTGTTAATACCTCCTCAACCACGCCTCGGATAATTTTTCCTCCGATTTCAATATCTTACACTAGTTTTGGGAGACCCTGTAGATCCTTAAATCGGTGGCACAAAAACCAGATATCGACGCATCGAACAGCAATTCTCCATATCGTCAACAATCAATCATTCTTGCAACGCAACTCTCACGTTCCGTTGCGTAATCTGTTTATATCGGTTGGTGAAAAAATTCGCCGAAGTCAACGTTGCATAAACTGCACAAGTCTTATTTACATGAAAACTGTGTAACAAAAACTGCAGGTGTTTCGCAAATATAATAGGCGTCGAGAATCCGATGAGCAGCGAACGTCTTATTATTCACTTTCACTTTCGTTGGGACGAGTCACGTTTTTTGTCTTACCGAAACTTTCGATAGTAATGGCTGCCAAAAACCGGCCATTCTGTTTCTTCGTCGGTAATTAAATAGCGCGGCGCGAGATCAGACGAACCGATCGTTCGTCGAACGAAACGTCCAGAAAGAACTTTCTTTCTGCAGGTTGTTACGCAATCAACGCAAATTACTTTCGACCGATCGCCGCTACGGCGGAACGGGTTTCCCGGTTCGATGATGCTCATCCGTGATTGTTTTCAACGTAGATGCGGAGATATCCTCTGGGATGACGAGGTAAAACCCGCAGTCCTACCAACGTTCCTTGCCCCATGAACTTTCTTACAGGCGTTGAAAAATGCAGTCGGATAAGTTTACTCTCAGGCTTTCTTCAGCGTCTCGAGGGTGAAAGTGAAGCGTAACTCTATCGTGATTTCACGTTTAAATAGATCAACGATCCGGTTTGCAATAATTCTCTAGAAGCTTTAAATCTAGAATGGGACACGGCTTGTCAAAACCATAGGAAAGTATCGACAACGCTTTCACGCGACTTTCGTATATTTGATGACTAAGTGGATTCAAAGCTTGACACGCGAAGACAGATCGATTCTCCACACGTGTTTCAAGTCTAACAACCTAGGAAATTACTAATCTTCATTATTTTTTAAACACGAACGTGGATTTTATCTTTTGGCGAGAGTCGAGGACATCGTCATGGGATGAAACGATGGAATACGAGACGAATCTAACTAACGGTCTTTCATACGTCATGCAGAAACGATCTCATAAGTTCATTCACCTTGGATTGCAAACTTCCTATTAATAAGTATCGATAGACCAAAGTGGTTCACTTTGTGTGTGTGTTTCTGCAAGGTTTAAAAGCCATGGTTTTGAAGCAATGGTGGTGGATGCAACTGACCTGGTATAGGCGTCCAGTAGATGATAGTGGCGACCACTGAGCCCAAGCCGACGATGATCGCGAGCCTGAAGAACATCGTTGCTGTTTCGTGACGACTTGAAGAAGTACCGGGAGAAACGAAACGCGCGTCAGAGCCAACTGGCCGGTTTCGTGGCCGCGGATATACTAGCACGATAGCGGCAAGTTCATTGCCAGGGAGAGAGTTGTTTGCCGATTAAAAAGAAAGATCTTTCAGCGACTGAAACGCTCGGTGCGCTCGAACGCGCGAGGTCTGTCTCGAGATCCTCACGCAAACACTGTCGTTTAGTAACGTCCGACCAGGTGAGGACAGTTACAATTACTCTCCAGCGGAAAAGCGTTCAACGAAACCTGGAATGCCGGCTGGACTTACATGGCTACTTACTGCACGGTTTGTTCAAGTAGTCGTTTTAGGAATATTTGCATCGTCACGCTTGATTTAATGAGGGACAATTGTGTTTGAATTGGTTTTACTAGATAGGAGGTATTCTGATTTCAAATTCAATGGAAATCGAATGCAAAGGGTGTAGAAATTATAGGAAGTATTCGTTCTATGGATTTCTTATTATGCAGCAAAGAGAAAATTCGTAGTTTTTTTTTTAGAGGAATTTCCTTCCGACTAGGAATTATGTGAGAATTTCTCTTCGTTTCGATTTCTTATCAGCAGTAAATTACTGGCGTGTAGAAAATCCGTTGGTTTGTAACTCGAAATTTGCTCTCTTTTGGGAAAGTGAGATAAGTTGACCTTGTTAATTGAGTGTCCGTATCTGATTATTGCTTGATCAGGCTTTCGAAAGATGATCACGCCTCCTACAGTTTCTAATTATTATCTCTGTTACACTTTTGATTTTTAGTAAGCTCGCTTGAAATATGTGTCCATCATGGAGACATGGGATGCACTTCTAATCTTTAGAATATCTATTTTTCTTGTAAGAAGAATTCGTAGAGCAAGACATTTAATTGGCTGGTCAGTCTTTTTGGCTTTCAAAAGCTGATAACTGACGCCTTCTTCAGTTTATAATTATTATCTTTGTTGTCCATCAGTGTGTCCATTTGGGATGCGCTTCTAATCTTTAACATATCTACTTTTCTTATCAGAAGACTTTCCTTGAGACTCCAATGAGAAACAAAAGTTTTAATAGAAATATAAAATCTTCTGGTCAGGCCTATAGTAGAGTGTCAGATTTGCATATTAACACTAGATTGTCCAAGGAAGTAATTTTGACTGGTTTTGGGCAAATGT
>NW_017171129.1:330389-339080 GCF_001652005.2 Ceratina calcarata | reverse complement strand
AATTTCTAATTACCTTCCTTCTACTTTTAATTATTAACACTTTTTGAAATTTGATAAAGTGATATAGTGTAATAAGTACCACGTGGGACACTTGGGACATTGCATAGGACGCATTCGTCGTGAGAAGTAGTGTTACAGTGTCAGACTATTGCAACTTAAAATTAATCTTCAAGCCATTTAAGTCACCTATGAGAAGAGTTTGTGTTACAAAATATTGTATCTACATTTTGGCTTTCGAAGCATGAAAACTGATTACTCTTCCTGAAATATCTACTTTCCTTAGATCTACATATCCCTACGTGCGTGTAACGTCAGACGAGACGTTCTCCTTAGCAACGCTGCATGAAAACACGTTCAATTAGTTTTCATGTTTAATAATCAAACTATATATCTTTAAGGATTTTCTGTTCCCCAATTAAACGCATTGGATGACTAACCATTTATTATAATATTGACTAGTTATGTCTAATCTTTTTTAAGGAAATTAAAATTATTACTTGTTAATTTATCAGTCTAATATTATTATTTTTTTAAGTCTAATAATCTACTTAATACTATTCAAGTTATTTAGATTAAATATTATTTATTTATTGCTTATTTACTTATTAGCTTAATTAATATTCTAAGACGTACATTAAAATTGTTCTGATTTCGAAAAGTCAAAATTATGTTAAAATCCATCAGCATTGTCAAATTAAAAAAGACGCGGCATATATTTATTAATATTTGTTAATCTTGTTCTATTAAAAAAAATTGACACCTATTTTAATTAACTGAAACCGAAGTTGGCCATTTTTCAATTTAAAAAAACCGTTTAGTAACAATTAATATATATAAATTATAATTCTCGTTAAAAACAATCATCATATTCGTGTTCAGCATCTAAAAATTAGTATAAATAAATCCGTCTTATGTAAAAAACTTAAATTATTCTGAATTTCAACCGTTTTAATTATTAGCAGCGTTTGAAATTTGAAATATGAGCGTATGAGGCGCGCTCTTTCAATGCATAACGCGCGTGCGCGCACTCGTCACAAGAAGTAATGGAGTGTTGCAGTTTAGCACAGTGTGGTGTTCATCGTAACTTAAAATAAGTCTTTAAAACATTTATTTCTCCTATGACAAGAATTCGTGTTACAAAATATCTACTGCAACATGTATATTCACTTGAATATATAGTAGTATGTTCTTGAAATTGGGTTAGGTTAGGTTCACGTGATAGCCAAATACTTTTACTGTTTACATAAGAAAATAGTTAATAATTAATATGAATGAAGTTTCGGAAAAGGACTTTAAAAGTTTGTATCCTGCGTTAAAAGATGCAATAAACGATGCGTGTTTCATTGCGATTGACGCTGAATTTACGGGAATCAGTAAGGATGAAGATCTGAAACACAGGTTAGGTTAACTCAACTATTAACGTTCAATCAATCATTTAATATCGACACGTTTTTGTTACAGTTTATTCGACACCCTCGACGAACGTTATCAAAATCTTAAGAAGAACATCGAACAATACAAGATCATACAATTTGGCATTACCCTGTTTCGTCATTCAAAAGAGAACGCCTACAGAGCGGATTGTTACAGCTTCCATTTACTTCAAAAACCGTTGCCATTCAAAAATAGGCAACTCACGTTTCAACTATCGGCTCTAGAGTTCCTCTGTTTGCACAAATTCGACTTTAACAAAGTACGTTATTGATTCGTACTTCATAGACTCAGTTTACTGATTCTACCATTTGGCACATGTTCCAGTTAATAAGCGAGGGTATTTCATGTCTCGACGATGCAGACGAGGAGTTCCTAAGAACTCACATAGAAAATGGCAACTTGATAAACGATTCAGAACTTCTATCGTACGAGGAAAAAGAAGATTTCAAGAATTGTATAAATATGGTTTCGGAGTGGCTTTCGCAGAACCCTGAGCCGGAACCCTTAAAGTTACCGGCTGGGACTCCTATTTTACAATACATGATGCAAAAACAATTGAGGGACAGTATTAAAAACATCTGGACTACATCGGGATATAAAACTGTAAGTTTCTCTCTTCAGTTACTGACAATGAAAGCAAGACTATAGATATATGGTATACAAAAACCAATCCTTTATTTAACACTTCCTCAGGAAGTTTATATAAAAGATATCTTAACTTATAAAGGAAGTTTACTCCTATGGAATCATGCTTCGGAGAAAGTATTGAATAGACATAAACACATCTCCATGCCGTATTCTAAATAAGCGATAACGGCTATGGGAGATGGACCTCTTGAGCATGAGGAATAGGGGCTGTTCCGTTCAGTGTGAATTCGACAGCTTAAGAGTGAACATATTAAACCTTATAACATTCTTTGCATTAAAGTTACTATACCTATTTCCCATTAAAACGAATAAAGACATTGATTTTCTTCTGCTCTCTAGGTGGATGTTTTACGGGTACCAAAGGAAGTGCGAGATCACTTAGAAGAGGAAGATAACAATCGTTTGGAAGATGAATTGTTAGATTCATACATAGGATTCTCGAAAGTATTTAAACTCTTGTCAGCCTGTAAAAAACCGTTCATAGGACACAACATGCTGTTAGACTTGATGTTCATTCATCAACAGTTCTACAAGCCTCTTCCAGGTATTAAACGAATCTAATCGCTCTATAAGGATGTTAAAAATCATGATAATCATTCCAGATTCGTATAAACAGTTTAAAAGCAATGTACACGCGTTGTTTCCACGGCTGTACGACACAAAGTACATAAGTTTTCAATTTAAAAAACTGTTCAGGAGAGACGAAGGTAATAAACATCGATGGAGAGCCATGAGACAAAGCTCTGTGTAAATGTATCAACGTATTTTTCTTTCAAGTCTACTGGAAACTTAATTCGCTGAGGGCTTTGTATGAGTATTTTAAGTCGAGCGGTGTACAATTGTCGTTCAACTGTCCGTCGATCAGATCAGATAAAAATTTATCAGGTAACAATCATCGATCGCTGTTGTTGTTTCTCCGAGTCTTTACTTCGAACGGTATTTCAGGTACGGAGACTTATCATAATGCTGGGTTTGATTCTTACTGCGCGGGGTACATATTTATAAAAATGGCACACGTGTTCTGCGTTAAGAAATTCGGATCGTAAGTTTTATATAAGAAATTACTATAGAGATGAGATTTATCAATAATTATATTATTGATTTATTTTCAGTGGAATAGAATGCAAACCTGTCACCAATACTGAGCTGATGAGCGCCGTGAAGCATTTGGAAAATTGTGTAAATATATCGAGGGGCAACGAAATGTACATGGTAAGCAGAATGATTTTTATTTTATTAATAGTTATTAATAGCTTCCAGTTTTCCAATAGGGACGGGTCGATGTTGACAGTCTGTGGTGGTCGGGTTCTGGCGGCGTCTGTCAAATCCGTTGCTCGTAATTCAGTCAGTAATGCCAAATCAAGTTACACGATTGAGCAGCACGTGCAAATTATTATCAAAATGAGTGTTTGTCAGTGCAAACGTTGCGCGCACTGCGCCCATTTACGGCAGACGCAGTGACCCTTTAAGGATGTTAGTCCCGCTCAGTTGGTCTCAATCATTTCAACTGATGCTACGTAGTGGTACACATATTAAATAGAAACAAATGGTTGAGAATCTTTGGTCCTCTAATACATCGCACAGCGTATACATACGCACTTACACAAGCTTACACAGAAGAGCCGTTGCCGCTACTGGCTACACTATCCCCTCCCTCGCCGTTCTCAAGAACGCGTTGTACAAAAATACCATACTTCATCTCAGAATTTCTACTAAACGAATCATCAAAATTTTCTGATTTTTTTTTTAATACAATTGTAATAAGTTAATTTAGCATGTGTCAGTTTTTTGAAAATATCTATAGAACCGTTTTTCCTTAAATTACTGAAATCCATCATTTTACTGGCCTTTTCTCGTTTTCACATGGTAAAGTTCCGAATTCGATAATTTATTGCTACTCTCCCAATCATTAGATCTCTCTAAGATTTTACACATATATTTGTGATGCTCTATTGAATACTCATGCAAAATTTCAAAACATTCTATAGAAAATGGATTTTGGGACTTAGCACTGCCAAGCACAATTTAGGCTAATGTTAGCGTAAAGTTGACGAAATTTCACAAGCAGTTTGACTAAGTAAACAAATTTTTATTTATAATTAACAAAATTTTATTCCGGAGAATCAGATTCATTATCTGAAGTATCTAAATTACTATCACTTTCCTCATTGTAAATGCAATCCTCTGATGTTTCGGATTAAGAATCTAGAAAATAAATATAAATTCTGTACATTATGAAAGGCAATAGACTTTGATAATACATAAATTGCATACCTGTATCTTCCAGTGGTGATTGATTAACATCATTAATCAATTGTGGTAATTGATCTCCTTTAAACCAATCAAACTCGTATGAATTATTAATCTTTTTCCATCCATAATCGATGGGAGACAATTCAGTAGGAATTTTGCAATATGCATTCCGCCAAATCTTTGTAATGTAGTACGCCCTCAAAAATTGTTCCATTAATTCTGATTTGCACGGCGGCAAACTTGACGAATCAACGTTTCTAATTTTAATTTGAAATGAGTCATTGACGTCATGTGTACATTTTTAAGTTTTTGAAAACATGACGAATCGTGCTTCGTTAACGGATTTGAACTTTTTCAAACCGTATAAACAACAAACTGTTGGATTTTTTTAAACACTGTACTTCTGTTGTTGCTTATATCTTTGAGATCGGTGAATACTTTTTGAAATTCAGTCGATTGATGATAATATACAGAATTTATATTTATTTTATTTATTTATAAAAGAGCCACTTTTGCTCATGCCTGATGTAAACGATTTCTTGTGAGGTTTCATGAAGTCACAGATCTATGCCAATAAGCCATAATCGATCGATGCCCCCAAAATCAACATTACTCAGGTCATCGCTCAAATTCAGTCGGATCTATGCGGCAGAGTCATTGAAAATCGGATTTCTCGGATTCATGCCACCGTGCGAAGCCTTAGCGACGAATAATTCCATACATAATTGCATACATGGGGCCTTTCATATAAAAAAAATTTCGTTAATACCTCAGACACAGCTTGTTTTATTCCATTTCAACATCGATCCGCCCTCATTGGCGGTAATATTTAAAAAAAAAAACATAAATTCAGTAATGCTGACTGTTAAAATTACAGAGATTCGGCGGGAACGATCCGAGCTTATCGAGACCGGAATGGCTACACGTGAAATTAAAATCCCCATCGATAGACAGAAACGAGGTTTGCACCTAAATGTTTCCTTAAACGTAAAACTTCATCCCTTCTAACTGGCGATTATTTTTTTTTAGTTAATTAAGAGTTTCTCGATCTTCAGTCAAGTCGACGTGATGCCTTTCGCCAGGAAACGTTTTCTAGTAGCTGTCCCAAATCACGGAAGGTGAGCGGAATTCTTAGCCGTATAAAACGAGCTACGGTCGACCTGTGATGCAATAAAGATGAAAGTGTTCGCTCTGCTCGTTCCTCATCCTTGATTCTTAATAATAAAATAATGCATCCGATGCGTTTAAGCAATCAACTCGTTTAACGCGAAACGAATTTAAACCGTGTCGTCGTCCAGCAGAAACATGCCCGCGGCCTGTCAAGCTGACGCGAGCCAGGCCTCGCAGAAGCTCGTAGCGTTTTACGTTTCGCTTATGACGCTATCCGGGTTGTAAAAACAATTGCGCTAGATTAAAGGGGAAACCGACGAACGGACACGGTGGATTTGCGCGGAACGTCGCGATTTCTCTCTCTCTCTCTCTCTCTGGGACGTAGCACGGAACGTTCCCGTTTTCTTGTTTTATTTTCCACGTTACGTTTTGCCTCACGCATCGACCAAATATAATTAGGTATTAAGTACGCAGTTGGTATTTTAGTATGAAGCTGGTTCGAAGTAAGGTGCCGGAACTATTTTGGATCTTATCCAAGGGCAACCGCGTATACTCATCGTTGCGCTCGCGAAGTGTGATATCGATGCACGTGATTTTATATGACGTAACCGGATTTTCGTTTTGCCAAAATTCGTCCTACTTACCTTCCACCCCTGATATTTTAACTAACCATTGTCCCGTCCGTCTGTCTCCCCCCTGCCTCGACAAAAAAAGAAATAGTAATCGAACAGAGCTGGTTTCAGAGTACGAGACGTGTGTTTTAAGTCCATAGCAAATCCATGATGTAAAAACATAAGGTGTGTTCTTCCGGCGTGTTCAAATGTGTCGCTGTTTGCGCCTTCCACTCATCGGCCATATTGGAACTACGATGACCTATTGTTTAGTTCAAACTTGCGTAACAAAAATATATATTATACTCGGAGAACCTAATTTTTTACACGTTAACGATTTTTAAATTTACTCTGTTTTAATATGAAGTGTGATTGGTTAGATATCCAAAATGGCCAACGAGTGGAAGTGTCCGTGAACAGATGGATGTTCAAATGGATGCGCAAGAACACACGTTATGTTTTTACACCATGGCAAATCAACGGTGATACGACAGTTACCAGAAAACAGATAGGTTGTACGGTTGTCAGTAGAGCATCAAGAGAACTATAAATAACCGGAAAAGAGGTGGACGACCTCAGATTCCTTGAAGTACAGGCGTAGTTAAGAGCATAATAATCGCACATGCGATTCCTTAATTCGAAGAACTCTCAGAAACAACAACTAAGGCGTTCGACCAGTTGAAGTCGTAATCGTCCACGGATCGGTTGACTCCATCGCGACCGAATTAGATGGAAATGAATTATCCAATGTGCCGCTATCAAGTGTGCGTTTTCACGATCCTCGATGCATTTTCTTTCACGCTGTTAAAGCGTCCGACACAATTCACTTCGCACGCAGCACGCGTCCATATATTATAAGCGTCAGATTTCCCCCGTCTCTGGCATTGTTCCAACAGTTTTCGTACGCCCGTGTATCGTTTCTACAAACTGAATCCTTTGTATCGAATTCTATACAGAATTGTCCGAGTTAAATGAACCAGCGACGGTTCACTCGTCGGGCTTTCTTAATTGTCAAACGAAGAAACGGGTAACAAGTGGAAAATGGTCGCAACGAGGAGAGAATTGAATCAGCGAATACTAGTTTGTTAATTTTATTAATTATTAGCGTTGTAACACGGCGTGCAGGTCGTCGGGTTGCACAAGGTTGATCGATACGAAATTATTTTTATCCATGTATATTATTAATGCGTTGTGAAGCTTGAAAAAATTCTGTTGCAGCGCTCTGTCCATATTGCAGCACTTTAAGGACAGCAAAGAATTCCAAGTGGTTAGGTACAGTCGCATATGGCACGCCACGCCTATCACTATCTGCTTATGGTACGTTAACGAAAATTAAAAATCGTTAAACAGATTGGACTGTCGATGAAAGCACCTAAGCTCGATTGTTTCCTTATAAGTAGCTCCGTGGTTGACAGCCATTTTCGTTTGCATTAATTCGTCGGATTTGAGTTTGCACGAGGCTACGTCAAACGAATTAATTAATCCTCCACAGGCCTGTGCTTAGCTCGCACAATCTCTAATTAGCACAAAGATTGCCGTAGATGCATAAGTGGCCATCGCGTTGCCAATTGTTGCGAAGCTGCCTCCCCTATTCCCACCGTTACTCAACGCTGAAATGGTCAAATCGTCGGATTCGACTGTTCCTTCGAATCGTTTCGAAATAACTGTTACATAATTAACTCGTTGCTCGGTGAATTTAAGTGAAGCCCCACTGTCAACGTGTGTGACTCGTCTAGCTGTTCTAAGACCTTTACATGTTAGGTGATTAATTTATTTTAATTACAGGAGCGGAGTAGTCCTGTCTGGAGGTATGGCCTGGATGATAAAACAAATGTTTCTAAAAGCTTCAGTACCTGACTCTTAGTTAATAGTATTCATAATTGCATCCATCCATTAAGCACACTCGTGATCGACGGCAGGGACTTCTGACTTGCAATCACGAATAATAATAGCAATACATAGGCATAAACGAATGTACAGATTGTGATAACTATAGAAATATTTGTTATAATAAAGTACGACGCTTGTTTCTACAAAAGTTCGAAAGTGTTTCCTAACAGAGTGTGTGAAGTGGAATAAGGAGTGAGTTTGGTACGAATGAGTCACACTAGGGGACTCGTAGGGAACGGCGAGGTAAGATAAACAATTGTGTGGAATTAGGCAAGGCGGTAGTCACAGAGGATCTATTTAAACGTCAGATCGAATGGAATCTTTGCGCGAGCTGTTATTATTATTTCTCGTTCTGGTTTGCCGACGATTCTCGCCGTGAAACCGTCGTGCCAAACCTCTGTACACCCAGCGGGAAATCCAATTATCCCTGGCGACGACGATCCATCGGTCGTCACGCAAATTCGTCTACCCTGCGTACACGTGCGACGCGCCTACGTAATGGCTACCCTACGTCGAACGCATCACGATTGCCCGGTTGCCAAATAACGCGAGACGCTGACGGTGACGATCGCGGAAAGCGTTGAACGTTTCTTGGAAACTTCCTCACATCACGTTTCTTAATTGAGCAGCGAAAGAACGAATAATAAGTAGAATGATCCTCCAGGGAGGAAGTCAGTTTCCATAACGCCTCTCAAAAATTATGTTATCAATTGTTTCGTCGATTTTTTAATAATAATAACAATAA
>NW_017171129.1:323502-328878 GCF_001652005.2 Ceratina calcarata | reverse complement strand
GTACAAAATGTTATCTATTGAAAAATCAGAAGAGAAAACTCGAAATTTTTTTCTTAGGTCCAATATTCCTTTCAGTGTAATTGAGTCAAGTCACTTTTGAGGACATTCATAATATGTAAAATGTGAGAACAATCCTAAGAAGTCTTAAATTATTTTTGTTCATATGGTAACTTTTTCTGAGGAATTTATTAAATCACAATGTCGACTCTTCTTTTCTATTGGATCAGATTGAACTCATTACCCCTTCGCCTAATCTCAGACCAACCATTTTCTATCTCGATTTCAACTCAAGTTTTGGGCATTTGAGTTATAATGGTTGTAAATCGTAACCCATGATTATGAGTTACGAGATACGAAGAGGAGCTAAGACTGCTTCTGACGTGTATATACGTCAAACCAAATACAATAAGAATATTATTTGGTGAGATGCTTCTTTTATATTACCAATAGAATTATTAAGTATTTTATACGAAGGGGTGGTAGGAGTCAGCTAAATGATAAGTGGTTGGTACATATACGTTTGGTCTCCGCATTAGAGATTGGTGGACTGATTTTAATTCCGCAAACTGTGGAGGATTTTTAAAACTAAGTTCCACGTTTAACAAATTAATTGATATATTTAATGATTCCAGCCAAGTCATCAGACGAAAGCTTCGCAAGCATTTTCTGTCACGTCTCATTTGATGTCCCAATTGTCCTCTGCACTTATCACGATTGTAATATTTTATCTCCTCGTTTCCTCGTGTATATAAAACCGTTTCCAACCCTTGGAATAAATAAATAAATAAATTAGATCTATTACATGCAACGCACGTGCAGCAAGTAATAAGGGTTGATCTCTGAAGCTGGCTAATCCTAATGCTGCTTGCACACGTGGACCAAATATGAAACGGTTTGAAGGATCGTGACTCGAGGGATGATTCTCTTCTAGATAAAAGCAAGGGATGCTCGGGTGTACTTATCTCGAAACCCTGATGGCCGAGGAAGAGTCCAAGCGTTCCCCGATATTTCAAAAGTCTTCTCTGGCCGCCACCCAAGGCTAAGACACTCGAAATAACGCGGTAGCAATTCGTGTGGGCGTGCTGCCGGACGGTCAGGCTGGTGTCCGGTGGCAGGTGGAGCCCACTTTATGTCTTTCTAGGTCCGAGCAACGACAGATCCAAAGGTCGTCAGAGGAACGAGGTCTATGGAACTGGGTTAACCAAATCTCCCTGGCATCGTTCATAAATCATTATCCTTAGCTCGTTCCACGTGTTTCCCACTTCTCAGAATCTTCACATTCACAGAAAGAGAAGATAGTTCGACAAAAACTAACAGAGGGAAATAGTAAAAGCAAGGGATGCTCGCGTGTACTTCATATCGTTCATGGCGAAAAATGTGCATCAGGAAAAATCCATTCGGGAGTCGAACCGACGCCAGGGAAAGGAAGAGAGGATTGAAAATACCCACCGTCTCGGTAGTTTCGAAATCCGTATACCCAAGAATTGTACTCCGTTCGACGCGACGACGGGCTTCGCGCTTTCGGTTGGCATGCACCGAGCACCTGTCCCGCGTCGCCGGCTGTGGAAATAGCCGTTCGCCGCGGGAACAACCCGGTTGACAGAGAATAACGCAATTACGTGGGTGCTCGAGATTAATTGCGCCCACCAATTACCGAAATAATCATAAACGGCTGCCGACGATTGAGGCATAATTAAAACGCGATTTCGAAACGACATACGTTAATTAAAATCGTGTATCTTTACGCTGGATTTACGAAGCTTCTGTTGAAGATCGATCTAAAAGATTTATGGCGGGGACGATTCAATCTTTTCTCAGAGTGTATATTTTTCTGAACGCCGCTGGGAGAGCCGGAGCAAAGGAAGCTGAGTGACGCGTAGCGACGGATCGTTTATTGATTCTCGACGTCAGACGAAAATGAGAAATTAAGATGCTTGGAGAAAGAAATGTAAAGATGGGACTGTCGTCGATTGAAGTGGCGGAAGTCTTTCTCTAGTCCCAGCGGTTTCTCGTTCTAAACCTCTCTACGACTATTTTTGTCCATAAGCTGAATGGCGGAAATAGCCTAGCCTAGCCCCTGGCCTAGAGCGTAGGCTTGACCGGCCATAATAGCGCCTGTTTCAAGGATATTTCTCTACAGGCGACGAAACAAATTCTCTTTCACAAACATCGATACATTCTACCTAAAGTAGAATCTTCTATAAAGTTTGAGTTGATCGGAAGAAAATCGTATGCAGAACATGTGCCCTCAGGTCTATAAACGAATGTTATGCAAGTGGATTTTATCGATACTAAAACCGAGTACTCTACAATGTATTCTACCGTTGCCGGGTCTGACGCTCGAAACGGTTGATTACCGAAGGCATACAAAAATAATCTAACGTTTTACAGAACCACGGGAACATAAATGATCCGCAATGAACTGGTCAGCGAAGCTCCTCAAACGTTTGCAATCATACTTTTTAATGCCAGTGTGTATAATAAACTTGAACCCTGCGTTGGATCTTGAGTTTAAACAATGGCAATTTTAATCGTTACTCCATCGCCATTCATCCATAGAAAATTATATCCAGTTCCTACTATCACCTCTGAAGAACCAGATTGTAACTTCATAGATAAGAAGTTAAAACGTACACAGAATTTATTAGAAGACTTGATGTGCAAATGCTGATAAATGATTTCGAGTGCACGTGCACTCGACGAAGTGGCTTATAATGTTATTCGATCAATCATTCGTTATCGTTTGATTTAGAAAAAGAACAGCGATAATCGTTATTAGTTGGCGATTAATAAAGTTCGATGTCGCGTATCTTTGACGCCGGGCACGCTCTCGCGCCGCGGCGACCTCGGTGCATCCTTGCGACTATTTTCGCGTATAAAGGCGTTTCGACATGATAGATGAGAGTTTTCTGCGTTTCCTCGACGCCGTTGCACGAAACCTGCCAAAGACTCACGATGGCACCGAGTAACGTCGAATAATTTAGAACCGCCGGACAATACCTGCCTGTTGCGTATGCCTACCACCAGAGTTCGTCTAGCTTTCTCACGCACTTTAACCTAGCGGACGCGTGCCAGACGCATTTTCGACCTTAGCACGTTTCATCAAATACCAAAGACTGCAATACTATACTTTTGCTGTTATCATCAACAGCAATCTGGTGGACATTAACCCATTCGCTGCCAAGGACGAGTATACTCGTCTTTGGCAGGGTGTCACGCATTGCCAGGACGAGTATACTCGTCCTGCTTTAAATATATTATAACATGCAGGCTCTTTTCAAGGCCCATTGCCAACGACGAGTATACTCGTCTTTGGTTTTTTGCTTCTAAATGATTATGTATGATAATATATGTGCTCTTACCAAGAAATAACTTGGCAGCGAATGGGTTAATTGATATCCAAACAGTTTTTATTGTACATAAAAATGTACAGTCTGCTATCAAGGATGGTCCTTGAGGTCTTCAATCTATCCCGCTTTAAACGTGCCTAACGGCAAGGGTGCGCGTTATTTATGTCGGAGTTTTCCTTCACGACTGACCCTCGCTTCAACCCTTGCAACCCATCGATCAGACAGACTGGGTCTCTGAGTTGCGAAACGCGGAGACGATCGACGCAAACGTCTGCGACCACTTTCACGATGTGATCAATCAATATCTGTGCATAAACAATCGTATCTAATTTATTTATAGCCGTTGCACGTGTCGTCGATGATCGAATTAAATCTAACCGTACGATAGTGTAAGTTTTTTGGCAGCCGGTAACGAAAATCGCAAAATTAAGTTCCTGGCACTGATCCTGACACCGCTCCGTTCCGACGAGGCGGCTGAAAAAATTGTCCCCTTCAGCCGAGATCTGTTCTCTGCCAGCGGCTAGTCCGTTTCTCTTCCAACGACCATCCCGATCGACGATCTGACGGAGAACGCGATGGTCGTTGAGAACCGGCCCTTCGACAGCCTTCGGTCGCCGATCTAGTTTCCCAAATTATCATCGTTATCGATCTCGATCACCTTAGCCGCGTTCTTCATTTCCATGGCGGGCGGAGTAATCAAAATTAGCCTCGCGATCCGACGATAGGCATGTCATTAGGGAGCCGTGGTGACAGCCGCTATTATACTCGCGACGGTCTCGTAGGTCCGCCGCTGATGCCAACTATCGGCACCGGTCGGTTTGTCCGTATCTACAGATGTCCGACTATATTTGGGACGTTGAGCTACGGTTACTTCACTGGCCCAGTTGGCCGTTGAATCGGACCCCGCACGTATTTATAGACCCTAGACACCGGGACCTCTCCTCGCCTCGCGGATTACTCTCGGACTCGCGCGTACGTCTATCTATCTACCTACCCGGCGACTATGCAACGGACGAGTCTTCTACTGCCGGACCAGCCGTGACGTTACCCCGAGGTTTATTATTAGAATTCGCCAATGTTACGAGTACAACGTTTTACATAAGACGTTCGCGTTAACCCTGAAACTCTACGAGAGCAGCCACGGGGGCTGATCAAGCCTAGATTCGCGGTTGTCACGGCCCGCTTGACAGACGACTAGACTCCGTGTCCCAGGCTTCCGACCGGAAAGAATGCGTCCACGTTAGAGCCAAAGACCCGTTGTTGTTACTACGCTTCTTTCTCGGACACGTGGATCGCGTCTCTTCTATTTTATAAACCGATAACTATGTCCTTTTTTTTTTTTAACGAAGACAGTTGAACGTGTTTTTCAACGTTTAAGAAGTTTATGAGTCTCAACTTGGATCAGAGCTAAGCCGTCATTAATTATCACGGGTACATAAATGATTCCATCGCCTTCTGGCTTTCGACCTACCGCAGGAACCTGCAACACGTATATCCATCAAGCTTTCTCTGCTTCCCATTAAGCTGGTAAAAAAAAATCTAGAGGAAAGTTAATCCTCGGCTCACTCTGAAAAAGCCCTGAGCGATTCATCTTGTCAGATTATTTTGTAACGCTCTAATTTCGGATTAAAGTTAATACGGATTTTGATTTCTGTCCATCTTTTATGTCCTCGGGCAATCCTCATTGATGAGGGATCCATCTTGTCATATTATTTTATACTGCTCTAATTTGGGATTAAAGTTAATACCGATTTTGATTTCTATGCATCTTTTATGTCCTTGAATAATCCTCATTCTAAAGAATCATTGTAATAAATGAGAGATTCATCTTGTTAAATTATTTTGTACTGCTCTAATTTGAGGTTAACACTTTCCAGTGTGGAACTTAAAGAAATTAAATTTTTTTTTGCATTTTTTAGAAGTTTATACCTTGAAAAATGTCATACTAAAATTTCAAGGTCGAATCTCAACTAGTTTTCGAGTGGAAGCCTTTTAATAGTATTAATATAATATAAGTAATAATGTA
>NW_017171129.1:315143-323045 GCF_001652005.2 Ceratina calcarata | reverse complement strand
GTTCTAGACATGCTTTATTGTTGAATGACATAGGATATTCTTGATTGGATGAAAACTGTAATTTTGGCAACCAAAAAGTGATAATTTTTTTAAGGAAAAAATCGAAAAATTTCTTAAAAACGCCATTTTGTCATATTTCAACATTTCTCGAATATTCTACGTCATCGAACGGAGAATACCTTCTAGTTTAAGAGCGTCTTTGTCTTTTTTCATTTGAGGCACCCTAGCGAACTGTATGAGTAGTTGAGGCCCTTTTTTTTTGCGTTTTGGAAAATAGCGCATAACTTGTTAGCCTTTAGCTATTTTTGTACAAAAAAATTATTTTACACAGTTCATTTATAGACAAATACATCCACAAAGTTTAAAAAAATTCCATAGAATACTTTTCTTAAAAAAAATTCTCAAAAATGACCTAAATAAAAATTAAGCGATCACACTAGTGTAGAAGAGCAGAACCGGCACCAACGTGACGTTGGTGTGCACGATACAAAAAAAAAAAGAAATGAAAGAGAGGATTCGAGATTTTGTCAGTGAGCGAAAGAGTGTGTCGCGTTATGTGCCTAATCACTTATATTAATTTATATTACGTATGATTAATACATTTTCTCTTACGTCCATCATCCTAACGCGTTTGTTCGTCCATTTCGACAATCTTTGTCTTACACTAATAAGGTTCCTTAAGCAAATGACAATCTTAAGAATAAGCAACGACTCTGAACATCTCCAAGGCTATGCATGTGATATGCAAGATGAAAGAGTACATTTGCATAAAGCATAAAAACAATTGAGCTAAGCACAAGGATTTGTTAATAATTTTGTTAGAACCCTTTGTTAGAATCGATGAGATTTTGATTCTAACGCCTAGGATTTTGACGAGCCATATTTCTTGCAACGATTATGCAAAACCTTTCGTCATAGATTTGTAACTGGCTACGCGGTCGTCCGTCGACTCGCGGATTCCTGTCTCCCTCGGCGAAGTGAACGCACCCGGGGCGCATATTTTTAGTGAAACCTGTACACCGCATAGGATAATACGAAATTAGAACGTCGCGGCCTTTGTACGAGCCGCGTCATTAGTCGCCCCGAGCACAGGCCCCCAGCGTGCGAGCTAACTTCTGTCCCTGGCAGGCATTATTGTTGCCAGAATCCAGAATAGACGTATCTCGGCTGTTCTTCTGCGCCCCGTAACCCCTATCTGTCATTCCGTGTCTCAACTTTGATCCAGCCGACGGCCAACGTCTGTAAATCTCACCGGCCTGCGCCTCTTCATCCATGATTTGTTGCCCCGAACCGAAACGTGGTTTCTCCACAAGCTTTCCTCCCTGTGGCTCTTCTTTAGCCGAACGCAAATACAATTCCTCTTTACTCCAACTGATAGGTAAATAAAATTTCGATCCTCTTCTATAAACAATTTGTTCCAACCGAATATTTCATTGTATTTTTAGGATCGGTTTCTCGGTAAACGTCTTCAGACTTTGTTTCACTTTTTCCCCTGACGGACGTCACATGTTCCTTATCGTGGGACACGCATCATCCGCTACGCTCGGTGTCATCGTAGGTGTTTAGCACTTCGTTTATAAAAACGTCCATAAATAAAATAGCCGAGGCTCTGTTTTCAGGGTCCGTCGAATGAATCCGCGTGTAATATCAAAGTCTCTAGAACACGTGTTCCACTTAATAGAACGCCGTTAAGCCAGAGCTCGATCATGGCATTAAACGCTGATGCGTCTATCGAGATAAAGATTTGTATTTCTCAGAACATCGATGCTTCCTAGATGTAAAAATCAACTGGATCATTCTGCAGACAGTGAATATATCATGTAAAACAGTTGATAAATGTTTTTGTGGTCGTAAAGTATTTTACTCTTAATAATGTGACGATTTTAAAATACAAATCGACGATCCGGTGCGTACGTTCAGCTTTTACGTAACGCTTTATGTTTTGCGTAAAAATAACGCCATGCTTTGAACCCGCGCACTGCTTGGTAAGCGACGAAATGACGAGGTCTATTTTTGTTCGCTATAATGAGAAGAGAATACCGATGACTTCTCCGGAACTTCATAGCCAACGAGTTGGTGATCCGTAAATCCATCGAAAGTCGTTAAACAGTCAATGGAACTGAAGAAGTGAAAGCTTTGGTTCATTCCATTTTTTATCATCCATGAGGCCCCAGATTTACTTAGATTTTCACAAACAGAGCGAACGTAATATATTATTTAGTAACCGCACGGAACGTTGACCGTTGCTCTCTTCCTTCTTCCCTGCCTTACCCTCGTGCTTCGTACACTTGAATCATACAGGCGCCGCCGTCGCGTGGGCAGCTTCTTTTATGATCCTATTTATGAACAATCTTCCTCACGCGAAACACGTTTGAGTTTAAATTTTTGTTCAATCGTCGGTCAAAGTTTTCTTCGATTCAGGTTTATGACATTTTCAATGAAAATCTATTGGGTTCGGGAATAAGTTCGTAGCGTTTTTACCGAAGACTTTTATTTAAACAAAAAACAATAATTATATCAATAAGTTAATCAATTATAGAATCGTTTTATGATCGCAGTTCATTTTTTCCGCCAATTCACGACTGGTTTGGCGACCGTTCTCCTTCAAAAGTGATTTGAGACGTTCTTCATCGAATTCAGAAGGCCTTCCGCTGCGGGACGAGTCCTCGACGTTAAAGTCGCCATTTTTTAACTTTGCAAACCATTTCCGTGCTGTAGACTCGCCTATGACACCTTCTCCATACACGTCGCAAATGTCCCGGGCTGCTTCGGCAGCTTTTTGACCTCGATGAAAAGCAAAGAAGAGCAGGTGTCGAAAATGTTGATTTTTGCCTCCTGGGTATTCCATTTCTAAGCCTGAAAACTAATAAAAAATTAAATAACTCAAAAATACAATTAACATAGTTTTGTAGAGCAGAAAGAGTTCTATCGAATGAATACTTACCCGTTGCCAAACAGCAAACAAATCGTTGTAAAATAAAAGAAATTATAAAAACGCTATGAACTTATTTCCCAACCTAATAGTAGTTAAGCTTCTCTTAAGTTAGTCTCTGTCATAATAACTTTGTGCCATTTTGTTTTACTCTCAATCACCGAGTCATCGACTCCAATCTCTGCTTGAACTTCTATCAAGTTTAAGTAAAAGTGAGGTTAAGTAATGAGCAATGAAAGTCGAGGCTGGCGGCGATGATCGAAATTAGTGCGGAACAATTAGAAAATGGCACGGTCCTATTTTCGGTGCATAAAATTACATAACATCTCGGCGAAACGAGCAGGATTCGTTGTGAGAAACCCGTATTTGATCCATGGCCACGTTACGCCCGTTTGCGAGTGTCGCGGATCGCAAATGGGCGAACAACAAATTTTCCGCGGAGTCCGATAGATTGTCTTCGAGGATCTAGTTGATATCGCATTTGGAACAAAGCCAACCACCTATTTTCGATCTTCAGAAAAATGCCCACCTTGAACATTTCCAATATGAACATTGTACATTCAATTATGTCCATTAAACGACGACTCAGTGAATTCCTAAATTTATCCGACATCTTTTAATTCCAGATTTAATTCCTTTAAGGGCGTGACCTTCGACAAGGGTTAACCTTCTATATTTCATAAAATGGATTAGAATTTTCTGATTTTCACAGATTGTGAAGGTATGAATTTTTCCGAAGCTTTTGCATACTGAAAGCAAATGTGAATGAGGAAGTTGAAGAGTGTCGGTCGCAGCGGAACCGGGACCGGCGGCGGAAGTCAGCAGCCGCCGTAGGGGCGTCCCGCGATTTTTCCGAACTCTGGTTGCGGCGGATCGCCGAATCCGAAGGTTAAATGGAAAAAACGTGCGGGTAGAGACAACGGGAGGCTGTGCAGCGGCCGGGACCACTGGCTTCCGGCCAGAGTTTTCCATCGTTCGTTGTCTCGCCGGCAGGTAGCGACGGCTACGGACTATTTAAAGGAATTTCGACGAGGTTCGTCGCTTCGTTCCGTTCAGCAGCGCAGGCGTTGCCCTTTGAATGTTTGTTTGTTACCGCCCTTCATGTAAAGATTAAAACGAACAATCGCGCGTTCTCTGAAGATGTACACGCTGGAGTAGCGAGCGAGTCTGCGTCGGATATATCGTCGCAAGTTAACGAGTGTTACCGATCCGTCGTTCGTTCTTTTTTTTTTTTTCGTTTCTGTTCAATCGCAAATTATTTCCGTTCGACGAGACTCGAGAGAGGATCGCTGGTTGAGTGAGACCGGGATCCAGCAACAGCCGGTCGCCGGTTTCCGTTCTCGGCCGACTGGACTCTGGTGAAGTGGAACAGAAGCATTGGTAAGTCCGGTTGCCGCGCAGACATACCCGCAGTGCTTTTGTGACGACGACCACCACCACGACGATGCTATATACACAGTGCGATCGATTAATCGGAACCGTAGAAGTGTTGTTGTGTGGGGCTAGGGACTGGTTGAAACAGCAACTTCTGTGGATCTTTTTATTACACTGGTGGACTTTTATCGATGGACATCGTGAGAAGGGAGAAAGGAGGCTATACCGATAGTGTTTGATAGAATCGACGGTGTCCAGTGATAGATGAGAATGGATGATCAAAAAGATCGAGGAGTTTCTTTAAGTTTTATTTCCATGACACGAAGGTCAGGTTCGGTGGAGGAGGAGGAGGAGGAGGAGGGGGCGGTAGGGGTGAATCGGTACCGGGGAAAAGGATTTAAATTTAGCGGCTCTCTTCCCGTGCAAAATCCCGAGAGACATTCGTTCGTTTCACGCTCGATTTCCCGTTGTCAGAAGCATTTAGTGACGCGAATTAACCCCCCCGGTCCAGTGAATGCTGGCTGGCCAGAAAGTGTATCAGCCCAACTGGCCAGCCAAACCAGCAAAACGTATATTGCCTCATCGCCGATGCTAGGCTCGCGTTACGTACCAACACGATCTCTGCTTGTTTGCCAACAAACGTACTACATTTGCTATCTTTATAGCACCCGTCCACCGTGTTGCATCCCATCTTCAAATAGAAACCGTACCGCCGCCATCGCTAACATTATATCAGCGCCAGTGTATTACCTAACGGTCGCGTATTATCCGATTCGCATATTCTGATCCTCAATCCTATCGATGAAGATTAGTAGGCACCCTCGAAGTTGGTTTCCAAGGTTAACGAGAATAATGTTGAAACTAGCTGAAGGGAGGATCGGAGGGTAGCTCGAGGGGAGGGAAAACGAGAGTGGCCAGCACTGCCAAAATAATTAGGAAGTCGCCGTCAGAGACGTGCTAAAACCGTCCGCTGGGACACGCGCGATTTTGCCCGGTTAGTCGCGTCCCGGGTGTCCCAACGAGCTTCTCGCTTCCCAACTGCACCGGCAGTCCATTAGAAATCTCCACTCGTGTCTCGTCTCTCATCTTCGGCTTCGACGCGTAGCGTCCACTTCTTTTGAAACTCCTTGATATGATCATCCCTGAGGGGATGTTCGCTCGTTTCTACATCGAAAGGGTCAGTTCCTCTCGGGTTTCTCTCAAATCTCTCACTCCGAACGCGATCGTTCGAGCGAAATCGTAACCCCGATCCCTGCTCTGGCATTCACGCTTTTAAGTTTAACTCTAACCTTGGCTTACACCTTCGTTACACGACCTTTACACTCGACCCTGTTAACCCTGAAAACCCCACCACCGATCGCTATCAAAATTAAAAAACCAGGGCGCAAATTCTCACGTGTAAATTAATGTTTTACAATGTTTAAATCGTTTTCATGTGAGCCGCCTTAACGACTAACGTTACACGAATTAAGCTGACCGTCGACGACTTAATTCTAAACGATGCTTATTTGTACACAAATCTAATACATAATTCAGGATATAAACGAAATACAACAAATTTTATAAATCGTTGTTACATAACATGATTTTCTATTATATAACGAATTCGATGAACGTAGAATTTGTGGCGTGAGCTGAACGACAGGAACCGGTTTAGCGAGGATTTGATGTTCGGTGATTCGGCGAACTGTCTGCGGTTTGAAATTATGTAACGACGATGTCCTTTCGGTATCTTAAAATACGCGCCAAGGAAATAGACTAGCAGAAGACTGAAAATAGCCGAGTGCGTCACACTCGACGAACGGCGTCCAGCCAATGGCGTCGTTCCACATGCTCTGTTCGTACGACGGCGAACTCGTATTTCTGCTGCGCCGAATCGTCGAATTCGTTGGACGAGTTTACGTTACGCGGAAACTTCTACGAATGCCCCGGGGGCGAAACGGGGGACCGTGTCGTTAACCCATTGACGGGCGTTCGGCATCGACTGCCCCCCCGGCCGTTTAATAACCAACCCTTGAACTCGTCGGGAATTTGCGGGAAACGCACGCGCGTTTCCCGACGCGGCCGCTTGCGGCGCATTCCGTCAGGTGGCGGACGTGTGCAATGATTCGTCGTTCGCCGTGTCAGTCTCACGGAAGAGGTTCGCTCGGCATTTAGAGAGGATATATCGTGAAGAAAATGACGCGCGTCTCAAATTTCTGTGCTCGGGTATCGTGATACGTCGCAGAACGTTTTCGTTTAAGTGTTCGAACGAGTTTAGTCGTCGACGGTTAATTTCGTTTCGTTTCTTCCTCTCTGTCTGTCTGTCTCTCTCTCTCTCTTTCTGTATCTCTCTCTCTCTCTCTCTTGCTCCTTCGTATTGTGTGCTCGAGTGCATCTTCGGGACCTGTAGCTAACCTAAATATTCGACAGCCGTAACGTAATTTCTCTGTGACACGTCGCCAGCGAATACTCCGTGCTTTGTCCACGGTGAGTTTCACTCTGTTTAATCGACCGGGATAATCGTTAATTAGTCGTGGGGTTGGTCAGACCGGGACGCGTGGCTCGGGGATTGTTCACGTCGGACATAGTTTAACCTGGAATTATCCGTCTCGTGAACGCGTGCACGCTGCGGATTAGTCAAGGTCCTCACCTAGAGGCCTACTTTCTCGTTCTATATATTAAAAACATCCACTATAATCGTAAATTAAATCAGGCAGGAGTTCCTTAGTCAGACTTGTTTATTAAGTTTGGGCGATTTTTCCATTTGTTGCGTCGTCGTTACGCGCATTCGAATACGTAAGTTTGACCTCTGATTATTAATCCGTAATCGTTTGTTTGAATTGCAGAAAACCGCAGTGTGAATGAACGTGGACGACCACTGAACAGATAAGATTAGTGACATACTAATACAGAGGTAGCCATGGAGGACGCCCATTGCAAAACAGTGGATGAGGTTGTAAACTTCTTCAACGTCGATCCTGAGAAAGGATTGTCCGTCGATCAAGTTCAGAGGAATCAGGAGAAATATGGTCTCAACGGTAAGCAGATTTCCTATCTTCATGCATTCATCATTCATACGTGCTTTGGATTTCAATCTAGCGTCGACCAAGGATCGTTTTACGCATGTGGAGTGAAGGAAATGTCCTATAACATGATAGATAGGTTCCTAGAAAATGTTATGTTCAGAGACAGTATAATATGAGAGCCAGAGTTTGTACAAAAGGAAGGGTTACGGGTCTGAAAACTGTACAGCTAGTGACAACGAAACTGAACCAGTTTGGGCTTGTGTTAGTTTCTTCTAGAGCAGAGCTGCTCAGCATAGGCAAGGGCAGGCCCTCGTAGTTCAGATAAGATAAGCTTGACGCTCATGAGGAATTATTATAAAATTTTTATGCAAACGGCAGACAATAATTGACTAAAAGACTTGGTGTTCCTTTCGGACCTCATTGACCACTTGAATACATTAAATGTCAGGATACAAAGCAAAAAGAAGACAATAATCTGAAGTTTTAGTAAGAGAAAAATTTACACAACTTATTAGATTTCTACAAGGTGTTACCACGAGATCAATATCCGCAATTACATACAACTTCCGCAAAAATTTCATGTATGTT
>NW_017171129.1:311161-313225 GCF_001652005.2 Ceratina calcarata | reverse complement strand
AATTCAAATTGTTTTATCTAAAATGTTTTATCTCTTTAAAAGAACGGATTAAATAATTCGTTGCGCCGTTCGAATAATACGAAAATTTCTAAACAGAGGTTGAAAAATAATCGAGGATTTAGCTTATTGCCTATTTGGCTGACGCGCGTTTACTTAGCGTAGGTCTCCGTAGCATTGGTCCGCGTAGAACGCACGATACTTATCCCCACCGTGGCCACAGTACCGCTGCCAGTGCTCCTAGTACACGTGTTCGAACTCTCCTCGATCGTCTCGCATCGCATCGAATCGAACCAGCGGTTCTTCACCTTTTTATTTCTCTAGAATCCCCTCCACCCCCCCCCCCACATCGGCCTCGGCCGCGCATCCGAGATTTAAATCTGCGAATCGTATCAACGTTCCCAAGCCCCGATTTAAATCCGATTACTCCTCGTATACAGAATCACGATTTTAGCGATAACAAGCTCAAATATGTCGACACAAAAGTGATAATGAAATCTAGTGTCCGATAAGGACTACGAAAAATCGCAGGTGCCACGGGCGGGCAGTTCTGTTTAATTCACGTTCGATTAAAAATCGCCGTTAAACGCGACGGAGGCTGTTGGTAACTCGTCGTTACACCGTAATAATAATAGATCGTGGATTGTCAATAATGGCCTTGAATCATTGGTACATCGTTGGCATTCACGGACAGCCAGTCGGGAGATTCGCGTTGCACCTTTTCTAAAGCGGAATACCTGGTTGACGTAAAGTCGATAGAAAACGCGTATCGATGATGCGTAATTTAATAGTGCGTTCTTCGTTAAAAATGATTAAAATCAATCGGACCAGCGAGAATCTGATTAACACTAGAAAGACTGAAATTTAGTATATACCTATATTGCCCAAAACCAGTCAAAATGACTTCCTTGGGCAATCTAGTTTTAATGGCGTAATTACTTCTTGACTTCACTTCATTCCTACGCTGGAAACACGCGAAATCTGGACAATAGATTCATTCTATTATTTATAAACGTATTTCTTAAGTCCATTAACAAAATGGCTGACTTTCGATGGGGGCATATTTGAAACAACGAGCAGTTTTAGTGTTAAGGAATTAAATATGATTTTTAGGAACTCTTCGGTGAATCTTTATGAAAGTCGAGTGACGATTAATGCAATTTTTCCAACTGATAATGAAATTTTTCCACGTTCCTTTGTTATTCGAGAGCGTGTTTGATGAAAGCAAACTTTTAAAGCCAACAACGCGTTTCCCTCGGTCGTGTGCAACGTCCGCCGCAAGCGATTATTGCGTTATCATCGGTCGATTCGCGGACCGATTATTAGCGACGTATGCGATTTGCATGCTGCAAGTCATCGGCACACGCCGATTCAGCGGCCGTCTGGCGTCGTGTTACGCATCGTTTCAGGTGCGAATTCAATCGATTCAAGTATGACTAGCTACAGTGATCATTATTACTCTTTCATTTCCTTACTCATATTTACCCATTGAGCTATAGAAGAAAACATCTGGAGTGTGGCTGTTAGAAGTCGTAGGATAGAAGCTTCAAGAAGCGAGAATCTCTATTCTTCTTTTTATATTCTCTGTCTCTATTTGTATTATCTTGAAGTAAATTTAATTAGGGTGGGGATAGAAGGTCAATATTCGATTGAATCACTTGAATTTATAACATTGTCAATCACTCGAAAATTTTATCAGTACTCAATCATCTGGTGTACGCGTTTGAGTTCAGTAAACATGCATTATACACCTAGAAAGAGAAAGACATTCCTTCACGGTTCCTCTTTGTCAGTGAACATCCCCCCCATTCATTCACACTTCAGATGTTTCATACAGCTCAATGTATTTACTCCCAAAAATTGACCTTCTCATGAAATGGCAAAGAAATGGGCAAGTTTGAGATGCCTAATCTCTATGATCAATGAAACAAAATGACACCTAGCGGAATATTTAACAATATATTTAACCTAGTAGTTATAATCAATGAAACAAAATAACTGCTCATGGAATATTTAATAATAATATATTTAATTTGATCTTAGAAAATAATAATATCCATTCCTGTG
>NW_017171129.1:303805-309500 GCF_001652005.2 Ceratina calcarata | reverse complement strand
CATGAAATCAGTTCGTCAGTTTTTCTTTTAGTTAAATTGGAAATTGTAGATAAAGTTCAACAAGCCTAGTTGCCTAATTCCTATACTTGATTTAGTACCATTACACTTGGAGTGTTATTAAGAGATCATGTAGAGATAATTTGAATCTTGTGGGGGGTTATCCAAGACAAATTTTTATCTAATCTATCTTTGTTTACTAACTCTCATATAAGCTCCATTGAACTACTCTATAATCATGCTAGTATTTCCTTTGTCTAAGTCTAAGTCACTTATTTAATATATTCACTAACTCCATTTGTGTCACAAGACAGGAACTGTTCTTACTTTCTCGCCTTGCACTGCCATTAAACTTTCTTCCTGTTCTTATATTTATGTAATTAAGTTCGTAACTACATAACCTCTACTGGTTTCCATGTATCTAAAAAAGAAAATACATAAATAAATTAATTTCTTACATTTGGTAGAGAAATATTGTTATTTCCAAGCAACGAACTGCCATTTTATCACCCGTCAGACTTGCATACGGTCTTATCTCCATGAGATAGATTTTAATTTCTGATTTCGTTTCTTAGTCACGGGGGAAAACCACGAGAGACACAAAATAGGCGACTGCATCGGCGGGTATCGTCTTTCGTTTACGAAAATAAAATGACAGCAACAAGTCCCGCCATTCGCGTTCTCATGTGAGTCGTCGCACGTTCAACGACTCTTTATGATTCGCCCATCGTCCAAGAAACGTTACGAATCGCCGCATTAATCGAACAGACCAACCATACACACTTTCGCTTTGCACAACGACCGTTCATACGCAGATAATCGTTCAGTAACGTCGGATGTTAAAATTAAATCTACAAGAAGTCACGTTTCATTCCCTAAATTCCTTAAGGAGGTTCATCTAGTACATAATAAGTCAAAGAGAAAAAGAGCTTGCTTGACTAGCGTATTTCCGAGCCTGGCGCTTATGCCAATTTTGTGTATGAGTTATATCGCGTTGTTCATTTGTGAAAATCTCTTGTGAAAATCCCAAAAGATATTATTGGAAAGGAAAACGTGTAAGTGAGATGAAAATGGGACTGTGCGTGTCACAAAACAAAGAAGCATCGTTAAAAAAATTGCTACATTTTTAGAAAGCAAGTTATAATATTTTATATTTAGTTCAAGTTGTTTGTTTCGTTTGTTGTTCTTTTTTATTTTTTAGATTTAATTCATTGACAGATTTTATAGATTACTGTTTCATTTATAATGAAAGGTTATCCACATTTTTAAATTTAAATGTTTTATTCAACCCTGTGTATTATTTTATAACTAACCATTTCATTACTAAAATTAGTATATCGCATACATACACGCGATATTTTCAAATAGTGCGCACTCTGGCTAGAAGTTGCCACATGTTTAATAATGGACGTTATCTACTGCCGAAAGACAGATTCCGTTTGTTACATTTATATATTTCTCGATTCATAGCCACTCAATCCACATAAATTTGCTCTGAAAATGTTCGTTGAATATTTCTCTTTAAAATGGCATAACTTTTATTCAAAACTATCTGTCAATACTTAGTAGGTTAGCGATAGAAGTCTGGGAAATCGCTCCTTTCCATATGACTACGTGTAAAATTGCGAGAAATATTTATATTAATATCTCATCTCTGAGGTAACCAAATAACTCAAAAATGTACTTCAGGTATCCTGATATACTGGTATACACTATATTACTTTTTTTTCGAGATCTATCTATTAATTCCTTAGCGCGGGAAAAAAGACAGTAACCTCAGAAACATCCCCACCAGTTGGAGCTACACGTGAGCCTCCAGTCTTATCTCCATGTTTATTCTTCTTCCCCCTTTATTATTGCCACGCACGGACTACATTCACTTTTACCTAAGCATGCTCGAGTGACGAGCGTTTCCAAAGGACAAACTTCGTCTTAAGGTCTATCTTCATGTACATTAACGTCACGTAGGGCCTCCGTAGGTCGTAGGACCTACGTTCAACAACGAAACCAGTATTATAGTCTTTAGGACAGAGTACAGAAAAAGCCCTTGAAGTAGGTAGTAGACCCTAAACAGCATGCAGTCTTCCTGTCGCTTACGGCGACAGTGCACCATCTTTCTCTCTCGCGCAACCACGTGATTGGTTGACTGCGTCTGCGTCTCTACTATTAGAGATAGAGTACCCAAACATTTTTTCTCTCTCTCTCTCTCTCTCTCTCTCACCGTCGTCTATACTTTTTCACTCTAAGCCTGAGCTTCCTGGAAATAGGGAATCACTTGATGTTAGATTCGCGGTTTATTTCTTACGCGCGACCCGAATCAGTTATCAGTGCAAACCGATAAACGTTACTCTCGGATATTATCGGTTATTGTTGCCCGACTGGGGTTTCCGCTTGCGTAATTAAACCATCTTTGCTTTTATCCACAAAGATCCAACTTGTAATCGCAATTCGAGACATACAGGATGTTCCAGAGAAAGTATTAGAGTCGAAGAGAAGTGATTCTGTAAGTGTTTCGGAATAACAATTTCCTTTGGCAATATGCAAAGTGAGGCATGGTTTTTAAATTATTAACGAAAAATATTGACCAATAAAAACGCGTGTAGGCTCAGCCACGTGTAGGTTGGCTCGGATCGCAACGCTCGGCCCTACACGCGTTCTTATTGGTCAATGTTTTTCGTTAATAATTCAAAAACCATAACTCGCTTTGCATTTTGCCAAAGGAAATTGTGTATAGAATCATCCCTTTCCGGCTCTAACACTTTTTTTGTAAGCTCGTCTTTTAAGTGACTATGAATCAGGTGCATGCGCAGATGTGTTCGTAATTGATTTCTTAACATTTATTTAGTAAGGGAAAAAGCTAGTAGGACGAAACAATATTTATTTTGAAATTCGCCTGTGATTCAGATTTGATCTCTTCAGATTGCGTAGATTTGAAGGCGCGCGTGGACGACTCGCGGTTCGTTTATCCCGTTCCAGAAATATTCGGACGTCGACACGTAGAACCGTTCTGGTATCGCACGATTACCGCTGATTTTTAATTCCCCGTTTGAAAGCGCGCCAACGCGACGCGGCGGCAGTAAATTCGCCGACGTACGATCCGAATAACTTCTGTGCTTTTTCCTCGTCGAGTAAATTAGATCCGCGTGGGAGCAAGCTTTAAGCAAGCTCGATGCTGGTAAACCGTTTCGATTTCCTTCAATTTTCGTTTAACAGATTTTTAGTTATGTACTGAAATATGTAGCGCAGGTGCTTAGGAAATGGAGGATTCTAGGGAACAGATCAAACCTAACCTAATAAAAAAGGATTTCTGGAAGAAATGGAAGGGAAAATGTTCAGGGAAATAATTCATTTCAGAAGAAACCATCTTTATTTTAGCTTGTTAGTACATGTCAGTTTATTCTTCATTATACATTTCTTTTGAGGTCGATTACCTTGAATCTGGTTTCTTCCATGTTGTATTTTTTGTGATCATCCATAACGTAAATGGCCAATTAGGTTATTATAGTTAAAAGACTTCGGTTGATACAGAAATGTAGTAGATTGAATAAGATCAAATTGAGTCATTAAATTGTAATGGTTTCTTTTTTTGTTAAAAATATAAAACAGGATCTCAATTATGTATCACGAATCACAGATATGCAACAAGCAGTTGAGAACTGGAAATTGAAAACAGAGAACTGAGAAACGACTATAAATTCCAATTATAGTGAAGGAGAGAGTGGCGTAGGTTAAAACAGTAATCGTAAAAGTGTAGCGTATGCAAATAGTAGTTAAGGCTATATTTGTAGATAAAACGTAAGAAAGGATGAAACGTAAGACAGAGTATAATAAAAGAGATAGTGGCGTAGGTTAAAACAGTAACCGTAAAAGTGTAGCGTATGCAAGTAATAGTTAAGGCTATATTTGTAGATAAAACGTAAGAAAGGATAAAACATAAGACAGGATATAATAAAGGAGATAGTGGCGTAGGTTAAAATAGTAAACGCAAGAGTATAGTGTATGCAAGTAATAGTTAAGGCGATATTTGTAGATAAAACATGACAAAATGGCGAAATATACGACAAGATATAGTGAATTAAATAGTAGCATTGGATAAAATACTAAATGTAAAAGTATAGTGTATGTAGGTCGTAGTTAACGCTGTATTTGTAGATAGAACGTAAGAAAAGGACGAAATGTAAGACAGGATATAGTGAATTAGATAGTAGCATAGGTTAAAATAGTAAACTTAAAAGTATAGTGTATGCAAGTAGTATTATAGTTAAGGCGATATTTGTAGATAGAACGTAAGAAAGAAAGTGATCCGACACTGGAAGTCAATGACAATTAATAAATAAATAAATAAGTAAATAAAAATAAATTGTGTACTAAAATATATCAAAGAATCACGTGCACCATGAAAATATCGTTTTACTCCGTAAAATTGGAGATGAATTTATTTTTATCGTGGGTGTCGGCACCGTTTCCTTTTATCGTCCATTCTTGCGTGCGCGTGCACACTCGCCAGATAACGAAATTACGCTTTAAATAAGACGGAACGACCTTTAAATCTATGCGAGTTGTCGCCCCGCGTAATTATTAATTAACGACGCATGCGTCTCGTCGCAAAAAATCATGTCGTTAAAAGCCCGGTTTAACGAGTCGTATCACGTTAGCTACGTTTATAATTGAACCCCCCCCCTACGCCCCCCCACCCCCGTTCCGTTTCCCGGGGCACGTCTGCCCCGCGCAAAAACTGTTCTGCACTAAAACTGTACTAAACGGAATTCGAAACGTCGATGCTTTTTCGATAATCGAGAGTAATTCCTGGCAGAGATTCTCTTTTAACGTAAGGAATAATATTTACAGGCCTGATAACTTAAACACCCAAGTCGTTCTTCAGATCGAACTTTATTTCATTCGCCATGATTATTTATTTGAGAGATTTAAATTCGAGCTTCGACGAAATTCTTTTTTTAATGCTATCAAGGGCATTTTCATTCGGTAACAATAACAGGTTTCTTTTAAATACAGCCGAGATCTGCGTTGTGTTAGTGATTCACAGGTTCTGAGAAAATTCGACGTTAACCGTTAAACGAGGTGGCTCTCTATGCACATTATTATTAGGTAGATTCATTTCTTCTATGTATGCAATTGAATGTCTTACGCAAGAGATAAGAGCTTTATCATAAATGCTTGAAACATGCATCAAATCCGTATGAAAACACTTGAAGAAGAAGTATTTTAACGGAAGCAGCAAGAGAATCCATGGGTAAAAGGGGATTTCTAAGGGATATTTGGAAAAATTGACGTCCTTAAACGCTTATAAGTCTACTTGTATCGCATGAATGCATGAAACATGCATCAACTCCGTTTAAAACAGTCGTAATTGCTTAAATAATACGCTTACGTATAGTTACGATCATAAACAATTCAATTAATAGTGTCAGTCATTGGGGAAGTACACAAGGTGTGCTCTTCCGGTGCTACCATTCTTAATTGCGCATTCCATACGGCGGCCATATTGAGAAATGGCTGCTTTTTGTTTCTAAAAATAAAAACTGGAATAATGATACTAAAAATTTGAACATTTCTTATTATCGGTTAAGTTAGGTTAGGTTAGGAAAAGAAAAATGGCGCATCGCTTGTGGTACTTAAAAACTAGTAATTCTTAAGAGTGTTATACAATTTTTAAACAAATTTACAAAACCTAATTTTG
>NW_017171129.1:300421-302914 GCF_001652005.2 Ceratina calcarata | reverse complement strand
CATTATTATTTGTAAATTTGCCCAAAACCAGTCAAAATGACTTCCTTGGTCAATCTAGTGTTAAAATCGATTCATAATAGAATTCTCATCTGCACGTGTCTATTATAATTCTGAAATTCCTCGTTCGAATAATTGAACGACCTCTGGAATAGGGCGGAGGTAGTAAAAGTTGTAGATGGAAGCAGCGACGGTTGTGAAGTCGTAGCAGTTGTACGTGGTTATTACCGCGCCAGATGCAAATTATTTCGCTCGTACTCATCGTAAACAGTCTGGGGGAACACGTGTCCAGTGTAGATTTTTCGAAATCCTTTCATCACCGGCGCGTCAACATTTTGTTTTATTATCAATCCTATAAACTGCTGTTTTCGAAACGCTTCCAGGAGTGGAAACGTAAATCCGTTATTTCTGGGAATTAAAATATCTCGAATACCGGGTAAATAAACGAGATTTGTACAAACTGAAGTTTTCAAATAGTAGATGTATCTTTTGATCGAGATGGAACTTCTAGATAAACGACTGTCGTTTATCTACAGATTGTAGGAGTAACAACAACAACTTGTAATAAAGTCTGTTTTCTGTGTTGCAAAACGACCATAAAATTTGTGAAAATGTTTATTTAGGGGGTGGAAATAAATTACCGATTTTCCGTCTTCCAATTGGGAAGGAATTAATTATTTATAATTCGTATGGAATTTCGAGTATCTTTTTCTGTTCTTCTTTTATGCCTACCAGCCACTACCTAGCCAATGTGACGTGGTGTCGCGGTCCCGGCATAGGCAACCACGTCAGAGTACAATCGCATTGATTATTCATTATTAATGAGCACCCAGCGAAGGGAACGTCCTCTACTACCTTTTGTTCCCAGCTTTCACGCATAAATTCCTAATCAAAACAGCTCTGCACGCTCGCTCGAGAATCTCTGCTCTGCACAGAAGACAATATTCAAACAGTTACTGAGAATTTCTTCGATCGGCAAACTTTTGCCTTTCTACAGAGGCTAAAATTCATCGTTTCGAAAGTAGAAAGCTTTGAGAGAAACCTAGTCAACGTTTAAACACTGACTCTAATTGAACAAGCACACATTTGAAAAATAGTGAAGGAATTGAATTGGTTAGGTCAGGTTAGGTTAGGTTTCGAAAGCAGAAAGCTTTGAGAGAAACCTAGCAAACGTTTAAACACTGACTCTAATTGAACAAGCACACATTCGAAAAATAGTGAAGAAATTGAATTGGTTAGGTTAGGTTAGGTTGGGTTTTGAAAGTAGAAAGCTTTGAGAGAAACCTAGTCAATGTTTAAATACTGACTTTCACTCTAATTGAAAAAGCACACAGTTTAAAAATAGTGAAAGAATTGAATTGTTTAAGTTAGGTTGGGTTTTGAAAGTAGAAAGCTTTGAGAGAAACCTAGTCAATGTTTAAACACTGACTTTCACTCTAATTGAAAAAGCACATACTTGAAAAATAGTGAAGGAATTGAATTGGTCAGATCAGGTTTATTAGACAGGATTAATTGGGACAGGTAGTGGATAATTTGCTGATACGTTCGGTTCATTAATGGCGGAGGCAGGACGATTTTAGCAACAGATTTAGTGCTCGAGTTCATCGAGTGATCAATCGGAACTACTTCTTCAAGTGGCCGGGTGTGTTTGCACGCTGATTGCTTCTCCTGGATGCCACGAATAGGACCGCAACGTGCGATTGTCACGTGGAAACGAGTGCTCACGAGCCACTCCATCGTTTCAGAGGATATCACCACCGGTTTCTTTTTCATAAATCGATGCAACTTTACTGAAAATCTATATATATATAAAAATTGACGTTTGCATATATATATATATATGATTCATAGACTCCGAAACTGTTTTTCTGATCCACATAAAACTTGGCACATATATGTATTTCTTCATGGGGAATGTTTATACACTATCAACTTAGTTAGATGGCGCTGCAACACAAAATTCTATACCGTTCAACCGATCGCCATGAAAATTGGTATACTTAGGCATTTGAGCACAGAGAATATGTTAAAAATTGATATATCTATGTATATATTATATAAAATAGAAAAGTATGTGTGTATATATGTGCACATTTATCCCATCGATGGGAAAAGGGGGTGGTTAGGTGCAAATGGCGTGCCTCCGGCTCTCCAATTGCAGCTAACTGATGCAACCATAATCAAAATAACATTTTTGTATCAATGGCGGACGCGCCATTTTGTATTAATAATAGAAACAAATTCATCGAAGCTGTTCGTAGCTCACGAAGTCTGTTTATCGATTGCGAATTCGTTTTATCGCTTCTGTAATTAAATTCCATTGGCCATAAAGTTAAGTGCATTCGAAATCTAAATAGAATCGTGCATCTGAAGGTGGCAGCAATTGATCCGTCACCAGGCTTGGCTAGTTCGAACGCACCGTGCGGGTTTCTAGGTTTAAAGATAGGCAGAGGCGTACATACACATACATACATACATACATACATACTATCCAGC
>NW_017171129.1:297171-298965 GCF_001652005.2 Ceratina calcarata | reverse complement strand
TTGGCAAAAAACGAAAATTTCGCGAAATCTGAAGGGGTACCCCTTGGAAAAATCTCGGAAAAATCGAAAATTTTTTTTTCCGCAAAATATCGAAAAATGCTTTAAATAAAAGTTGTAGTACTATTATTATCTACAGGAAAAATGATTACCATAAGAGTACACGCAAATTTGAAGTCACTATAATTTTTCAAACCCATGAATTGATTTAAAATTTTGCAGATAGTTTTTAATAATAATAGTAATCTATAATAACAAATTCAACATCCTATCATCGTTTAAGTATATAAACTTAAGTATACATATAGTTTAAGTATATGGCCTGCACATCCTTAAGATTCTCCTTAGATAGTCCTCAATTGCAATCTCCTCTTATACAGTGGGTCATATTTGATGACTGTTTCTGCATTAATAGTTCCAGAAATTTCAACTGACTTTTTCAAAATTAGAATTAATTATAGCTGATTTTTAATTCGTCGAACTTAGCTTCGAAATTTAATACCGTGGAACAGCTGACGCGTTAAACATCGAACTGTCCAACGCATTGCGAACGTGCCAAAGAGGTGTTAAACTATTTCGGTTTGCATATTTGTTTGATACACAATGGCGTCCTCGAGACGAGGGAACGTAAGGCAAATAAAAAAAAAAATGTCTTTTAAGCGCGTCGAACTTGCAGCCATGCCTTCGCGCTCCGGAAATCGCAATCGCGTTAAGACGGATCCAATTAACGTTTTCCTCGAGACACGCGAATCGACGACCTTCCGCGGAATCGTAATCGCTTCACGTTTAGCAAAACTCATTCCCAACCGATTCCGAACCTAACCTTGGCCTGGAAAAATGCAGACAGATGGTCCCGTTTCCATGATGCGCTTTGCCTCCTTTGAAGCGCTGATAAATTGTGACACGTGTACCAGCAATATGTAGCCACACCAGAAATAAGCAACCATCGCAGTGCAAACTAATGTAAAATTAAATTATGCTGGAGTTATCGTTGGTCTGAAGGGTACCAAACAGAATTTTAATGATTATTAAATATTCGTGGAATGCTTAATTCTGAGGGATATCAAGCAGAATTTTAATAGTTATCAAATATTCGTGCAATGCTTGATTAATTTTGATGCTAAATGATGCTGACCCCTAATGGGAATTAAGGATGTATTGGCTATATGTATAATCAATGGAAGTTAATTCTAAAAGTTTATGTATCGTGGAAAAACGCAATTCCTATAATTAAAAAGAAATCAGACATAGGAAGGACAATGATATTGGGTGAAAAATATTTAATTGTTAACGTTTAATTGGTTTCTAAACAATAAAAATGGATAGAATTTGTTATACTGTTTATATAAGTACTTTTCTATCACAAATTCTTGCCAGTGAATTCTGCAGACTTTTAATCTTAAAAAATAAAAAATTATGAATTTAAAATAACAAATTTAACTGAAAATCGACACTCACTGTGCTCTGATGGTTGAAAAAATATTGTAGAAATAAGTTAGGACTCCTCTTATCGATGAGTTTGTAATTTTTTTATCAAAAAATTGCTTCAAATGAAAGTTGTAGGTATTGACGTCCTCTACATGCAAGGTTCTATGTATTTTTCTTCTAACTTGAGTATTTAACGAGTTAAATATGATTATTTGCCATTTTATCGATGTTGACAAAATCCGACCATTCCACCGTCGAAACGGCCAACTTTTGGCAAAAAATTTCGTTTTTCGTCAATAACTCAGAAACCCTTGGAGATACGGGAAAATTGCATACGACCTTTCTTGTAGAGGACGACGAGATCTACAA
>NW_017171129.1:289738-296202 GCF_001652005.2 Ceratina calcarata | reverse complement strand
ATATAAGGTTTCCGTGAAAATTGTTTAAAAAAATGCATTAGAAAATTGTTATTTTTTAACAATTATTATTAATAATATTTATCACAAAATAATTTATTACAAATTAATTACAAAATATTATTCTGCCAATTCCCTTATTTTACAATTCCTACCAATTTCTATGTATCGATCTCCTAGGTCGTTGCCATGCGTTTATAACAAATAAATTGTTTATAACAAATAATTGCGTCGCTAAGACAAAGGGAACAGTCGAACAGTTATCGACAGCAGCTTTTAGTATAAGGACATGAATAAATGTCGTTAATTTCAAAGTCCGGAGTTCTTTATCTTACAAAATGGGGTAGGACAAGCGCATTAGATGAGGTTAGGTACGAGGGTCGTATGCTGCAAATGGTAAAAAAAGTTGTAAAAAAAGTAATCTGTGTATCCTCAATAGCTTTGTAGGTCTGGAATTGTGCAGTCAGCCGCGCGATTAACGCGACACTGTGTCCTGCATACTTTCACGTTCTCTCGTTCCCTGATCCGTAGCTGGCACATTGTTCTCGTCCCTCTTAAATAGCGACGTCGATCGATGCACGTCGAAACGCATAAACGTCTCCGTTAAACGTTCCCCGCTAATCGAGCCGACGCGGTAATAAGCGCGGAAAACTCGTGACCCGCGATTTACATACCGTTGACCGCAGACTGCTTTCACGATTACTCGCTGCTTTTGCCTGACGGGTCGACCTTGGCCGCCGTCGGTCCTCGTTTCCGCAGTTCTTTATCGCATGCTCTACGTTCCGAACCAATGACGCCGTTAAACCAAAGAGTCAGCATTACTTTTAAAACTAGAAATTCTGTTTCGATCAATTTTGGTCTTTAACCAGTTAGTTATGGTACCTTTTTTAAAAAAATGGACGCCCATGGACCTAAAAAACGATGCACTATTGCTGGGATTTGTGATGCTGCAAGCGTGAAGGGTTTTCTAAGATTTAAGCCATTTTGTATGGTCAATGAGTGGCGCACTCTTCATAGTTAACGTCTGTGATTATAATATCGTCCAAAAGCTTCCGATTTACAAGCTTCCTATAAGAATTGATGATGTTGAGATTTGTGATGCTGCAAGCGTGAAGAGTTTTCTAAGATTTAAGCCATTTTGTATGGTCAATGAGTGGCGCACTCTTCATAGTTAGCGTCCGTGGCTATAATATCGTCCAAAAGCTTCCAATTTACAAGCTTCCTATAAGAATTGATGATGTTGGGATTTGTGATGCTGCAAGCGGAAGGGTTTTCTAAGATTTGAGCCATTTTGTATGGTCAATGAGTGGCGCACTCTTCATAGTTAACGTCTGTGATTATAATATCGTCCAAAAGCTTCCGATTTACAAGCTTCCTATAAGAATTGATGATGTTGAGATTTGTGATGCTGCAAGCGTGAAGAGTTTTCTAAGATTTAAGCCATTTTGTATGGTCAATGAGTGGCGCACTCTTCATAGTTAGCGTCCGTGGCTATAATATCGTCCAAAAGCTTCCAATTTACAAGCTTCCTATAAGAATTGATGATGTTGGGATTTGTGATGCTGCAAGTGGAAGGGTTATCTAAGATTTGAGCCATTTTGTATGGTCAATGAGTGGCGCACTCTTCATAGTTAGCGTCTGTGATCATAATATCGTCCAAAACTTCCGATTTACAAGCTTCCTATAAGAATTGATGATGTTGGAATTTGTGATGCTGCAAGCGGAAGCGTTTTCTAAGATTTAAGCCATTTTGTATGGTCAATGAGTGGCGCACTCTTTACGTAACGTCCACGTATCTCCATGGCCATAATAGCGTCGAAAAGCTTCCAATAAGAATTGATAATGATGAAAGAATGCAAGAATAGGTGTTTTAAAAGTAGTAGACAGGAAGATCAGGAAAAAGCAATGAAGTTTTATAGATGGCAACACTGGTTAGTTATAGAAAATGGCCGAATGTTACCCCAACGAACTGAGCTTCACCCCTGCGTCTATAAAATCACTCATCGTCCTTTAAATATACCTAAATTCTGACGTAAAACGAGTATACTCGTTTATCATAATAAAAAATATTGCCACGAGTCCTGACGAGGCGCACACGACGAATATGCTCACAGCTAACTGGTTAATCGCCGTTTGGTACAGCGCGCTCCGCGTTTATTTAACTCCCGAGCTAATTGACAGTTACTGCCAGAACGGAATATAAAATAAACGCAGCGGTAGTAAATGAACGTATTGTTTGAGTCAAGGTCCGAGCCAAGGAGTAGTAGGACTATTTTTAAGCGGGAGATTATACAATATCGCATTCCGGTTAACGCGTTCGCGTGTTAATTAACCGCGGGTTGCAACCGCGAGTCGTGATTCGCAGGTGCGAAAGCCCCAAGTATTCCACCGATAATCCGATATCGAATTCGCACGCTGGTCGACGTGATAAGGGTTGAAATTAGCGAGACTAACTCCCTAGGAACTAAAATTCGTGTCTTTTGGCCATACAAAATGGCTTCTTTCGAGAGCTCAGCTTTTAGGAAGAGGAAATTTGTGTAAACGTTTCTTGTGAAATGGATCCATTAGCGAATTTTCCGATGGTAAAGAACGGATAAACGGATGGACAGCAGTGGCACGCGAACACTTCGAAGGTTTCAAAGTTATTTTAAGTGCTTCGAGATGCGTCGATCGATGGCGTCGTTGCTTTAGGGAGATCATTAACGTTCTAATAGAAAAATTGTGTCCTTTTTCTTACAATTTTCATTGGTTGGAGTCAAATCGATTCACGGAATGAACGTATTGAATATTAACAGAGATTCAAGCGGGAATTTAATTGGTGAATTTTCGTAAATTGATTCAAGCGAAAATTGGGGAATATGGAATATCCTTTTGGCGTCCATCAAGCTTAATCGACGGGATATGCACCCGGTCCCTAAAATGTGTCAAACGCAACGCGTGTCAAGGAGGAGTTTTGAACCAGAGCGGTTTCTTCGCGTGGGGATTTCATATTTCATTTTTCAACCCTGGTTTTTTTTTTTTTTTTTTAATCGGTTGTGACGAGGACAGGCGTCGATGGGCCGTCACAGTGTAAGGGCGTTTATTATCGACCAGGATAACGTTGTTTGCGATGTCAGTAAGCGAAAGGTGCTTCAGCAATTGAAACTAGGCCAGCTTAAAGGAGATGCGGTTGAAGCAATCCGAGCTATCCTCGTGCGAACTATCTGTTGGTCCCGTTAATCCTTCAAGTGCTCCGCTTAAAGGTTAAATTCATATTTCCTATCGTCCGTTATTAAATTCTTTTCGGGTCTCTTGTGGTGGTAGTCTTGATTTTATGAGGGTAGATGGTTTCTCGTATGTCCTTAGGCCAAGACTTCCTATAGTCATCGAGGCAAAGAGCCAAAGCAATAAAACATTTCAGGCGATTTCATCTTCGTTTTCGAGGGTGCTAGCTTCCCCACTTATGGGAATTTTGTAGGGGAGTATAGTTTTAGGGGGTGAGGAAGGATCAGGGATACCAGAATGTAGGATTTCTCCTCTTCCCGAGCTCTCCCCACCTACATATGGCATTATTAGACATGTCTCCAATGATCATGGGTAACGTAAGTGGGGGCAAAAAAAAGTAGTGGGGGAAGAGGAGAAATCCTACATTCTGGCATCCCTGGAAAGGACTTTGTTAGCTTCCCCACTTATGGGAATTTTGTAGTTTTAGGGGATATCGAATCTTTAAGGACGATATCATCCTAGAAGGTAGATCAGAGTTCTAGTGTAATTTTGTTATATAGGGAATAAATTGTTACTAGAATAATCGAACTTCGTTTAATGTCACATCCCATGAACATTGCAAACTCTCATCAATTTTATTCAATAACGTTTTTTATATTTGAACACTGCTTAGCTCACTCGTCGTTTTGTCTGTTACAGAATTGCCTGCCGAGGAGGGTAAGTAAAAAGGTTTCCTCTCCCCGCGCCCTGACGATCGTCGAGGTAAGCCGTTTCGATGACAAATTGGCATTGATTTTATGCAAACCGTCGGATAAACCACGGATAAATCTCGTCTCTATTTCGACACGAAGTTCTTGTTAACCGTACTTAATATACTATATTAACTATAATATAGTACAGTATAGTATAATTTTACACTAGTATACTGATATTAATCATGGACCTAAAGGACGTAGCATAAAATAGGATTGTAAATGAGAGTGGATGGAAGAACAAACGTAAGGGGGAGTAGATTGCTAGTTAACACCTAGTGCCATCTGTAGCATTCCGTCGGTTTAAACTGTTGAACATTGCTAATGAGAAAGCATCAGACCTAACTAAACAACAGGTTTTGTTGTAAATGAAATTATAAGAAACCTACGATTACTCAATTAGAATACTTTACTAGTTTTGGAATAGTTGCTATGAATTGATGAAATGTCAATAAATGTTAATCAATATAAACGAAAATTTTGTAAAATACTACAGAATCGTTGCTTATTCTTAAGATCGTCTTGAACATTTGCTGTTCCTGTCTATCCAAGATTTCCTTGTTTCATACAGGAAACAGGTACTTAAGTAAATACTTAAGGCGGTTTTAATTATAAGTAACGACTCTGAATACTGGATTATATGTCCCATTGAAGTGAATTTTTTTTAGTCAGATATAATGGAATACATGAAGAAAATGAGCATGAAAATAACAAGAAATTGCATAATATTGTATATACGAAGAGAATAATTTCCAAAATGAACCACAAATCTTCTAATACGTACTTTCAACTGTGCACCAAAATGTGACCAGAAGTTTGTTGCATGAGAAGGGCAGCGCATGCGCCCATGACTTGCACCGTACTTGCCTTTTTCGGCACCCATCACCACTTCAATACTACGTCCTTTAGTTCCATGATATTAATTGATGTTTCAAGAGAGTTTTCAACAACTAAAACTATAAAACAAAACGACTAGTAGATAAATGAACATATATATAAAAAAAAGGCGGCAATTCTAGTGTTACAATTGTTAACGATAACGTATCCAAGTGAAATCGTTTAACTGAGGCTATTTACTTCTGGCAATCATCAATTATTGTACTTATGTGGAACGATACTTACCGCCAGACACTTTGCCGACTGATTATATCGATGACTCGTTGCCGTACGTCATTACTGACGAACAAATCCCTACCATTGCTGTTCGGTCGCATACTTGCATCGGACGTGGCAATGATGACAGGGACATCGTGCCTGGACGCGTAATGATCTCGTGAGGTTTCAGATCACGTAAAGCCGAGGCTTCCCCCTATCTTCCTTGTTTACCTTCGCTACCCATAATCTATCGTATCCTTTAAAAATGATCGCGGGTAGGTTTATACGTTCATAATTTTAAGTCGGTTAGCCATCGCTCTTAAGCGGCTTCATATTATTTCCTCGAACTAAACGCGTTCCTTTTTCATTATTGTAGAAAACAGTTAAATGGTTTATCTTGAAATGGCACGGAATGCGTCAGAGTTCATGCCTCCAAGGAAACTAACCAGCAGATATTTATTTCTTTATTCATCAATATGTATAGAATGTTTCCTTAATGGTAGGAAAACTTTAGGATGCTTAGAGAAGACAAGGAAGTTATATTAATAGAGGTTTGAAAATGATTAGTTGTTTAAGTTTTTTAAGTTTTTGTGCCACACTTCAGATGTTCAATATGTCCACATCCTGTCTCAGGACAAGCCTTAGCTCATTGAGCTCAGAATAGATTAAAGAGTTCTCTGGGGTCATGAACCCCACAGAAAGAAGTCCAATGGGTTTAAATTAAATCTCTTGAGCAATTGGTCCACCTCTGCCTATCCACTTATCAGGAAACTAATCATATCCCATATTTTTACAATTTTTACAATTTTACAAATTTTACAACTACAAAATTTCCATAAGTGGGGAAAATATATCACATATTTTCTTCTTTTCTAAGCATTAGGAGTCTATTCCTTAGCTTTGACCACCATTTATGAAACACTATGGCCGGTATTTAGAGTCGTTGCTTATTCTTAAGATCATCTTAAGAATTTACTATCCCTGTCTATCCCATATTTCCAGTCCGTGTCTTCTACAGGGAACATGGTCTTAAGAAAATGGTTAAGACGATCTTAAGAACAAGCAACGACTCTGAATACCGGCCTATATGCTGTTACATCTAAGATATAATTAGCACCCTAAAGAGGTAGACGATCTGCACCTAAGTCTGGACTTAAACGATGCTAGCACGTCGAATTTGTGTTCAATGGGTTTTTTGAAAAATTATAGTCACTTAAAATTTGCACTCTTATGGTGATCAGCAATAATTCAAAGAAAACTCTACTTTGATTTCGAAAATAATTGATAAACTCTTGAAAATAAGTCATATTAGATCACAAAAAGTACAACTTTTGGGATTCATGTATATAGCTAATACATTCTTAACACTAGATTGCCCAAGGAAGTAATTTTGACTGGTTTTGGGCAAATGTACAA
>NW_017171129.1:278929-288420 GCF_001652005.2 Ceratina calcarata | reverse complement strand
AAAAATATTAAAAATTAATTTTAGACAAATTTCTTTACACATTATTCTTTCACAATGCAGTCATTTTGACTGCTTTGGGCAATATAGGTATATACTAAGTTTCAGTCTTTCTAGTGTTAAATAAATATAGACTGCCTTATATATTTTATTAATTAATTTCCGTCGGTCTTAAATGAAACTTTATAAACCAACTATCGAAACTTTCCAATCGAACGAGCCGACCCAGTTTTCTCGTTATCACGGCTGGATCCTCGTTATCGTTTCGCGTTAAAGTGATCGGGAAACTGTACTTGGATGAAAGGGACGTAGTTCAAAGACGGGAGTCTTCGAAAATGCGGTAATATCGAAGCACTCGGGCCGCCGCGTTTGAAGCGCACCCCGCGCGGCGAGGGTGGGTGATGGAAGTTGGCGATATCAAAGCGGACCGAATTACGTGCCAGATTGCATTACTCCACGCGTGCTCGCGTGTGATCGTCGCCCTCATTATTACCCAATCTTTTCCTATGCTAACCATGACAAGTACATTTTTTTAATATTAATTAAGGGACGAAGTCGTTTAAGAAAACGAGGGAGCCACTTGTTCTGAGATCCCCTTGAAATTTTTTTTTACGTCCAACCTTCGTTAAATCGATATCCGCTCGAAAGTGTAATAGCAATTATGTCAAGGTACAATAGAATTTAACTTGGGAATCGTCTGGAACGAACGACCCAGCTTTCCTTCTCCCATAAAACGAATTACGATTTCGATTAAATAATCGTACGACTGGTTGGTTGAACTGAACTTTCGATGTGACGGTTAGTTACGCCCGTCTAATTATTCGTCGTTTCACGTAACCGCCGCACTTCCGTTATCGCTAATTCGGCGCCGCTAGACGCTCCCTCTACCGACCGATCATCAACGTTTCCATCGTAATTTAATAATAAAACCACTCCGACGAGATAGAGTTGCTCACTTGAGCACATCTCCATCGTTTCCATTTCGCAATCATTTTTTTCTCTGCGTCAGATGACTCGTTCGGACGTCATCGATCGACTAACAATATCTGCGCCGCGTGGGTACGGGTGATGAAATTGTCACTTGCATAAGAACGGCCAGGACAGAATTAACTTATTCATTTTATATTCGATGCATTTTAATTTAAATCGATACGACCTGGTCCAGAAAAAATTCTAATAAAAACGTAAGAGGGATTAGAAGAGACGGGGGTGGGGGAATTGTAACAAAGTTGGCAACGCGCAGAGTGCTACTCCTGATGGAAAGCGGCGACGGGGTGGAAACGCGTTCCTATAATTGGCCGGGCAATCGGATTTTCACTTCGCTCGTAGATTACAATTAATGAAATCGTCGAGCGTAGAGCAGCACGTCGAACGGCTACGTTGACGTCAATCGCAGGCACTTGCTATCAAGGACGCCAGGCCCTGCTCCCGATTACTCTTAGTCAGTTCCGTCATCTTCATTCCCCACCCTTTTCTTCGTCAATCTCTTTCCACGTGTCTGCGAAACGAATCGCATCGTCAACAGGTTGCTTCCCTTCGCTGAACCGACGAAACCGAGAATAACTTATTCTCCTTGATAAAATTATTTTACACACTTCATTTATAGGCAAATACATCCATAAAGTTTAAAAATGTTCCATGGAATACTTTTCTTAAAAAAAATTCCCAAAAATGACTTCAATTTTGGGCGCTCACACTGGTAAGGCCCATTAAGTAATCCTTCTTTGAGATTCTTCTACTGATCTCAACGGATTTCTGACCAGTTTTTATAAAATATACCTAAAACGTTCCATTAGGGGTATTAACGAACTATAGCAAGGACATAGTACGTGAATTTTTTAGGTATACTTTCATATATTTAACCATAACCATCAATTATCGTCCTTAATCTGACGCTGTGGTTTTCTAAAGATAGCACGATTCCATTTGGAGTTGAATGTCCGAACCGAGAATGCTTTCCTGGTTCTATTTTCTCTTCTTGACAAAGTCCTTTCTTTATCATCTCTATAATCCTTAAGTAATCCTTCTTTGAGATTCTTCTACTGATCTCAACGGATTTCTGACCAGTTTTTATAAAATATACCTAAAACGTTCCATTAGGGGTATTAACGAACTATAGCAAGGACATAGTACGTGAATTTTTTAGGTATACTTTCATATATTTAACCATAACCATCAATTATCGTCCTTAATCTGACGCTGTGGTTTTCTAAAGATAGCACGATTCCATTTGGAGTTGAATGTCCGAACCGAGAATGCTTTCCTGGTTCTATTTTCTCTTCTTGACAAAGTCCTTTCTTTATCATCTCTATAATCCTTAAGTAATCCTACTTTGAGATTCTTCTACTGACCTCAAAGGATTTCAGACCAGTTTTTATAAAATATACCTAAAACGTACCATTTGGTATTAACGAACTATACCAAAAACATAATATGTCTACTTTTTAGGTGTACTTCATATACATAATCTAATTATGAATCTTTATCGTCCTTAATCTGTGGATTTCAAAAGATAGCACGATTCCATTTGGTTAAGTAATCCTACTTTGAGATTCTTCTACTGACCTCAAAGGATTTCAGACCAGTTTTTATAAAATATACCTAAAACGTAGCATTTGGGCTATTAACGAACTATACCAAAGACAGTACGTGAATTTTTTAGGTATACTTCCTATACATAACTTAACCATCAAGTATCGTCTTTAATCTGATGCTGTAGTTTTCAGAAGATAGCACGATTCCATTTGGAGTTATCTAAACTTCTGTCTATTAGAAAAAAATGCCAATTTGTTGTCACAAATCTCCATTTTACCAAAACGATCGTCAATAACCGCCTCTGATGGTACTTTCGATTTAATACAACCCTTGAACTTTTATTTTCAGGAAAATCCATATGGCAGCTCGTCCTGGAGCAATTCGACGACCTTCTAGTTAAGATTCTTCTATTAGCTGCTATTATTTCTTTTGTACGTATAAAAATTATTTTTTTATTCATAGTTAAGGGTCTATTAAGTAAAAAAAATAATTTCGGTTTGCCAGTTTGTTAAGAAATTCGCGCCTCCTAATTCGGTTCATCGTACGAAAAGTTTTTTTTTTTACCAACGGGAAATGATCGTATGCTGCTAACTATTATTTATTTTTAGCCGTGACGCGAAACGGTAGTAATTAATAAAATCAAAGCCGCGTATTACGGTAGCCCGCGAGCAACTAATTATTAGTGAGCATCCGAGTCATACGTACTATGTTTACGAGGAGGTTCAAGGCTCACTTATTATAAATACATCTGGTTTCAAAGGTGAAAAAAATAGACCATCGATCGGCGCGCCGTCTCTAACATCGAGAAGTATAGTAAACGCGTTATCCTTTCGCACGTGTGAGAAATTCCCGATGGATGCTGTGCTTATAAAAATTAGTTCGTTAACCGGTAATCGACACTGTTTTTTGTTTCTCTTCAGGTATTAGCTTTATTTGAAGAGCACGAGGATGCGTTCACGGCCTTCGTCGAGCCCTTCGTCATTTTGCTCATCCTCATCGCTAACGCCGTGGTCGGCGTATGGCAGGAACGTAACGCCGAGTCAGCGATCGAAGCGTTGAAAGAGTACGAGCCCGAGATGGGCAAAGTGTTACGGATGGACAAGTCCGGCGTGCAGAGAATCCGCGCCAAGGAGATCGTCCCCGGCGACATCGTAGAGGTGTCCGTGGGTGACAAGATCCCGGCTGATATCCGTCTGTCCAAGATCTTCTCGACCACCCTCAGGATCGATCAGTCTATCCTGACCGGTGAATCGGTGTCCGTGATCAAGCATACAGACCCCGTGCCGGATCCACGAGCTGTTAACCAAGATAAAAAGAATATTCTGTTCTCCGGAACGAACGTGGCCGCTGGCAAGGCTCGCGGCGTGGTCATCGGAACTGGATTGAATACCGCGATAGGTAAGATCCGTACGGAGATGTCGGAGACCGAGGAGATCAAGACTCCTCTGCAACAGAAGCTGGACGAGTTCGGTGAACAATTGTCGAAAGTGATATCCGTGATCTGCGTCGCCGTCTGGGCCATCAACATCGGACACTTCAACGATCCTGCTCACGGTGGCTCTTGGATCAAGGGAGCCATTTACTACTTCAAGATCGCCGTTGCTCTGGCCGTTGCCGCCATCCCGGAAGGTCTGCCGGCTGTGATCACCACTTGTCTGGCTCTGGGTACTCGTCGTATGGCTAAGAAGAACGCCATTGTTCGATCGTTGCCGTCCGTAGAGACTCTCGGTTGCACGTCTGTCATCTGCTCGGACAAGACTGGCACCTTGACCACCAATCAAATGTCTGTCAGCCGAATGTTCTGCTTCGACAAGATCGAGGGCAACGACAGCAGCTTCCACGAGTTCGAGATCACCGGTTCTACCTATGAACCAGTCGGCGAGATCTTCTTGAGAGGAAAGAAGGTCCGCGGACAGGATTACGAGACCCTGCACGAGCTCGGAACGATTTGCATTATGTGCAACGACTCCGCGATTGACTTCAATGAATTCAAGCAGGCGTTCGAGAAGGTCGGCGAAGCGACGGAGACCGCGTTGATCGTACTCGCGGAGAAGATCAATCCGTTCGGTGTGTCGAAGAGTGGACTGGACCGACGTAACGGAGCGATCGTAGTTAGGCAAGATATGGAGACCAAGTGGAAGAAGGAGTTCACGTTGGAGTTCTCCCGCGATCGCAAGTCCATGTCTTCTTACTGCACGCCTCTGAAGCCGACGAAACTTGGTACCGGACCGAAGCTGTTCGTCAAGGGAGCACCTGAAGGTGTCTTGGACAGGTGCACGCACGCTCGCGTTGGCTCCACCAAGGTTCCTCTTACTTCTACCTTGAAGAACCGCATTTTGGATCTGACTAGGCAATACGGTACCGGCCGGGACACTCTGCGCTGCTTGGCCCTCGCCACTGCTGACCACCCGATGAAACCCGACGAGATGGACCTCGGCGACTCCTCCAAGTTCTATACTTACGAAAAGGATCTTACTTTCATTGGTGTCGTTGGCATGCTTGACCCGCCCCGAAAGGAAGTGTACGACTCGATCGTGAGGTGTCGTGCCGCCGGTATCCGAGTAATCGTTATCACCGGGGACAACAAAGCTACCGCTGAGGCTATCTGCAGACGCATCGGTGTCTTCGGTGAGAACGAAGATACGACTGGGAAATCGTACTCGGGACGCGAGTTCGACGACCTCCCGCAGAGCGAACAGAAGGCTGCCTGCGCCAGAGCTCGTCTCTTCTCCCGCGTGGAACCTGCTCACAAATCGAAGATCGTTGAATACCTGCAAAGCATGAACGAGATCTCGGCCATGGTTAGTAATTAGGCTAATTATTTCACGCGACAGGCTTCTGTATTTTATAGTTTTTTTTTTTTTCATAGACCGGTGACGGGGTGAACGACGCGCCTGCCTTGAAGAAAGCCGAGATCGGGATTGCTATGGGATCTGGAACCGCCGTCGCGAAATCCGCGTCCGAGATGGTACTGGCCGACGACAATTTCTCTTCCATCGTCGCAGCCGTTGAGGAAGGACGCGCTATTTATAACAACATGAAACAGTTCATTCGTTACCTGATCTCTTCCAACATCGGCGAAGTCGTCAGGTTCGTACAAAGTACAGCAATTTATCAAATTATTATTATTATTATTATTATTATTATTATTATTATTATTATTATTATTATTATTATTATTATTATTATTATTATTATTATTATTATTATTATTATTATTATTATTATTATTATTATTATTATTATTATTATTATTATTATTATTATTATTATTATTATTATTATTATTATTATTATTATTATTATTATTATTATTATTATTATTATTATTATTATTATTATTATTATTATTATTATTATTATTATTATTATTATTATTATTATTATTATTATTATTCAATTGATTGAAATTAAATTTCGTGGTTGCAGTATATTCTTGACTGCCGCCCTTGGTCTTCCCGAAGCCTTGATCCCCGTGCAATTGTTGTGGGTGAACCTGGTCACTGACGGTCTTCCAGCTACTGCTCTCGGTTTCAATCCACCGGACTTGGACATCATGAACAAGGTAACGTCACCGATAATAATTATATAATAATAATCGGAATAATAATCGTTTTCCCGTGGATGTTCAATGTTACAGCCGCCCCGTAAAGCCGACGAATCTCTAATTTCCGGTTGGTTGTTCTTCCGCTATTTGGCTATTGGCGGATACGTAGGTGCTGCTACGGTCGGATCGGCTGCGTGGTGGTTCCTCTACAGTCCCCATGGACCTCAAATGAACTACTACCAATTGGTAATTATTCTCGTTAAATGAAACTCTTCTCATCGTCGTACTACAACCATCGTTATTGTTCAGACTCATCACTTGGCGTGCCTGGGCGGTGGCGAGGAGTTCAAGGGTGTCAACTGCAAGATCTTCACGGATCCTCATCCCATGACGATGGCCCTGTCTGTACTGGTAACCATCGAAATGTTGAATGCGATGAACAGGTAACTTTTCGCGTCACTTCTAACATTTATTGGTATAATTTTGCGTCTTTTAGTCAGTTTTTAGGCAAAAATAATGCAAAATGTGTGTTTACAGGACTACACTTTTCGTCTTTATATGAGAAGATTTCCACGCAAAAGATAAAAAATCGTAGTTACAATTCCTTTGTTTAAAAAAAGATTGTTTTGAATGAAATTAAGAACAGAGTATGTCAGATTTAACTTTTCTCTTATTAAAGAGGCATCTGACGATCTAAAAATGTTCTTATATAAGGACAGAAAGTGTAAACCGATATTTTTAACTACTTTTGTGTAACGTAGACATTACTAGTAGCTATCTGAGTCTAGTCGATTAATTTCTGTTTGATTTTTCTTTCAGTTTATCTGAGAATCAGTCACTGATCACTATGCCGCCGTGGTCCAACTTGTGGCTCATCGCCTCCATGGCTCTTTCTTTCACACTCCACTTCGTCATCCTCTACGTCGACGTCCTTTCGGTACGTAACATTGAGTTAAGACAGGGAAAGAGAGAAATCTCGACCTACAAACATGTGGTAATCGTATCGATCCGTTATCCGTCTGTTTCAGTCTGTATTCCAAGTCACCCCGTTAACGGCCGAGGAGTGGTTGACCGTTATGAAGTTCTCCATTCCAGTGGTACTTCTCGACGAAACCCTGAAGTTCATTGCCAGAAAGTTCACAGATGGTGAGAATCCAATTGACTCAGCGCTTTGGATCGTTCTAATGTGGGCTGTGTTCTTTGGACTATTATGTATCTCCCCCATATAGAACGTTCCGTGAAAACGTTCGACCTAACAGACAGTGTTTTTCCTATGGAAAACATAATCTTTCCCCCCACCCCCCTCTTGCAACTAAGTTCTCGGACTTGCAATTGCATTTAAAACGAAAAAAAAGAAAGAAAAGAAACAACCGATGCTCTTCCCCGTTGCCCCCGGGAAGCCTCGAAGATAAGTTATTGATTGAAGTGCGTTTAAGTGAGATTTTAACCAGTTTGACTGTTGTGCATGGTGTTAGAGTACAATCAAATACAGATTTTCGCCAGCAAGGCCCACCATGCCCGCATCACACCGTAACCCCCCGAAGTCGCCACCCCCGCAAAAAACCAAAAACAAAAAAAAAAAGAAAACGAAAAACAAAAAAACAGAATCATAAATCACGGGTCTCAGTGGCTTCGAGCAATGGACGTACGAGGAGAGATCCCCGCGCAATCAAAACAATTGTGATTGTTAAATTATTTTCTACGAGTGCCTTTTAAACATTAACTTTCCCTCCGCAACAAAAAAGAAAGGAACAAAACCACCCGTCATCGATGTTTTATCTAACCCCGATACAGCAGCCAATCCGTTATCCCGTAGAATCCCCTTTTCGGACACAAATTGCACGATGACGCACTTCGAGAAGGTCAACTTCTCCTTTATAATTTATAACATAGTTCTCCCCTCTAACTTTCTCACAGTTCCACGGAAACGGGATCCTAAAACGCAAAGTTGCATGATTCTTATTACACGGCAAATACCAGTGTTGGGCACTTGACACTTTCTAACGCACAGCAACGAATACACGATTTTATTTCTCTTCTTTTACCCCCTCCCCCGTTTTAATTTATTTGCTGAATCTGTTTTCTTTTTATTTCTCCTCTCACTACCCGCTTTTGTCGTTGCCTTTTAAAAACTACTGGTTACCGTATCCCTAGCATCTGGAGAGTCCGATTCGATGACGACGTCGAAACAGGAACTGCCTGGTCCCTTGCTGAAATCTACGTAGAGATTGTGCATGAAGTTCACGAAAAAACTGAATGGATCTCACTTTGGACCCCAAAGTCTCTAACACGAATGTCTTCCTACCCCCGTAGACAAATAATTTGCATGCACAACTATGTCACCTGTGATTACATTCTAACAAGAGAAGAAAAAAGAAGAAAAGAAACTTAACGTTCACCTCCTGAACCGATCACAGTCCCTAGTTAGCTCCTGCTGTGCTTCACCTAGACCCATTCCTCGACATTCCCACGTGTCTATAACTTGATTAGTTTTTTCGGACCGGTTTACTCTGATTCCAAGCTACGACTTCGGCCACGAACAGGTAAAAAGTTTCATTTGTAATTATCTAATTGTTACACTACGACAGCACGGCAGGATCCTAACGTCCCTAGCACTCTCATCTCGCATCGACCCCTACGTGTACCTTGGATGTGATCCCTCGTACGCGAACCGTGAAACCTTATGCGTGTGCAAGGCTCGATGCAGATTTTAGACACGACGGTTCGCGTCCCGGGTTAAATAATTAATTTCTACGGTCTGAACAGAATGATCCTCGAGCCTAAGATTCCACCTGCGTTCCTAACGACCAGTTTCAAGAATTTTAAATAGGATTTAAACCCGAGGTAACTTATTCTGTAGATACTATCAACTATTCTACTTCTACATTATCGTTGTTCACAGGACAGTTCTTAAACGTCGAGGATCTTCGTGTTCAGACCTGATTCATCTCTGTATACAATTATACACGCGCTACGATAAAAGAAAAGAAAGAAATTTAAAGATCGTCGCGAGTAGACGTCTCTTTTGGTAATTTCCTTCATTAGGGGATTTTATAAATCGGAGTAACTAAATAGAATGTCCACCGTTCAGTGGGCAGCAGTTCGTCTTCTTTTTTTTTTCTCTTTTTTCTTTTATTCGCAGGAGTGCGAAGAAAACGGCCGAGCCGCTTCTCGACTACGTGCAAACGCAACAAGACTGACGATGTGGCATCGAAAAGCGGCTCGTGTACTTTTTTTTTTTTTGTTCAGAGAGACATGATCTCTCTCGGAGTTTTCTTTAGTCCATTTTTTTTGTTCTTATGTCCACCGTTGTTCGTTCGACGCGACGAGTGCATAATTGATCTAATTTAATTCTGCGTGAAGCAGCGTCGGCCGCAGTGTTACGACTAAATAGAGAGTGTAATATATATAA
>NW_017171129.1:261379-278847 GCF_001652005.2 Ceratina calcarata | reverse complement strand
TCTCTCTCTCTCTCGAGGTCCCGTTCTGTCGATGCCCCACTAATTTAGCGTGTCTTGTGTCAAAGTAACGTGGTCTACCTTTTGTATAGCGAGTCGTGGTAACAACGTTGCTCAGAGCATGTACTATATGAGGGAAGCAAGTGAAAAGTGAAAAAGTGTAGACGACGGTGAAAGACAGAGAGAGAACAATAGTTTCGGCCATTTTTGGGTCATTTTGGGGCCATTTTGGGTCATTTTGGGCCATTTTTGGGTCATTTTTGGGCCATTTTTGGGTGATTTTTGGGCCTGATAGTAGAGATGCAAACGACCAATCACGTGCGAGAGAGAAAGGTACCCAAAATATTTTCTCTTTCTTTCATCTTCGTCTGCACTGTCGCTGTAAGCTTGGTTCCTTTATATGGTATGTGCTCTGAGGCTCGGTGGTTCTCCTGGGCCGTTTAGTAGGAGTAACCGTAATAATTAATGGAGGCTGACGTTCAACGGCCTGGGTAGATGACCGATTTCGTTGTTTCGCTTGGACGTTTTGCGAGGTACTTGAATATTGTGTGGATTTTCTTTCTTACTTTCTTTCTACACTTGGTTTCCACCCGGCGAACGATATTTGCAAAATGAATATCAACGAGTGCCATCGGAACGGAAAGGAAAAAAAAGAGAAAAACACGGTTGGCCTTTGGCGAGAGCGATTCGAGCATCGATTCCAGAGTTTAAAGAGAAATTATTTTCATCAAATTGTCTATTTTCATCCTCGATCCGTGAATTTTACCACCGATGGGCGATAAACGGAGTCGGAGAAGGAACAGTTACCATAGGGAAGGTCGAATCGCTCGTCCAAAGGCCATTATAATCTAGAACGACGCCTTTCTGTGCGTCGTTCCTGCAGGAAGTACCTACATATTTCTAATGATAATAAGATAATATTAATAACGATTTAATAACTTAATAATAGAGAGTGCGATTACATTGAATGATCATTTTTTTAACGCATACTATAATCGCCACAGCACGTTGTGGCGAGCTGCGGTGTGATCACACTAATTAATCGGTCGGACGATCCATTAACTTGGGTGTGTTGTCGATTATGTACGGAGTCATTAGATCCCGGAGCTGCTCCGCAGGTATAGAAAATCTGGCACGTTCGTTTCTGTCACTGCGCATCGCTGCTATTTAGATTTAAACTTGTCACATTTTCTTGGTACCTGCTAGGCGAGTCCGGAATCCGACGAGCTGTACGTTAAAAAATTAATCGTAGATGACATCCAGAATAATCTACAGACGAAACAATATCGACGATTGTAAAAATTAGTATACGTCCTCATATGATTTTGAGTCGTTAACAGGTAATTGCAAGAGTAAAAACTGCAAGTGCTCGGTCCCAAGTGAAAGTAGATGGGCGTCGACCTGTGCAGTGCGTTTGCTCGTTGTAATAAAACAGAACAGGGAAAGGAATTAAGAAAGAATAAGAACGGTTATGTGTTACTAATGCGTGTTCGAAGTTTTCGATGATCGGCCTATTTAATAGTCTCGTTCGAACGTGTACGAACATCGAACACTTAATACAATGTGAACCGTGACAAGCGTTTTGCGATCGCTGAAATGCCTGTCCCCACCCCCCCCCGTTCCCGTCTCGTTGATCTATCACTTCTTCGTTTCCTGTTTCTCGAAAGAAGAAACAACGACAAACGAAATCCTTGAAAATCGTGCAACCAGAAGTATGGCGAACATACCGACAGTCATGGCCATTTATACTTCATGTCACCATGTCATTTTAGTGTTCCTCGAATTCGCTGTTTGACTTTTTTGCATGAATCCCATGGATCGATGAACAGAAAAGAAAGTTGTACACAATATACCAATATATAACTGTCGTGTTCGCCTGGAATGACCGAGAGATGCCTAATCGAGGGAGTTCGCCCCCGATACAATTTTTTTTGCTAACTCCTGCCTGCCTGGTGTGTGAAAACTGTTCGCTCAATGACCGGGGGAAGGACCCGCGCGTGGACCAATCAGGTAACAAGTTTCATTCTATCTACTGTTCTTAATATTGTCAAATATTAAACCCCTGCCATTGGAAACGTTACGACACGTGACTCTGACGATACCAGGACAGTGGAACCAATTGTAGCTTGCCCAGATATTATTTTATATTTTTTTTTTGAGGGGTTTATTCATCTGCAGTCTTTAGACCCAGGAAGTGCCTTCATTCCTATCTCCTAGACCTCCAGTCCTTCCTCTCTACTTTTTCCATCTCGCAGAGTGATGCCTATGGAGCGGAGAAGGAGGCTTCAGTAGGTAAACCCAGTGGGATAAATCCTACCTAAAAAAAACCCATCCTGAGATGGTTTGGGGTCTTGGGTGTCCATTCCCTTTGGGTGTCAAGGTCATTGTCTTAGGCTTAGACACCTAATTTGAACGGTGACCTTGTTTAGTGAGGTACAACACCTAAGCTAAAGTGTCACAAGCCACCCATCCAGGTACTGATCGCCCAAGGTGCCAACCTGCCAGCTCCCCAAAGCGTCGATTATATTTTTTTACATCGAATCTTAGGCTACATGATGACCAACAGTACTTGACTATTCAAATCAGACTGAAGGACGCACAGACTGAACACGTAACCCACCACGCCATGATTATGAATTGTTAGGATTGACCGATGGTACGTGTGATATGTTTGCAGTGGCACCGCCCGTGACGCCGCCGAAATAAACCTCGGGAATGCGATAGGACGAAAAATCGACACCAGTCCGGAACACAAAGAACATCGTCAGAATGGCACTTGAACACCACCCACCCAAGCAACAACCCGCAAGCTGACCGATGGGATCGAGCGGAATTTAAAAAAAGAAAAAATAAGATAGAGAAAAACGAAAAAAAATTACCACGTACAACATAAAAGAACGCAGTCGCATACGATGCAGAGAGGAGGAGCAGAGATAAAAAATTGGGCGCGTTTCCCTTTAAGAAAGGGTTTACCCGTAATTATCGGTAGAACGAGTATGGCGAGTTATACTTTTTTTCGTTTAAGGTTTCGCGGACATGGGTGTTGTTGATTTTCATTCGAGAAATCGTATCGCTCAATTGTCTCGATTTGAAAAAAAGACGTTTAGTTAAAACATAGGCTGTGTTATTCGAGCTGCAGGTGTCGTTGTTTGTTATTTAAACTAGCAGGGCTAGCTCGCTCGCTAAAGAAGTATACCTGATACCCGTTAAAGAATTTCGCTATACTCGTTCCACCGATTCTGCTCAATATATAGTGACCTCGCCCTAGTAGAGGGCTGTTCAGGGATTAAAGAGACAAATCCACGGGGAGGGGAGGGGGGCTTAGGAGGTTAGGTCCATCCAACGCGGTGCGTTCTTTCGCATAGATAAAATATTTGAAGCCAAGCTTCGAAAAGAGGGAGCGTTGTAAAAAAAATATATATATATATATAAAAAAAAACGAACGTCTGATCGGAGCAGCTTGCCGCTTTCCCCGAAGCTTAGCCGTTTGGGAGGATCGAACAGACGCGGCAAAATTCCTCTGCCGGGCGCGAATCAGAGAAATCGTAAAAAAAATAAAAGGTATGAGAATTCGTGTAGGAAGGGAAGACGGGAGAAGGAGCAAGCCGGAAAGGCGGGCGAGCAGGAAGAACTCGCGGGATGGAGGAGGGGAAACAAGTCGAGGAGACGATTTTTAGTAGGGATCGAAGAATTATTGTAACGCGCGAGGACAAGTGAAACCCCCCGACCCTCCCGAATTTACACCCCCCCCCCGATTTCCCGGCTGATCATCGCGCCACGCACTGCCGCTGCTTTTCCGTTTCGTCTGCGAGATTTCGGGAGCTCCATCTTGTAAGTTTTTCGCGCGTTCCTCGTCTAGCGGACGGTACGCGTGTCCGCCAGTGCCGACGCAACGTCGGTGAACCAGACACTGGGGGATCTAAGTGATTTAAAACGAGAAACCAAGAACGACAAACTAATTTTAGGGTTCTCCTGTTTTTAGAGCTGCGTACGAAGGGAACGTTGATTCTAGTGGTTATTAATATTCTTTAACGTTGATAGAGTTTCTTCCGATTGACACTTATTTTATTTTCCTTTCAAGCGATTACCGAAAGTTACTGTGAATGTCGTTGGTTTGTTAATCGAACAGGGAACGTGTTATTTATTTTCTTCTTGCGAGTAATTTCTTCATTTCCCTCCCCCCCTCCATCTTCCGTTCCTGCAAGCCAGCTCGTCGTCGGTCTCTGCCTTTCCTCCCCTGTCCCCCCTCGGAACTACTATTCCCCTCAAGGATCGATCCTCGTTATTGGAATAACGAGTTTAAGATAATGGAGGAAAATAAAATCGAACATAATCCGTTTTATCGGGAGAGGAAACGCGCGGGTCTGCTGACACCGAAACGAGGGCACCGGCGCGTGGCAGAAATCGGAGAAGCGTTACCTCCCCTTCGTCGTTGGACCGATTGGTGTTTCACGACGAATAACGAATCAAATAAAAAAATATTTCTGATCGGTGACGTAAATTTCAACGGATTCCTCCTGGGAGCCTTGGAACGCTGGCGAAACTTACGCCATCTACAGAAGAAGAAAGGGGATAAAATCAAAAAACAATCGTGGAAGTTGGCGAGATTGAAAAATACTGTAAATACAAAAGAGATCGCACGTTGTCGTGACGTTTAAACAGAAATCGATTATTATTATTATTATAATATACATATATTAACGGTTAAGAGACATTAAATATATATATATATACATATACATATATTTTTCTTCACGAAGGAAAGCGCACAGACGGGCGCCTCTCGAGCGAGAAGGATTCGACGAGACGGTCACACCTGGACATCCTCGTTTCCCGCCTTCTTTCAGAAGTTAACCTCTCTTCCACCGTCGTTCCTCTTTTCAGCAATCGGGAACAACGTCTTCCCTCGATCTTCCTATTAAGACTGACAAAATATTCGTTTCCTTTTTGGTTGGACTACGAAGAGGTGAAGCTGGAATCGAATCGGTTGCTCCTAACCTGTAGGACACAATCGTCGCCATTTTTTTTTAATCCCGCTACTTCGAGAGCCGAGGAAAGCTTCTAGAAAGATCCTAACGAACGTTTGTTTCATGACTCGAAGGAGAGAAACCGTGTAGTAAAGTGGCAATAAATAAATATCTTACAAACTGTATTCGCAAGATACTATAGATAAGTTTACACTGTTGGCCGGTAGCGCAATCTACGTAATTTTTAAACACTACAAGCTGTGTCGTATTACTAATGCAACGATGTTTCAATTGATCATTCTCTTATATCTTCTCTTGTCTTTCTACATACATATGTATTCTGTCACCCCGTTATCGTATTTTAAAAGTGTCTCTGCTTGAAGAGAAATTATCCAATTTAGATTGTAAGTAATAATGTTTAAAGAAAGATGGATCAATTTGCATAGTCATTTCTCATCCCCTGTTGTAACAATGTCAGCGGGCGTTGCCTAATCATTCTCGCTCGAATCGTCCGAGGCGGAGTACACTCGAGAACTTCGTTACATATTCTTCTGATAAACGGCAGCAAACCTTGCGTTATTTTTAATGTTGTACATGAACTCTGTACGAATAAAGATTTGGAAAAGATGGCGTCGAGACCGATCCCAATTCTCCATTCTGTTAAAAAATATTCCAATTAGGGACAACTTCGTACAGGGAGAAAAATAGAACTCCAGTCATTTTTAAAAAGTCTTCATTCTAAATTTATAGAGATATTACGTATACAAGGGGGGGAGGGGGACACTTAAAAATGGCCACCTGAATAATTTTGCTCCTATTAGTGACAGAAAAAAATGCATACAGTCAAAATTATTTGGTATCGAGGGACTGATCATCAGTTTTTTGGTAGGTGGAGGCGTCAAGGAGATATGAAGGTCATCCCTATTTTTTTACTTACATCCTGATAAGAGTATTTCAAGACAAATACAATGTCCTACTGTGAAGGTCATTCGTGGTCTAAGTTAAGCCAATTGTGATGGAAAATAGTCAAATTTCCCTCTGTTTAAAAATATTTCAAGTACTAATTTCGAGATAAAAGTAGAACTCCATTACTTTTTTTTTAAAAAAAACTTCTTTATTCTAAATCTATAGATATCACATAATACATATAATTGTATTTGCTCTCAACGATCAACGCTGACTCAGCCTCAGTCATTCTCGTCTCAGGCATACTCGAATAAAAATTAGAAACTATACAACGAGGCTCGCGTTACGTAATAACGGCGTGACAATAAATACAGGGTAACGCGATTAACAGGATCTCCGCAATGGAATTATTCGTTGGTGAGCGGAAGATCAATTAACGTTAAGTCATCTGCGTCTGCAACGCGATCTCTTGTACTCGCTGGTTGCACAATTCGCGGATCTCCTGGATCGGCTTTATCAGGAAAATTGGCACGTCGTCGTCCCGCCTCTGCAATCACCATCAACTCGATTAATAATCACAGACGATCATACTACATACAATGTACATACATAGTAAATGTCCTCATTTCTGTTCATATCACAATTTCCTTTCACTGACTTTTATATATATAATATATAATATTCATATAATAATAATTATATATTATATAATAAATAGAATGTTTATATATATAATATATAATATTCATATAATAATAATTATATATTATATAATAAATAGAATGTTTAAATATGTATCTATATTATAATATATAAGCTTCTCCCCGCCTGTCGCAGGTCTGCTGTCCTCAGCTAGGCCCTCCGGGTTGCCCTTGCTAAGGCGCACACACACAGGCACACATACAAATACTCTTTAGTAGTAATGGACTAACTAGGCTGTCCGGATGGGTTGCCCTTCCTAAGGCACACACACAGACGCACATGCAAATTTAGTAGTAGTGGACTAGCCAGGATGGACACTCATACAAATGTCCTTTAGTAGTGGATTATATATACATAATTTATCTATATATATATTATTTTATATGGGATTTTAATTAGAAATTGTGAGATGAACAAAAACATTTACTATAATCCCATAAAATATGGCAATTTAAGAATTTACCTGGAAGAGAACCTCGCCTTCGAAGTCGACGAATTTCTGTTTCCTGGCCCTCAACAGAAGACCGACGCATTTGTCGCTGATGTGGGTGTAGATATTAAATAAATCGCCGAACGTGATCGCGATGATCTCTGGGTGGTCCCGGCACGGTGTGCCCTCGGTATGAATGATCTGGCAGAGTTCGAGCACCTCCTTCAAGATGTGCGCCGTGGCTTTCCGGCCACGGATGTCAGTCAGAGACCCAGCCTGCGGTCTGAAACAGATCGAACGTCGAAATTAACAAACCTGTCTTCATTCAGCGATTGTTCGTCATTATCTTCATTTCCCTCACCTGCCATACTCCTCCTTTGAGAATTTCTGTTTCTCAAGGTTCAGGCCTGAGGTGAATGGATTTTTGCTCTGGGTGTCTTTGTGCTTATTGGCGTACTGGTTAAACATCGCCACCTTGTCGCTCAGCGATTCCTGTAACGTAAACGCAGCCATTTAAATTCTGAAGTTCGCCCAATGGACTTTTAGATTATTTCTCTATCGATCATTCTTTTATTTACTCGGCTCTGTTCATTCAGTTGGTATATCTCGAAATTAGAAACACGTCATGTGTCAAACAAAATCATTGAAGACATCGAAGAGGACACTGCGTACTTAATAAGAAGTACAAATGAAACTACCTGTAGTTAGCCTAAGGCAAAAGACACTTCGTGATCAGTAAAGAATAAATTTGTCAACGAGGCTTTGAACGAAGAAGAGGTAAACGAAGAAACATGGAAGAAAGTTGATGGAGGACTGACATCGCGCGTTGCTGGAGACTAGAAGAGGCTTCTAATCCCCTGTAGATCCGAGTGGGAAAGTATCCGTCACGAGTAATCGCGAAAGCAGCTTGAAAACATTGCGCATTTACAACTAGTCTAATTTAATAACAGAACTTTCAACGCTTCCTCTAGCAATGGTAAAAAAGAGTTCATCCAGGTGGCACGTGACAGGCTTACTTCTATCGAGGAATCCGAATCTAGAGAATCGTCGAGTTCTTCCGACATTTTAACTCCGAATTTCAAGATGTGTCAAGCAGCGAAGATGCAATGCAACTGTTAAAAAGGCAACGACGTTACTGGTAGCATGGTGGAAGAATGTTGGACGCTAGCCAACCTTGGACCGTTTAAAGAGCGGACCTGGCCATAAAAGACATCTGGATGGCAGAGTGACAAATTTTCGCGAACGCGCATATCTGACACGTGAAGTCGTTTTCGTGAATCAAGAAAAACGACCTCCTAATGGTGCCACGCGAGCACCGTCCCACGCGATCCCTACCAAAAATTTAGTCGACGTCACGACATTCTAAAAGATATTAGAAACTTTATGAGATTCCAGTGAAGGTATTCTCATAAAACGAAGATAGGCATCTCTCTCAGAGCTACTATTACAATTTTCTAATTAAGAGACGAGTTAAAATCTTGAAGGAAGTCAATAGTTCTACTGCAAGGACCTAACGAAGTGCGTGATGAGTGCCTGGAAAGGCGTATTTATGATTTGAACCATTTTGTCTGATCCATAAGTGACGCACTCTTCACGAAATCCCTCTGAGAGCAAACTATCAAAATTTTCTAATTAACATCAGACAACCTAATCAAAATCTTGAAGAAAGTCAATAATTCTACTGCAAGGACCTAACGAACTGCGTGACGAGTGCCTGGAAAGGCGTATTTATGATTTGAACCATTTTGTCTGATCCATAAGTGACGCACTCTTCACGTAACGTCCACAAATCTTCATGGTACGCAAACGCAAGTACACAAAAATAAAATGTTTATAAATTTTTGTAGATAGGCAACACTAGTTGACCAAAATGGCCATATTGACTATTCCCCCTCACGGATAGAACTTCACCCCCCTGCGTCTATAAAATCAGTCTTTAGGTCCATGGTTTAGTGTTAAGGATGGCACGTTGAAAATTGCAAAATAAATCCCAAGGTGGAAGAGACATGGTTGAGAAATGGACAAAGCAATAGAGGCGTTCAGTAGTACAGATCGACGCTTGGTCAGTCAAGTTCACTGCCAAGGCTACGATGTCCGCGTAAGCCGAGAGAGTCCGAGGCACAGAATACTCACATGCATGACTGAAGACATCTGCTTGGCCTTGGAAAACTTCAATCACAAACTACTGGAGAAGAGATATAATAACTAAACTGTAATACTGGTATTCAAGGAATTGGAGACGTCGCTCTCTCGATCGCGAGTTATCTTCGCGTTTCTCCCGTGTTAATGCACGGCGTCGGGACGCCGCGCGTCTTTTTATAAGATACCTGCTACGTCAACAGGCTCCCACCAACGAATTCCGGCTGGGCCGAAATATTTCCCACGTTTCCGTGCCAATTCCGCGGCAACCAGGCAACCGGAAATCGTCTACCCTTTTCCCATCGACTCAACGACCAGACAATTTTCGGCCATCTTAAAAAATACGTCGGTTTACTGATAAGTTCAACTTCACCAGGAATTCAATTCTTTATCTTCAGTATCACGATGGCAAACATGTTTATTTACAGTCTCTTCATCATCGAGCCTTGGTCAAAGCCTCGTTTTACGTAGAACGTCAATTTTCGAAGATCAAGGTCACTCCAAGGTCGTGTTATTATTTTGTACGTGCGCATTTGTACCATTAGGACATCCTGAATGTATTTTTCGATACACTACAATAATAAAAAATGTAGTTAGGTGAAGAACACCGATGACCTTGACAATTCTGAAAGAAATGACCTTCAGAGAAGGACATCCTTGCCGGATATTGATCCTTAGACATTATGCACACTACTTAAAGGATACTTTTCACAATAAGCTGAAGAGATATGTAGTTGGCCTTACTTAAAATGGCTACCTTGAAGTGGATAATTGCAAGTAACCCCCTGACATCGATGAGGACCAAAGACTAAGCCAGTAAACACAAAGACTAAAGTCATTACGAAGATGATTAGGGAAGAAATGAAGAAAACATTCTTACGGGATGACATTTTATTAATAAACGATCGTTCATTCAACAATTCGTAGATTCACGTTTGCCAAACACTCTTTGAGGAAGCCAGCGTTCGGAATTCGTCTTGGAAAAGAAAACACACAAACGAACGGAATTTAATTTCCGTCCTAGCCCCCGAGACTTTCAGCTAATTTTAAATCCAATAGAATTCCAGTCGCTGCACATGGCCACCAGTTAACGCGCATTTCATCAACTACATACATACATACATACACACTGTGCCTGTATCGTATAATTGTCGTCGATCACTCTTTCCCATTCATGCGTATCGAATTTCGTTTGATCGGCTCGTTAAGAGGTTCGTAGAACGCGAGGTCCGCTCGACACGTGCCTCATTCACGAATCCCCGAACGGGTTCCAAGTCTCGCTGGCATTCGGACAACGGCGAGGGCATTCCGATTCGATTCGGTATCCGTTTTATCGACAATACCCGAGAGTAAGAGTGGGCGAGGGACACGGCGCGATCTGATTTATGCCCGTCTCAACGTTCCTTAATGTCCGATCTAGCTCGTATATCGTCGCCATGTCAGTGACAAACCGTCCGCGGTGCGAAGTTAATTCGGGAGAGAGGCGATCCTTTCCTCGTTAACGGAATCGGCTAACCCGTTCCGAATTGGCACCGATTTTCCGCGACGGATTATTTCCTAAATCGTCAGCAGGACGTCTCGTGATCACCTGGCGCCAATTACGAATACTTTTCGTAGAAAAATAATTTGCAAAAATTCCTGGACTTTTTTTTACTATAGTTGCGATCGGACTTTCGGTTAACTGACCCACGCAACGCTTCATTCAACGTGAATCACGAGCGCGGCTGTAAACAGACGGCCTACGTACGCGGATTCTATTGAAAACTTGCGAATTCTGACGCATCGCAGGTAAATTTAGTGTAACGTCGTCCTCGAAATAACTAGGAGCCACTTGCGCGCTCGTACGGAATCCGGTTATCGTTCTTCCCCGACTACGACGCCGTCGTTGACGTAGACGTTCATTGATTCTCGCGACGCGATGTCTAATTCCGCGTTTCCGGCCCGCGACCACCACCTTTTACGGCTTCGCGACCGTTTTCTTCTTTCGAGCTAAAAGAAGAACCGGCAAACACCTGTTGCGTCTCGAGTAGTTGCTTTGTCTTCCTAAAGTCAAGCTTTATCGATCCCTTGAAGTATTTTAACGAGTCTGACTCGTGATCAGAATTTTGTATCACATTTCTCATGAATTTTGTACCAAATGTACCATGAATAGTCGAAATCTTGATCAGAATTTCATGATAAACTTGGACATCACGTGTCAGACTTCAGATCTCTGTCCTCATGTCCAATGAGAATGTGCAAAGTTTGCTACGAGCATGAAAAGTGGCGGGAAACGACCTGGTAAGACAAGGGATTAATCTGGACAGGATTTGTGCTTTTTGGATCAGCTCCATTGTCTATTATAAAACTAGGGATTCCCAATAGGTTTTTTGAAGAATAGATCCTTTTAAAAGAGGAGTATTTTAATTTTATTAATAAGCTTTTTGGAATCAATGGATTCTTGATTATGCTCGTTGGATGATGAACTAATTTATCACTATTGATATAGTTTATGCAGTGACGAGCACTCTAAATCCATCTAAGTAAGAGCATTCTTGCTCATCTTGACTTCTGGTCTTAGTTACTCATTCTTTTCCTAGTATTCCTATTCCTCCCCTGTTTTGGCCATTTTCTCTTTTTAGAAGAATAGTACTTACATAGTTTATTCAGCGAAACATACCTGAAATCTATGTAATAAGTAAGAACAGTTTTACTCATCTTCACTTCTGGTCTTACCTACTCATCCTCTTCCTAGTATTTCTATTCCTCCCCTGTTTTGGCCATTTTCTCTTTTTAAAGGAATACTTTTCTGTTTTTGAATTACCTTACTTTTCTGTTGTTAATGAGTTCTTTTTGCAATCAATGGAATCTTGATTATATCTGATGGATGACGAACTGATTTAGCACTATTGACATGGTTTACTCAGTGACAAACACCCTAAATTTGTATAACAATAAGTAAGAACAATCTTACTCATCTCAACTTCTGGTCTTACCTACTCATCCTATCCCTAGTATTCCTACTCCTCTGTTTTAGCCATTGTACCTCGATTACTCATAGTGACTAATTATAAAAACAACAAAAATTGCACAGTTAGACAGATTTCCAAAGTCCATGCTAGCTTACAGAGCTACGTCTAATAAAGTCCTGTAGTTTCAATTTAAGATCTGTTATATTTAATTCCAGACCTGGAGTTCATACCAATAAATGGGACCTCTTGATCACCATTGACCCCCTTGAAAATTTCATCGACCCTTGGTAATCCCTGTACTAAATCTCATTTATGAAGCATTTATTGTTCGACCTTCGGAACGGCTACTCCTACGTAGAAATTCTTTCACCCCTACCACAAGCTTTGAATACGATTCAGCGTGAAAACAGACGGAGTCAGAATACGAACACGTGCACGATATAAATAATTCCAAAACACGTTCCTGCAGTCGTACTGCGTCCAAATGAACTGCGAGGCTGTCAGGGATTCTTCTGATTATCCTACGAAAAATATTACCAACAAATCGTTGTAATTAATAATTAAAAGAAAATTGCTATTATTAGAAATGTGATAAGTGCTTCCTGACGATTTCCCAAATTGCGCAGCGAATTCGACGGAGGGTTTGGCAGCGGACATCGGAACCCGAGGTAATTAGGCGAATCCGCGTCAGTCGATTACATAATCGCGACGTATTCGAGTCATAAAATTGGTGAGATGACACTTTCCCGAATGGCGAAACGAGGATTGCTCATCGCGAGGAAGCTTGGTTATAAATAAATCTCGGTGAAAGAGCAGTTAAACAGCCGAAAATCGAACCGATTTCGGCTATTTTTCCATATAAAGTGAAATAATTCCCAAACTATGGCCTGGATCAAAATTGTACGTATCACACAGTCTTCAGACAGTCGAGACGAGAAAATTCAGCACGAAAAACCCATGATAATCGGCGTAGAAACAAGATTTTTTGACATTTAGTCGAAAACAGCCAGAAAAGCCTTGGGTGGTTTTCATAAATACCAGTAAAATAATTGTAAAATATAAAATATTTTATTGTGAATATATACAAATCGTTTTGAAACATGTGTTTGTCGGTTTTACAAATTTATATTTGTCCGATCGTTTGTCTTGGAAAAGTAAGCTCGACCGGGGAAGGCCGATAGCTGGCGCCTAAACAAGGTCGCGCGACGATTTACAATCTTTCGTTCGACGACCTGGCTCGAAATTCGTACTCGATGACGACCAGACAATGATACGTGCGCTTATGTACGATTAGTGATTAGTTCGAACATTCCTTACCTTCATACAATTTATGTCTTACACTCTAGAAGCTTAAATAATATTCTAAGGTACTAAGTGACGGTAGAAAAAGCTATTGAAATCGTTCAATCGAATCATAGATCGTAGAACCATGCGCGTTCCCGGACTCACCCTTATCGGGTCTCGAACGTTCCATCCACCCTCCGCGAATCGTAGCACCATTGGTAGAAGTGCACGTTTCTCCGGTCCCACTCGATTTCACCGCACGCTCCAGCGCGAATCGACGGGACCCTATCCAACAAACGGGAAGGGCGGATAGGCAACCGGTGGAGGATAGTAAGCCGGGAAGGGGGAGACGGTTGGGTGGATAGGGACAGTGGTCGTAACATACGTAGTGATTTCTGTGGGTACCACTCGACTTGAGAACAGAGTGGTATACGCCGTCTTGGCACCGAAGGTTAATTTCAATATTCTCGAATCCGAAACTGTGGCTAGAGTCTGAGTTATCAAAGGGGAGCTAGTGATCGTGAACTGCGGCTGCTGTTGGGGGAACAGCGGTAATTGCGGTGGCAATTGCGGCTGTATTTGAGGCTGGGGTAGGACAGGAGCGATCGTGGACGTTCCGTACTCGTAAGATGTCCGAGGAACGGTACCAACGGGCCTGGACAACGTCGAGTAGATCGTGTTCCCGTTGTTCACCACCGGAATCACGTGGGACTCGTACAGCGTGTCGAGGACCACCACAGGCCTCGAAGTGGTGATCACTTGTGGCTGTGGTTGTCCGAAGTATTTAAGCAGAGCCAGTTGATCAGGGGTCAATTGTGGTTCGGTGGTACTACTACTGGTGTCAGATTTCGTTTTCGATGGGGAAATGGATTTAAACGGTTCCAAATCGGAGTCCATATCACTGCTCGGTGCGACTACTCTCTTCGGTATGTCATCGTCGTCGCGATCGTCGTCGCCGACGTCTAACTCCAAATGTAACTCGCTTCCTGCTTCGTCCAGCTTCGAATTGAACTCGTTCAACGCCTTACTGGGTATGAACTGATAAACGTCCATCGGTGGCAATGTCTTCGTGGCAGTCACCACTCGTGCTATGTTGTAAGTTTGCACTAGAGTTAATTTCGTGGTCGTATTACCGCCGTGGACCACTGGAAGCAGGTGGGTTTTTAATAAAGTTTGAGTAGTGGAGAACGTCTCGGTTACGGTCTCTAGTGGCGGTGTTGCTTGACCGGATTCTAGGGTTATCGCTGGTAAGGTAGCAACGGCTGAGTCTAAAGGCAGCGTCGTTTCATACGCAGCAGCTGTGTTCGCTAGAATGTTCTCGGTTAAAGGCTCAGAGGCTAAGATCGTGCTTGAAGGATCTATGGTTGCGAAGGATTTCTTTTGCGTTGAGGTTACCGTGATGTAACGGGTATTCCTTAATGTTCCCACCTGCAACAATAATACAGGTCAATTTTAAATCGCTTAGGTTTAGCAAATGTCAATTTCTACTCACTGACTTCTTTTTATATATAATTTTCTGTAATATATAAATTTTTATAATCTAAATATAAATATATAAAGTATATAATAAGGTTTGGGATCTTATCAGTGAGCAGAAATTGGGATAGGGTGGACAGGAATTTATCTAGAATCTTCAGTGAACAGAAATTGAGACATTTACTGTATAAGGATCGTATTCTGCTACCCAAATTAAAACGAAATCACTCGAAAGTTCTATAGAAGTTCGACATCTTGCTGATTTACCGAGTAATCAGGTTACATTTTTTAAATGTTGGGTGAGTACATCATTTTTTTCTAGCTACGAGTCTGTCTCAAGTCTCAATCGTATTGATTAACGCCGATCAACTGTCCGGCGTACAACGATGCAAGTCGGGTTGCCTGATTTAGGCGCAGAAGCACAATCTTCATTTCTCACTAACTAATTAATGAAGTCTTAAACGTAATTTCGTCACTCTTGGTTTTTGTCTTCTTTTGGGTCGTCGAATACTATCGTAGGTTTTCACTTTGTATATTCCTACCTGGAAAGTGTATGGCGATTTGATAGTAGCTATCTCGAAGTAAACGTCGCTGGAGTCAGCAGCCGTGGAGATTTCTACATTAAGCGTCTCAACCGGTAAGATTTGCTCGGCGTGTTGATCTTGAACACTGACGCTGGCCACATCCTCGCTTTCACTCGGATCCAATTCATCGTCGATTACACCTTCTTGAATTTTTCTCTGAGCCGCTTGACCGGTCGTCGCGGTTGTCGCTGTTGTCGACGTAGAAACGGACGAGGCTGTGGTTTTCCCATCGTCGAGGTTGATCGAGCTTTCAGTCGTACCGGTTTCTAAAGTAGAGCGTTGCTCCTCTTCAACGTCGACCTGCTTACGAATCGCGATCCTGGGTTTAGGCGTCGTCTTGTAAGACCAGCGACCCTGGGTTCGCGGGAGCTTCAGTTTCGGCACTGGATTCGGGCTCACCGGTTGTTGATCGTTTTTGTTTTTATTAATTTGCTTCGAAGGCAAACTTGGTTGATTCCCTGGTCGGAAACCACTACGACGTCGCGTGACGGGTGGTTCCGTTGTCGTCGTCGGTGGACTGCGATTTCTACAAAAATTTCCAATCTCTCAATCATGTATTAGATAACAAAATGAACGCCATACTAACTTGTAACCCGATCTGGGAGTGGTGCTGCTTCGATTTTTATTCGGTTTCGTCTGCACTTCTCCACTGGCGTCGTAATCGTCGTTGATCTTGTTTCGAAACTTCGGACGCAACGAATTCGGATTAGCATTCTTCCTGGTGCTCCTCACCGTGGAACCTAAATCCGATATCCCATCTTTAGAATGAATGCTTCCTATTAAGTTGGGGAATAAGTTCATAGCGTTTTTATAATTTCTTTTATTTTACAACGATTTGTTTGCTGTTTGGCAACGGGTAAGTATTCATTCGATAGAACTCTTTCTGCTCTACAAAACTATGTTAATTGTATTTTTGAGTTATTTAATTTTTTATTAGTTTTCAGGCTTAGAAATGGAATACCCAGGAGGCAAAAATCAACATTTTCGACACCTGCTCTTCTTTGCTTTTCATCGAGGTCAAAAAGCTGCCGAAGCAGCCCGGGACATTTGCGACGTGTATGGAGAAGGTGTCATAGGCGAGTCTACAGCACGGAAATGGTTTGCAAAGTTAAAAAATGGCGACTTTAACGTCGAGGACTCGTCCCGCAGCGGAAGGCCTTCTGAATTCGATGAAGAACGTCTCAAATCACTTTTGAAGGAGAACGGTCGCCAAACCAGTCGTGAATTGGCGGAAAAAATGAACTGCGATCATAAAACGATTCTATAATTGATTAACTTATTGATATAATTATTGTTTTTTGTTTAAATAAAAGTCTTCGGTAAAAACGCTACGAACTTATTCCCCAAACCAATATATACGTGGCAAACGGAGACTCTCACCAGGCGCGTTGAACAGGACTTCCAATGGTAGCGAGGATTCTTCTTGCTGATTCGTAGGAGTGGGTTCTAGTTGCGGTTTCAGCTTTCCTTGCTGCGGTCCAATGGTTTTCAAGATCCGCTGCGTGCTGCTGGGACGGATCTTACCTTCGGGAATCGGTGGGGTACCGGAGAGTATTCTTGATGAGCTCTGAAGCACCTGGGCGTATTTCCCGTTTATGTATGTACCGATCACGCTCGTCTCGTGGACGGTGGTCAGTCCGTCTTTAACGATGGTGCCACCGAGTTTCGTCACGAGACCTGTTGGGTTCTCCTTGTCCCTTCGGCTCGTGGGCCTTGGCTTCGCCTGAGCTTTCGAAGATGGCCTCAAGTTGATCAACTGTAAGAGTTTGCGTTTCATATTTAGATATATATAAAGATGTTAAAAAGAAATCAGACGTCGGAAGAACAATGATAATAATAAATAGCTACGTGCTAAAAAGTATAGAAGGAAATATTCAATTAATTATTGACGCTGGCGAAATGTATTTTATACAGAAGTTGTAGCTATTGACGTGCTCTACACGAAAAGTTTTATGTATTTTTCTTCTAATTTGAGTATTTAACGAGTTAAGTATGATTATTTGGCATTTTATTGATGTTGACCAAATCCGAC
>NW_017171129.1:258673-259435 GCF_001652005.2 Ceratina calcarata | reverse complement strand
ATACCAGAAAGTTTTCTTTGGATGACTGCTGATTACCATAAGAATACATGCAAATTTTAAGTGACTATAATTTTTCAAAAAACCCATGAATTGATTTAAAATTTAGCAGTTATCTTTTTAATAGTAATAGAAACTATAATAACAAATTCAACACGCTAGCATGTGCTCCTAATATTAAAACTGTTTCGTCTCGCGTGACAATCTTCCCGTACAAAACATTTCACAGCAAGTACGCGTTTGCGAATCTGTTAATTATAGTTCTGAGGCGAACCAGATTTTATGGTCCCCTTATCTCGTTACTTATACGTAGCGGTAGTACGATCCGTGTCAATGTTAATCGTATGCGCCGAGAGAAAACTTAATGGGCGTAGAATTGCATCATCGATCAATGATTTGGAACGCGAAGGCTTCACGTCCCGCGTACATCTAGTAATACTACCGTCGTACGATTCAATTGAATTTTATACAGGGTCTCCCAAAACTAGTGTAAGATATTGAAATGGGAGGTTCCTCACGTCATTTTAAACAACATTTTCCTTAGCGAAAAAGTTGTCCCATGCATGGTTGAGGAGTTATTAACAAAAAACCATCGACCAATCAGAGCGCTCTGTTGGCGCGAGCTGCCAATCGGGAGCGTTGTCTCGTATCCGGACGCCCAGCCTTTGAACAACCGCTCCGCTTAATACGAAGCGTTTTAAGAAAATGGCGAATAATAAACTACATGAATAACAATGCAAGGAAATTAATAACAATTAATATATT
>NW_017171129.1:250565-258070 GCF_001652005.2 Ceratina calcarata | reverse complement strand
GTAATAGAAACTATAATAACAAATTCAACACGCTAGCATGTGCTCCTAATATTAAAACTGTTTCGTCTCGCGTGACAATCTTCCCGTACAAAACATTTCACAGCAAGTACGCGTTTGCGAATCTGTTAATTATAGTTCTGAGGCGAACCAGATTTTATGGTCCCCTTATCTCGTTACTTATACGTAGCGGTAGTACGATCCGTGTCAATGTTAATCGTATGCGCCGAGAGAAAACTTAATGGGCGTAGAATTGCATCATCGATCAATGATTTGGAACGCGAAGGCTTCACGTCCCGCGTACATCTAGTAATACTACCGTCGTACGATTCAATTGAATTTTATACAGGGTCTCCCAAAACTAGTGTAAGATATTGAAATGGGAGGTTCCTCACGTCATTTTAAACAACATTTTCCTTAGCGAAAAAGTTGTCCCATGCATGGTTGAGGAGTTATTAACAAAAAACCATCGACCAATCAGAGCGCTCTGTTGGCGCGAGCTGCCAATCGGGAGCGTTGTCTCGTATCCGGACGCCCAGCCTTTGAACAACCGCTCCGCTTAATACGAAGCGTTTTAAGAAAATGGCGAATAATAAACTACATGAATAACAATGCAAGGAAATTAATAACAATTAATATATTTAATCGTTATTCAAATTTATAATTAAAAAATTTATAATTAAGAAATGATAGATTGTTGATAGGCCAGGCGTCCGGATCCGAGCCAACACTTCCGATTCGTAGCTCGCGCCAATCGAGCGTTCTGATTGGTCGAGGTTTTTTGTTAATAACTCCTCAACCCCACCTCAGATAATTTTTTCGTTAAGGAAAATATTGTTTAAAATTACGTGAGGAACCTCCAATTTCAATATCTTACACTAGTTTTGGGACATCCTGTATAAGTAATGGGAAAAAATAGAAAGCAGTGCGTTTTCTTACCTTGTAAGTCTCGTCGACCACCTCGGTGGGTTGTTTCGACAAGAAATCATATTCAGGTTCCGCAAGATTGTTCTTAACGACCGGCGTTTCGTCCTTCGATTTTACTTGCACCTGCGAGGACACCACCGGGCTCTTTGTCATTTGAACGCTCGGTTCCTGTAACACCATAAAAATTCTAGAATCTCCTACGGCGCAGAAGTTATTATGCTCGTTAAGTTTTACGTGGACCCGCGTTCGAAAGTAGAAACCTCACGTGTGGCGCGCGTGGTAAACGTAGATAGATAAGAACGATGGCTCAGGAGAAATTAACTTTACGAAAGCGAAAGCAATCCGCTTCCTAGTTCTTTCTATGAATATTTTAAACCGTTTGCATCATAAGGAAGTATGAAAATTGATGCCTTCATATGAGTAGATTATTTCTCAATTATAGTCTTGCCTGACTTCTCGGTGATCGGGTCCCATTGTCATCGGCTGGGTTGATTGCGTTCTGTTCGATCACGGAATTCACTACGACCTTCGTGCCTTTTGCTTGTTTCTTCGTCTCCTCCTCGGTGTTCCCCTTGCGGGTCTTGCTCGGTTGAATGTCGTGTGCCTTTTCCTTCTTCTCGCTCGGTTTCGTTTCAATTATCGACCCACTGATCTTCTTTTCCTTCTCACCGTCTAGGAGTCAGGGTCAATAGTTAAAATCTTCCTAAACTTCCATTCGTTTAAGATTTCAATGAAAGAAACTAATGAAAAAATCACTAGACCAGTGATGGCGACTGTTTTTGAGATTTTGGGTCATATTTTGTCCTTCAATGTTCATTACTCAAAATTTGTACTAGTTTGTGGGTCACTAAGTCAGTGGCGTCACTTAGAAAGGGGGAGGGGATAAAAAGGGCACCAACAATATCAGTAATGGCGAATCTTTTTGAGATTGTGGGTCATATTTTGTCCTCCAACGTTCATTACTCAAAATTTGTACTAGTTTGTGGGTCACTAAGTCAGTGGCGTCACTTAGAAAGGGGGAGGGATATGAAGAGATCCAACAATATCAGTAATGGCGAATCTTTTTGAGATTGTGGGTCATATTTTGTCCTCCAACGTTCATTACTCAAAATTTGTACTAGTTTGTGGGTCACTAAGTCAGTGGCGTCACTTAGAAAGGGGGAGGGATATGAAGAGATCCAACAATATCAGTAATGGCGAATCTTTTTGAGATTGTGGGTCATATTTTGTCCTCCAACGTTCATTACTCAAAATTTGTACTAGTTTGTGGGTCACTAAGTCAGTGGCGTCACTTAGAAAGGGGGAGGGATATGAAGAGATCCAACAATATCAGTAATGGCGAATCTTTTTGAGATTGTGGGTCATATTTTGTCCTCCAACGTTCATTACTCAAAATTTGTACTAGTTTGTGGGTCACTAAGTCAGTGGCGTCACTTAGAAAGGGGGAGGGATATGAAGAGATCCAACAATATCAGTAATGGCGAATCTTTTTGAGATTGTGGGTCATATTTTGTCCTCCAACGTTCATTACTCAAAATTTGTACTAGTTTGTGGGTCACTAAGTCAGTGGCGTCACTTAGAAAGGGGGAGGGATATGAAGAGATCCAACAATATCAGTAATGGCGAATCTTTTTGAGATTGTGGGTCATATTTTGTCCTCCAACGTTCATTACTCAAAATTTGTACTAGTTTGTGGGTCACTAAGTCAGTGGCGTCACTTAGAAAGGGGGAGGGATATGAAGAGATCCAACAATATCAGTAATGGCGAATCTTTTTGAGATTGTGGGTCATATTTTGTCCTCCAACGTTCATTACTCAAAATTTGTACTAGTTTGTGGGTCACTAAGTCAGTGGCGTCACTTAGAAAGGGGGAGGGATATGAAGAGATCCAACAATATCAGTAATGGCGAATCTTTTTGAGATTGTGGGTCATATTTTGTCCTCCAACGTTCATTACTCAAAATTTGTACTAGTTTGTGGGTCACTAAGTCAGTGGCGTCACTTAGAAAGGGGGAGGGATATGAAGAGATCCAACAATATCAGTAATGGCGAATCTTTTTGAGATTGTGGGTCATATTTTGTCCTCCAACGTTCATTACTCAAAATTTGTACTAGTTTGTGGGTCACTAAGTCAGTGGCGTCACTTAGAAAGGGGGAGGGATATGAAGAGATCCAACAATATCAGTAATGGCGAATCTTTTTGAGATTGTGGGTCATATTTTGTCCTCCAACGTTCATTACTCAAAATTTGTACTAGTTTGTGGGTCACTAAGTCAGTGGCGTCACTTAGAAAGGGGGAGGGATATGAAGAGATCCAACAATATCAGTAATGGCGAATCTTTTTGAGATTGTGGGTCATATTTTGTCCTCCAACGTTCATTACTCAAAATTTGTACTAGTTTGTGGGTCACTAAGTCAGTGGCGTCACTTAGAAAGGGGGAGGGGATAAAAAGGGCACCAACAATATCAGTAATGGCGAATCTTTTTGAGATTTTGGGTCATATTTTGTCCTTGAACGTTCATTACTCAAAATTTGTACTAATCTGTGGGTCACTAAGTCAATGGTGTCACTTAGAAAGGGGGAGGGATATGAAGAGATCCAACAATATCAGTAATGGCGAATTTTTTTGAGATTTTGGATCATATTTTGTCCTTCAATGTTCATTATTCAAAATTTGTACTGTGGGTCACTTAGAAAGGGGGGACAATAATTTGACAGTTGACCTTTTCTTGGTTCTCACTTTTAAAACCTTCTAAGACAGTTCTTCCGTTTTGTATGACAAAAAATTGATATCAATGAACTGATACCATGAATTACTAGGTGACACCTCGTGCCTAACGAATATGCGTGCCAAGATTATAACCGACTGTCATGAGTCATTGAGGAGGAGTGATATGACAGAAAACCGTCTACCTGGTAATTAGTTTTTAATATTTTCAATTATCGTCTCTTTTATGATATAAAAATCAATGGGTGGGTCATTTAAAAAACCTCCGTTAGGTTCGCCACCACTGCACTGGACTATACCTGTGACTGATGGTAAGTCACAAAAGAAGAGAAACGAAGGCGTGAATCTGAAATTGTTTTATGACTCTTGCCGACGAAGAGTACACTTTCTAGCTCAAGGACTCGTTATATAATCGTACTCACATTTCACGGGACTGCGTAACGTGCGGTTTTGTCATTGTTTAAAAATAGGTACCGAAATCGTGATTCGTCAGTGGCATCAAAGTTATTACGAGCTTCGCGGGAATATAAAGGAACTATCTAGTCGTCGGTAAAGGAAGAATGGCAGTAAAATTATACCCGCGGGTGCACTCTGCGGACTAAACACCATCACCGTGTTTCCGATCGTCGTGGTGAAATCCAGGAATCCGTAGACAGTTTGTGTAATGAAATCATCGTTCACAACCGCTGCTGGCTTGATTGCTACAGCGGTCTCGACCGAGTGACTCTTGTAAACCTGCCCCGAGCATTCTCCTGCAACTAAAAAGTGAAACCAAATGCATATCGTTCAACAATGCCCCCCCCCCCATCAAATTCCAGTAACCAACATTTACAATTGCTGTTTTATTTAAAGCTCGTATGAGTTCTTAATTAACACTAGGACTACAAAATCAGTAAAAATGGCTGGCCTTCAATGGAGAAATAAAAAATTACTTCCTGTCTTGATAAATTTTAAAAGTTGCGCAAAACTACTAAAAGAGTCATTAAGTCTTGGATCCTTAAGTTGAATGGCAACCATTTTTAGTTTTTTTTATTAAACTTCTGATGGAGATCTTGCTCCGTACAGGTTTAAAAATGTCTTCAACAATAAAATTACTATCATAGTCATCTCGATCTCTTCATAAGAACTACTAAAAGAGTCATTAAGTCTTGGATCCTTAAGTTGAATGGCAACCATTTTTAGTTTTTTTTATTAAACTTCTGATGGAGATCTTGCTCCGTACAGGTTTAAGAATGTCTTCAACAATAAAATTACTATCATAGTCATCTCGATCTCTTCATTCTATACGCATACACATCCACCATTAAGTGTGGGAAAGAGTAGCCATTTGGTAATGAAGAAACGTCTCGAGCATTCATACCGAAACCTTTTACGTCACGTAAGACGCGTCTACGCCTATCGGCCTGTGTACCCAGGTTCTAGAAACCATTTTGAATCGTTAAACTGATACCTACCGTACACAAGAGATATGGCAATGATCACGTATTTCGACATCGTCCGGTCTAATTAATTCATTCCCCGTTCCAAAATCTGAATCCTCCTGAAACAAAAGACATAAGGAAACGTACATACATAAAAACGTAGTATATAGTAATATTTATGCGTCTTGAGGTAACGAAATTATTGCGTAACGGCGTTGGTAATCGGTTAGCATGCAACAATAGAGGAGTAAAAGGCAATACCGTTCCAGCTCGGACGGTTAACGGGCGTGACTGGAATTAGTAATTCCAGCCCGATTTTTCTTCGCCTACTGCGGGCATGGTCGCTGCTGTTTCCATCGCTCGCGGTGAAATAATTCATCGTCGGGCAAAAAAAAAAAGAAAAGGGTATGTATCGCATTTTGACGAGAGATACTTAGAACGTGTACGCGTACCGGCGTAAAATAAGTACACGCTCGCTACCCGTTCCTTTCACTTGTATTCTCCCAAGATATTGCGGCAAGGCGGGTATAATCCGCGCGCTTGCGGCAAAAACCGATCCCCGCGCCACTCGCTATCATCGTTCCATCCGATCATATTGGGTTGGGGAATAAGTTCGTACCGTTTTTACCGAAGACTTTTATTTAAACAAAAAACAATAATTATATCAATAAGTTAATCAATTATAGAATCGTTTTATGATCGCAGTTCATTTTTTCCGCCAATTCACGACTGGTTATTCCATTTCTAAGCCTCAAAACTAATAAAAAATTAAATAACTCAAAAATACAATTAACATAGTTTTGTAGAGCAGAAAGAGTTCTATCGAATGAATACTTACCCGTTGGCAAACAGCAAACAAATCGTTGTAAAATAAAAGAAATTATAAAAACGCTATGAACTTATTCCCCAACCTAATACTTTAAGCAGAGGGCATGATTGAAGGTTTATGAGTATAGAAAACTGAAAACCAATGTTTGGACTCTGAGATAATCGCTGACGACTTTTTTTATACCCACAGGGGGGGGCAATGGGGCAAATGCGAGGACCTGGACGAAAAATGGCATTGAGAACTAACCCATAGGATCGTTGATCACGTGTTTAATAACAAAAAAGAACATAATCTTCGTAATTGAATAAGAGTTTGGTTTGTTAATTAATTTTCTGACAAAACCTATTTGGCAGGGTGCGCACGTTGGAGGTTCGTCTTGTGTCAAGGCTGGTTTCAATTTGCCATTCCGTGTAACGTCGACAAGGAGTGGTCCCGCAAACGTGCCGCCGTCGCCGCCGCTACTCGATCGCATACCCAAGTGGAACACGTACGAAGAAACGTTAGAGTCCAAGCGTTAACCCGTTCGCACAATTGCGTTCAGCAATTTTTATTACTCATTCCAGTCGAGTGTCGATAAAACGTCTATTTCGTAAAACTCTGAATCGTTTGTGTTAAACGAATCTAATGGTGATGTAAAAATTCGTTTAACGCCATTCATAATTTGTTTCCGAGTAGTGCGCATGTATCTCGACAAATTATCATCGCATTAGAGACGAAAGACCATCGCACAGGTCGACCTTGACTCGTGGTTGAAATCTTCTAACGATATCTAAAGTATACTCGTTCATCACAGTCGAGGACGCCATTAAGTGAATCCAACTACGAAGTCCAATTAGGACTACGACTGAAGAAAAAGTACGATTAGATGTGTTGGTAAAAAATATTTTTAACTAGCGTTAGAATTTGGATCCGGTTTTAAATTCCTTGGGTGAACTTTCTCTTTCACCCAGAACCACTGGAACGAGTCGGAATCGAAGTTCGAGATTCGCGCGGTGCGTGCCTCAGCCGGTTTCAGTCGCATTTCCTAGTTCTGCCGCAACGGTTAAAGAACACTTAAACCCGCGATACCTCGGCTGCGTTTCGCAAAGAAAAAGTGAGCGGACAGCCGATTGTGGCTACCCTCGAGTCTCGAGGCATTCGCATATCTCCCGGGAGCGATTCCAGCCATAGATTTATGCCGTACGATCACGTGAAACTTTCCGCTTCAACGAGATACGCCTGAGATACGCCAGACTACGGGCAGACCAGTTATACACGAACATCGTTCATTATCAGCCATTGCCCTACGTTCAAAACGCGTTCCTAATCATTTACTAATACGGTTTAAAAAACCTGTTGGTATTCAGTGAGAAAACCATGTGGAAGTATAGAACTGAGTTAACACAAGTTTATATAGTGGATACCTTTTGTGATGGGGTTACAACTGACAGGAGGAAAATGTGTAGATCCTTAATCCCTCTTTGAATCCTTTAACTGATCTCAGCCACTCCCTAAGCTATCGTCATGTGACGACTCATCTTTTTGTATATTCTTTTGTTTTCTTTTCCCCCCTAGGTTTTGTTCTTCTTATTTTATTTTATTGTTATCTGGACCTTTATTTTC
>NW_017171129.1:249048-250445 GCF_001652005.2 Ceratina calcarata | reverse complement strand
TGTTATTTAGCATTTTTTTGTTATCCTGTTTGGATAGATTTGTATTATATACTACTAATTATGTATTACGAAGCGTGAACGACCGATGTTAGAAATTATATATGTCAATCAGGAATCAAAGAAACGATAAGGTAATGAATTTTCGTTGGTCCTGCCCACAGGGCGTGCGATAAGTCTCTGTATGAATTGGAATTCCTTCGTGTTTGTCATCCGGTCGTTGCCGTTTGTCTCAAGGCTGAGAACCAGCTGCCCGAAAAGAGCGTTCATCCTTATTTGCACACATAGATCATCGAGACACGCGGAGTATCTGGTCTTGGGAACGCAAGTGCACGGGTTTATTGGTCGAGTCAATGGATGAGAATCGAAAGTGGTCCGCCGCAGAGTAGTTTCATATCGTTTTACAATGGCGAGTCACGTAAGTACAGCAGGATACGCGCGGGTACATTGGCTCCGCGGTACTGTCACTTCTTCGAATGCGTTAAAACCGGTCATCAATGGAGGGAACGGGATTTCTGGCCAACATCCAAGATCACGGCCATTCGGCTGTCCATCGACCGGTTCCAACAAATCGCTTTTACACCTTCCTTAATTCTATTTTAGTAACGTCGAATTTCTCAAAGGAACGACTCATCCGTTCCTCTTCTACCGCCTTCTTCATGCATAATTAATTATCATAGACTCTTATAATGTACATTCGGCTAAGAATGAATGATTATTCTATGTACATAATTATTTAGCAACTGATTATAATTTTATGTATGGAATACTATTACATACATACTATACATAATTATTTAGCACTGATTATAATTTTATGCATTATTCGTTTTAAATATGGAGTCTATCGACAAACTCAAATCGCAATTAGTTACTTGCCTAAATTCCTAATCTAATAATTCTCATAAAATCTTATAAAGTTTCACGTTCTCATGCTAATTCGATTCGGCTAAGATTGTAATAAGCGTTCGTAATTCCTTGGAACTTCGTAATATTTATTGCAGCCATAGCTAAACGTCCTGCAATTGTGAGAATCGTTGGGAAAGTACTTTCCCATGCATGGTAACTTCTTCGCTAAGAGGAAAGGTTAACCGAGGTTCTGCTGGTTACAGGGTATTGGGCGGTTCACCATAGGTCTGAATGGATCTGACTGATTGAAAACAAGTGACACTTGTATATATTTCAAGATAAAACCACGATCTTATACATGAAGAGATCGTAGGTTGAAGTCAATTGTCATTAATATCATAATTATGCAGGTCATGACACCTAATCTGTTTTATTTTCATTTCTCAAGGCAACTAATATTCGTTTATAAAAAAACAGTAATCATCTCTTCCTTTTTCTTTCATTATAAATATTTTTAATTATATTAATTAATATATTATTTATTATTATAT
>NW_017171129.1:245233-245793 GCF_001652005.2 Ceratina calcarata | reverse complement strand
AATTAATATAGGTGGAGTCACAGTCTTAAGCTGTAGAAGAAGAAAACGATTGGCAGTTAGAATAAGATTGTCTACTATAGGATGCCAAATTTCTTACCCACGTGTCATTTATAAACGCATACACATATGTACAGTTAAAGTTATTTGGCCTGTTCGATTCTCAAGTTCACGGGCAAAAGTCCGAGCGGAAATATTTGGTCCCGGTTGGCGCAAGGTCTAGAATCATGGTCGGTCAAACTGGCTCTCGCGGGTTTTATCGTGGACACTTTTGTCCCGGCACCGAGGACGCATATTTTTGCATAAACAACTGGTATCGCGCGAGGACTTCTGGTTCCTCGATCGAGAACAGGCCACGTTAAACGGTGGCTAATGGAATTCCAGCATCCCCTTCTCATAAACAAATTTCCTTACAACTCGTTGGTAAGTTACGAGTTTCGATAGAACGTTTCGAGTCTTGTTAGTTTCATTTCATTTCAACATGTACTCCATTGCAAATGGAATACTTTTAACTGGTTTTTGGTTTTCCATAAAAATCAACGGCAATTGGCTCCCCATATATG
>NW_017171129.1:197435-244044 GCF_001652005.2 Ceratina calcarata | reverse complement strand
TGCAGTCTCATGTCTACTGTGCATGAGGATTAGGAGAATTGGAGTTATCAGTTCTTTGGGTAGCTTTTAGCCACTAGAGCAGTCACCTAGATAAACAGGTTTTTTTTTTGTGTGACACTACAATTCGCAATTGTCATATGGGATCTCAAATCTGGAAATTGTAGTAGAACAGGGGATGATTTTACATTAAAAAAAGAAGAAAATATTTTTATGCTTGTGGCAGTGGGATTACTATTGCAAGCTCTCAAAGCAACTGACATATCAACATACTCCTGATTGGAATATCTTACCATAGCTTAGTGATGACTTAATCAGACGAAGGTCAATGAGAAAAAACAAACTACTTTATAAGAAGCTAAGAATTTAATACAATTTTTTACGCCTTTCCAGGAGGCAATTACGATTTTGCAAGCAGAGAAATTTCTTATATTGCATTTAGTATCCTTGTGACACTATCGATTATTAAAGCATTGTGAAATACAAGAAGCAGACTCAGTCATCACAAAAACGATAAAGCAAAAGGTGACGGAAGTTTGTCTTACACAAATACCATAAAATGGCAACGTTCCTGTTTCTAATAATAAACTATGACTCTTTTTGTAAACCGAATTGTGTAAATGCTTTTCCATTGTTGTCGATGTTTGTAAACACTGTCTTAGACAGACACAACTAGAACAGTGAAATGCACCACAAATGAGCATTCCTGAGATCTCATGCAAATGAGCAAGTGACTTCAAGTTAAGACTATTGCTATTCTTTTTATGATGTTTTATTAACTGAATGTTATGTACAAAAGAGTATGTATGAAGACAAATAAAGCTTTCTTATAAAGAAAAGGGAATCGCGTGGGAAGGGAATATGGTCTGGTGGGATTCCAACAGTGGCAATTAGGCTACTATATTGTCTCCCATAGAAGAAGATTCATGAGAGACAACAGAAAAAATGCCTAACTTGTAAGCATGATGGAAGGTTGATGAGCATAAGTGTCGAGTAATACTTAAAAAGATCGTTATCTTTAGTGCATTTTTTTCTTTCTCAAATTCAGAGAAAGACCCCTCATAACTTTTCCAACTTCTTGAAATGCGACTGTCTAAACGTTGTGACCATCTAATTGGTATCTGGTCACCACCAATCAGGCCCAGAAAACCCAAAACCATAAAACCACAACATTTACGACTTCCCAAAAAGGAAACTACTTGACTCGCATGTGACCTTCGTTCCCTCTTTCCCATCCTTGCACGATTGCAAGCTAGATCCTAACTCTGTCCACGAGACTTCGTATTGAACTATTTGGAAATGAACTCTCAACAAAGAACCCAGCGTTGTCTTCCTGCGATTCGACGACATAAAAAACTGAAGACCAGAGAATTTTTGGACTCTGATATTTCGACTGACTGTTTTTTTTATACTAATTGGGGGCCCAGAAGAGCCGAATTGGAGGACCTGGACGAAGAAAGGCATTGAAAACTAACCCTTAGAGTAGAACAAATCGTTGCTCACATGTTTAATAAATAAAATACATAACCTTCATAAGGGAATTAATTAAGAGTTTATTTCTGTCGTCACGAGAGTCTTTGTACACCAGTTTAACGCAGTTTGGCGGTAGTGGCGAAAATATGGAAAGCATTAGAGAGAGAGAGAGATGAGGACCGCGACCGAAAACTGATGTTTGCGCACTATGGACTCTCGTGACGGTATAATTTATAAACTCCTGCGCCTGGTGACCGAGTGCCTCCAGTGAACAACGTTTGAATAATAAAATGATCAAATACAAGGTTATGAAAAAATGAACAAGAGAAAAAACAAAAATACGATTCAGTAAAGAAGAATAACATAGAAACAAGTCATTATATGAGTACAAGTGTTTTGAATCTAGCCATAAAATTAGAATTCGTTCATTAAAACTCGAGTCTAAACCATAGATGGCGATCTAACTACCTCAACAGCCAACCAAGAGGACATTTGATGATCCCTGACACTGAGGAAAAACCAGTAAACGTGATATATAACACTTACTCTCGATTTTAAGGACGTTAGTCCCGCTCAGTTGGTCTCAATCATTTCAAGTAGAGCCACGTAGTGGTACACATGTTAAATAGAAACAAATGGTTGAGAATCTTTGGCCCTCTAATACATCGCACAGCGTATACATACGCACTTACACAAGCTNTTTGACCTTAATCATGCGAGTTAGAATGTTATTCATCACGTTGACCCTTAAGATAAATTTAGCATGTTCGGACGTATCGTTTTAAACTTTCTCATCCGTATGTAGGTTGAAAAAGCGTCTGCATTCGACGGGTGACAATGAGAAAACTACTTTTCCGTGCGCGAAGCCTGCCCCTCCGCGCGGCTGGTTTCCATTCGAGGGCATCGGGTATAAACGGCGTGTAACAGAAAATAAATTCCACGGTGATCGTTCGGATCAGCAGCGGTGGCTTGTCTTGTCACGTGCGTCGCATTACCACGCGGATATCGTTCGCCCATAGACACGTGCACCGTTTCACGTTTAACTCGTGACCGATGGATTTAGAATTTTACAACGGCCGGCGTATAACTGCGTGCACGCGTAGATACTCGACTGCGGAACGTTCACTGCTCCCTTTCGCAAACGTTATACGTACAGGTAACTACGTTTACGCGTGTATACGTCGTCCCACGCGAGGATACAATTTATGTAATGCAATTTTCCGCCCCCTCAGGTCGAGAAGCTGCCGGACGGTATCTAATTTTCGTCAGACTCCTAATTAGCCTCCGGACTTTATGGGGGAATTAACGGAGAGTCGAAAACTACCGAATTAAAATGAAATATTTAACAAGTGGAAGAGTGAAAGGACTTGTTACATTTACTTTCTCTTTCCGGCTTGGAACCGACGGAAAGCGGAAGCGATCGATCAGATCAATAAGATACCAAAATTTCTCAGGGCGTCTGCCATCTTCAAGTGTAGAAAATTACGATTATTTGATAGGTCGAATGAAAATATGTAGTTATGGTTGCAATCCTGATGCCCTGCATTCTCTAGTGGATTTCTTTCATTTCTAATCGTCCATATTAAAATTGTCAAAGGTCAAAACAAAAAGTCATCTAGTTACAAACTAATAATAGTCTGTAATATCTATGGGATCATCTCGTTCACTATAATTATCTCTATTAAAATTGCAAACATTATTAATTGAAAGTGGAATCAGGTTTCACAAGATTATGTGTTGTGTCGTCTTATCCTCAGTTGTAGACATTCATTGATAGACGGTTAGAGACCAATGATGTCCTGAACTCTATTAGATTATTTCTTTCACTCCTAATCATCTATATTAAAATTGTAAACATTATTAATTTGCTTCAAAGTCAAATTACAAACCACAAGATTATGTGTTGGTTCATCTATTCCTCAGTTGTAGACATTCTTTGATAGACCCAACGAAAAGCTATAATCATCTGGTTAGAGACCAATGATGTCCTGAACTCTATTAGATTATTTTTTTAATTCCTAATCGTCGATATTAGAATAGCAAAAATTATTAATTGGCTTCAAAATGGAGTCAGGTTCCACAAGATTATCTGTTGTTTCATCTTATCCTCAGTTGTAGACATTCTTTGATAGACGGTTAGAGACCAATCATGTCCTGAATTCTATATTAGATTACTATTTTGTTATTCCTAATAGTCGATATTAGAATTGTCAGAAATTATTAATTTGCTTCAAAATGGAGTCATGTTCCATAAGATTATCTGTCGTTTTATCTTATCCTCAATTGTAGACATTATTTAATAGACGGTTAGAGACTAATCATGCTCTGAATTATCTATTAGATTATTTCTTTCATTCCTAATCATCTATATTAAAATTGTAAAAATTATTAATTTGCTTCAAAGTGAAATCAGAGTCCACAAGATTATCTGTTGTTTCATCTTTTCCTCAGTTATAGACATTCTTTGATATATCGAATGAAAAGCCATAGTCATCTGATTACAGACTAATCATGCTCTGAATTCACTATTAAATTATTTCTTTCACTATTAATTTTCGATAATAAAATTGCAAAAATTATTAATTTGCTTCAAAGTCAAATCACATTCCACAAGATTATGTTTCCTCAGTTATGAACATTCTTTGATAGATCTAATGAAAAGCCATAATCATCATAAATCATAAATACACTGAATTTTCTATTGAATAATTTCTTTCACTCTTAGCGATCAATATTAGAATCATTAAAAAGCTAAATTCGCTGCAAAGTGAAATCAGCTTCCGCGAGATTCATCCCATATCTCAGTAGAAACCAGTGGTTAAGAATTCAGGTCGATGCCATTTAAAAACCGTTCGTTTCGAGCAGGAAGTAATTAAAATCACACACGATTCCGTAAACGGTAAATAAAAATCTCACACGTTCCACGGGACTTAAGCTTGTTGAAATCGAAAACCAGATACAGACCCGATGTGGTAATAATACCGAATTCGTTTTCAACCTCTCTCCCCCCCTTGTCAATTGTCAATTCCGGTGAATCAGACGTCTACCTATGTATAACGCGATGCAAACGTTGGCCCAATTATAAAGAAACGTAACCAAATGCTAACACTCCTGTTCGTGTAAATTGATGTACTTTCACTTGGATTTCGTTGAACGTGTAGATAGACGTCGAGATAAAACAAGTTCCACTGTGGTTACGAATTTGATAACTATAATTCGGGTCCTCTTTATTCCACCTCAATATTTAATCAAACCACTCGTGGATTGAATCTGATTTTATATAAAAACAGTATTTATTATATTAATTATGTACAATGTTAATAAATAAAAACGAGAAGAAACCAAATTGTTAATCTATTTCTAATCTCATATTTTTTCCTTCACGACATTTTTTCAAGTTTCGTTCAGTCGTACGTCGAATTTATGTTGAATAAGAATAAAATAAAAATGAATGAAATCATTCATTCAAAACACTAATTAGAAATGAATTAAAGAACTGAAATTGGATGAAAACAGCATCCATGACGAAATTTGTCTTTACGATAATTATCAATAGGACCCAAAACCGATAGGGCCCAAAACCGATAAGGCCCAAAACCGATAAGGCCCAAAACCGATAGGACCCAATTTTTAATCCAATGCCAGGAATTGATGATCGTTTGATAGAACAGTTTCACTGATAGAATGAGAACGGTACTTACGTTACGAAGACTTGGAGATCGTCGCCGACGACGGTGATGAAGGATTAAGTCACACTCTATAGGAGAACCCGGAGTCGCGATGCACGCCGCTCAGGCATTCCTTTCGACTTGCCTTGGAGTAAGTAACTGGACGTCGTTGCGAGCTGTGTTGGTTTCTCTCTCCCGATTCGCAACGACTTCTTTACATTCTACTCCAGCCTCGATCACGGCTTTCACTTCATCCGTCGAGGAAATGGGGAACCGTGATCAACCAACGACGCGAAGCTGCTGCTGCTGCTGCTGGTCCATAGAAGAGATCAGTTTTCCCGGTTAGGGTTTCTAATTAGGGTTTTGTGTGGATTTTAATACTTCGATAGTCTCGTCAATTATTATTTAATTTAATTAATTATGTCAATTAATACTTCGATAGTCTTGTCAATTATTATTTAATCAATTATTTATGCCAATTAATACTTTGATAGTCTTGTCAATTATTATTTAATTTAATTAATTATGTCAATTAATACTTCGATAGTCTTGTCAATTATTATTTAATTTAATTAATTATGTCAATTAATACTTCGATAGTCTTGTCAATTATTATTTAATTCAATTAATTATGTCAATTAATATAAAAAATTATATTCTTATGTTTAATAAAACTGGTTTCTACTTTTGTTAAAAAATATTTATGCTGCATGGATAGAATTAGTTTATGAGTGCTGTTAAATTTTCTTTAACTCTGGACACTCGATTTATTTTAAATTCACATTCGTATTGTTAGCTTCAGCATAACGTATGACTGCAAGCAGTTTATGAGTTTTCATACATCAAACAAATTGTTAATTTGAGTTCCTAAACTAATGGAAATAAAAAAAAATCGTATAGGACCTTCCTTGTAGTTGAGACCCACACTTTCAAATATGTTTCGGTAGAACCAAGGATTCGTTTTGCAATAAACATTTTTGCAATTGTTTATTAATTACTTGATAATTAATGGAGTTAGAAAAAAGTTGCTTGGGACCTTATTCGTAGCTGACAATTGAAACTACATCTCCTATTTCAACGCCAGTCATTAAAGAGTAATTAAAGAATGCAGGAATAACCGCGTTCCCGGTAGGTGCTGCCACCTGTCTCGTCCGTATCGAATATCGGAATGACTGTGTCATTATCAGAACAGCAGCTAATTCAGGTGTTTTTAAATTATAATATCTGAGTGATGATTGAAAACGTAATGTAACATTATTTTATTATTATTTATTATTTTATTATTATTTATTATTTTATTATAATGGAATTTTACGATTCCTCCCTCGTCTCTTTCGTCTCTGGATAATCTCTCCCATCGAGATATCATAGTGAAGCGCTTTAAAAAAATTATTAGTTAGTAAAAAATCTGTTAGTTAATATTTAATATATAAATTATTATATATTATATATTAGAATATACAAAAAAATAATTAAAATAATAAATAATAGATAATATCATTAATCAGTCTCTGGCTAATATCTTCGTCTCTTCGTGGTCTCTCCATTCTCTCCCTGGTCTCTCCTGGCCCCGGGCTAGGCTCTCCTATTGAGATATCATAGTGAATCTCTTTAAAAAATTGAAATGGCCTAAAATTTCTTAGTTAATATTTAAATTATCATTAATTAGTTTCTGGCTGGTCTCTCCCTCGTCTCTCCTGTCTGAGGCTAGACTCAAAATCTCCTCATTATTGCCAAAAATTCGACATTGTATTAGGAGAACACGACAGTATAAGATTTCGTCTGAATTTGGTTTCTGACGTCACGACATTATGTCGTCGACATACCGCCTACCACCTCATGTTCTCCTAATACATTTTTTGAAATATTCTCAATCAAAAATATCACTTTGTATCAGAAGAATATGAGGGCATTAACATTTGCTGTGACGCCATTTCCAAGAATGTAACGTATTTCTACAGTTAATTTAATATTGACTAGGGCTATTTTTTCGAGTTGTAGCCTCGTTAAGGAACGGGTTGTGGTCACTCTGGGAGCAGTGAATAGATAATGAAATACATTTTTTAACAAGATCTTTATTTCATTTTTAAACAAGTACAAACAAGACAAAACATAAAAGCGTTATAGTATGTAGGTCCAAGTAGATTGACAGTAGGGAAGATCGTTCTAGAAGAAGTAGAAGAATCGATGATTTAAATGATCCATAATTGTGCTGAAGCATAGCCCAGAGCATGGAGAGTAGAAAATTCAGGAGGTCTCTGGATTTGGAAGCGAAGTCGTCAGGAACCATGCCTTACGTGACCCAATGAAGACAGCGACGTATGTAAAGTTACCATCAGTCGGTAACTAGCGATCGGTAATTCCTTCTATTCCGCACAGAAGAGTCGCCACAAACGAAGTGGGAAGAATATTTATTTAAATGAATCATCCATTTATTTTACGTTTTACAATGAAACGAAAAACGCAAGAGACAAAGCGTGTTAGTAAATATCATGTAATTTATTCTTTGATGATCCTTGACTGTCGAACTCAACGACGATACAAGCTCTCGAGAATGAAAATTTATTAACCGAACGAGAATGCAAAGAATATTTAAGAAATCCGATCGAGAGATACGAATACTTAATTAATTAAAACGCTATCGAGCTTCGCCCGCCCGTATTTGGAACATGCGATGCATTGTCATTATCACGAGAACGCGTGGGCGTCGTTCAACAACGGGGCACACATAAATTTCTGACGATAAGAGAAAATACAGTTTCCTATTTTATGCATCTGATACAAATTCGGTTAGTCGAACGGCAATGGTTTTACGTCAACACTTTATGAAAATATACAGAGATACAATATTTCTGCGAAACGATTAAAGTCGTTTGAAACCTATTGAAAACTTACCGGGGACCATTGCCAGCTAATCTGGTAATTATAATTAGAGGCACGCATTACACATACATTTTCTCGATTTTCTCATTCTTTTACGATCGGTGCGCAATTTCTTTTTTTTTTTTCCATCGCTTCTATCAACATAGTAAAAAATGTTTCATTCTTGTTCGATAGGCTTTTCAAGCAATTAACATAATCGGGACTAGGGAGGCCACTTTATTTACAACTATAACGTTTATTATAATAGCTTCTTCTTCATCATCGTCTTATTCTTCTTCTTCTTATTTCCTGTTCTCATCTCGCTCGGAGACAAATATCGACGACTACAATATTTCATATTACAAGGTGTCCCAGAAAAAGTGTTACAGCCGAAAAAGGATGATTCTGGAAGTGTTTCTGAACAATAACTTCCTTTGGTAAAATGCGAAGTAAGCTATGGTTTTTGAATTATTAACGAAAAACACTTGACCAATCAGAGCTCGTCTAAGGCCCGCGTTGAGCCATTGCCGAGCGTCACGAGCCCCCACTCCTGTGGCTCAGCGCGGGCCTGCGGGAGTGGGGGTTCGGCTCGTGACGCTCGGGAGTATTCGGCTCGGCGACGCTCGGCAGTAGCCCAGCGCGGGCCCGCGTTCAGCCACGAAGTGGGGATTCAGCGCGGGCCTGCGGGAGTGGGGGTTCGGCTCGTGACGCTCGGGAGTATTCGGCTCGGCGACGCTCGGCAGTAGCCCAGCGCGGGCCCGCGTTCAGCCACGAAGTGGGGATTCAGCGCGGGCCTGCGGGAGTGGGGGTTCGGCTCGTGACGCTCGGGAGTATTCGGCTCGGCGACGCTCGGCAGTAGCCCAGCGCAGGCCCGCGTTCAGCCACGGAGTGGGGGCCCAGCGCGGGCCCGCGTTCAGCCACGGAGTGGGGACTCAGCGCGGGCCCTACGCGTGCTCTGATTGGTCAGTGTTTTTCGTTAATAATTCAAAAACCATGCTTCACTTCGCATTTCGGTAAAGGAAATTGTTTTTCAGAAACACTTATAGAATCACCTCTCTTCTTCCCTAACACATTTTCTGGAATATCTTTTATATTAACGATTCGTATAAGAAAAAATAAACGTTCGCTAATCATTTCTTATGTGCAATAGCGTTAAAGTATCCTAAATTAGGCGTTAGATCGTAATTTAATTAGACACGAACTTTGGTGCGACGCGATTAGGTTTTTATTCTCGGTCAGGTATCATTCACGATCCGATCTTTGGTATCGAAATTCACAGTTAAAATTAACATCAATTAAACAATTGATCGATTCAATTTTTGGCTCACGCTGCGTCTTAATTTATTAATCTAATCAAAACAGCCGAGCAAACTTTTCAATTAAATAAATAATTGATGGACAAACGGAACTCGTTCGGCTCATCCGTACGTCGAAATCGTGCAAAACTTTTCGTAACAGGACGACGGCTCGTCGTTATACGTCGCGTTCTCAGTAAGAAATAATGTACATGATAAATTCGGACCCTCGCGTTTCTCAACGATGCGTTTCGTAGAAACAACTGTACACTCCTCATATCCAAGAATGTCATCGCGCTCTATCCTCCATTCTTAAACACTCGTTTCATCCCCTATGTATATTGTCGGAACTATGTACACATATTAAAATAATTACACATTCAGGTTACGTATAATCGATATATGCATGTATCGTGTATTTTATGATACAGGGGAATAGGCAGGACGTTCATCTCCTAGTTCAAGCAGAACTATTTTCGGTATTTAAGCGGATTGGGTAGTCATGCGACTTTTATAACATTTCTCAAGACAGTTTTAACGTCACTGTTCTATTTAACCAGGCAAAGATAGAACATAAACTGGGAAAGTTTGATCGCTTATTCTGGACAGCCTGTATGACATTTATGGGTCGTCAAACTCCTTTTTGAAAAGGCTAATGTAATTTGCAAAAACCCAATATGTCCAAAACAGATTGTTCTAATTGAAATTGATGTCAGAGCACTCCAGATTTAGTTACCCTCTTTCAAATACGATCCTCGACGACCCAAAGATCTTAAATAAAGTGTTCTGTCGAAAATGGATGATTCTGAACTACTATTTCCTTTGGCAAAATGCACAACGAGGCACAGTTTTTAAATTATTAACGAAAAACAGTTAACCAATGAGAGCACGCGTAGGGCCGCGTTGACCAATGGCCGAGCGTCACGAGTGGAGCCCCCATTCCTGTGACCGAGCGCGGGCCCGAGTGTCACAAACCGAGTCCCCATTCTCGTGACTAATCGCGGGCCCTACACGCGCTCTCATTGGTCAGTCTAAAATTTTGTATAGTGTTTTATTAATATAATATCTAGTAACTTTTAAAATCTCAATGCATTCTGATTGTTTTTATGTAAGTGTTCATACAACCATAAGCAAAAACGTTTTACGCCTTCAATAATTATTATTATTATTATTATTATTATTATTATTATTATCAATTAATTACTTAATGATCCCAAGAAGTATTTTCCTGACGGAGATAAACGTCCTGTTCCTAACGCCCTGCGTATATCCTGTCCGCTGTACATCGCATATAAAATTCCATACACTTTATCCCATTTAAACGATATACTTATTACGAATCCGACGTAACACGAAGAGAGAGAGAGAGAGCAACAAACACGATCTATAATATGACTCGAACTGCAATATACAAGATGAAATCTTGAACGTATATTTACAACGGTCCGCGGGAAAAGGGTTGGGGTGGGGGGTCTCCTCTCATTTATATTTTGATTAACAGGCTTCCTCGCCCGAATCTTTGGTTTCGAACGTTCGTGCAACGATAGTTACATCCAACTAGAGAATCTCATTATATATAATATGTATAAACAACACTCTAAACAGCACGTACAATGTTTCTCCGTTCACGTATTCCCCGCGTACGCCATTACGAACGCGTTCGTAAAGTTCTCATCTTTTTTCTTTTTTGCGTTTCTTTTTTTTCTTTTTTTCTTTGTTTCTTTGATACAACGTTTAAAACACGGACACGCGTTTTCCGTATCTCGTAGGCAGTGGTGCTCGCAAGACGACAAGATCGGGGAATAGTCGAGTTTTAAAGCTTACTCCCCAGTTTGCGATTCCTGTTTGACGATCTGGAATCAAATCGAGAGTTCTCTGTACACGTTTATACAATGGCGCAAGTTTAATCTCCGACGCTTCATTATCATCGAAATTGTTTGCCGTAGAAGCAAACACCATCGCGGATAATGTTTACCGTTCGTCGATTAACAAAACGCGGATGAACGATAGTCTTGGTAGCGCGAATCCTCCAGAGACAATACCTCGACTCAATAATGGAGTCGTTGAAATAACAGGAAACAAAACGGACTTTTTTGTTGAGTCGAATTATTCGAATTACTTACCTAATGATCGGACAGTTAAATGAGCAAGTTGACGAATATCGCATGTATCGTGACTAGCAGGATGTTAATTGACAATCGACCAGCGAAATTCCCTGCAATCAAACCACGTTTCGTGACGTTTAAATCAACACTAAATATGGCGACAGTCGTGGGATATAAGGTGTGTGCGATCGTAACGATGTGCCTCATCGGTCAACTAAAAGTGTTTGGACAGTTTTTATATCGGCTGAAAATTGTTGCATGCTTCTTGCGCGTGCGTCATCGATTTAAAGCCGGCGCGTTTCCTAGGTACGACTTGAAGTCAGCGCTGCCAGAATGCAGGACTTCTCCTCTTCCCGTGCTCACCCCACTACTGCATATGTGTGCCCAATGCAGGCATCGCATATTTTTTCGGTCGGCCGGAGAGTGGGGACGACGCGACCATGGTGGGGACTGGTACTTGATGGGGATATGCTAGGAATGGTTAGCGAAGGCGCATGAGGGGAATAGTAGTGGGGCTCGAAATCAGGGCTCTCGTAATTTATCCCACGAGGCTCGCTTCCCCTGTTTTTCGCCCGTATTTCGATCCCCACTACTATTCCCCTCATGCGCCTTCGCTGACTATGCCTAGCATACCCCCGTCAAGTACCAGTCCCCACCATAATCCCGTCGTCCCCACTTTCCGGCCGAGGGAAAAATTATCTCATCCCTGAGCGTACCTCCATTAAGTACCAGTCCCCACCATGGTCGCGTCGCCCTCACTTTCCGGCCGAGGAAAAAATTATGAGAACCAGGGCTCTCGCGATTTATCCCACACGGCTCGCTTCCCCTGTTTTTCGCCCGTATTTCGATCCCCACTACTATTCCCCTCATGCGTGCTCATGCGCGTTCGCGAAGCTCTCCGCAGCGCTACCGTGAAAATCACTGCATACCCCCACCAACTATTGGTCCCCACCATGGTCGCGTCGTCCCCACTTTCCGGCCGTGGGATGAATTACGAGAGCCCTGCTCGAAATACGGGCGAAAAAGAGGGGAAGCGAGCCGTGCGGGAAAAAATATGCGCACCCTGGCCCAATGTGCTCTCCCCACTTACATATAGCATTATTAAACATGTCCCCATAGGTAACGTAAGTGGGGGGAAAAAAGTAGTGGGGGACAGCACGGGAAGAGGAGAAATACTACATTCTGGCAGCGCTGCATAAAACTGCCACTCTTTAGTAATTTCTCCTCGGTGTAGCGAATAAAGGTCGATAAACAAGGTACCGATGAAACTGGGAATAACCGAAGGGAAATGCATACATCCTCTACGGATGGGACGCCGATGGCTATCGCTTTTCTTTACGACTACCGTCGTTAAATCCTTTAATTGCGATCGCGGTAAAAAGTTTATGAGATACGAGGGCATAACGCGGCGGGAGGCTTTGTCCGCAGCGGCAGACGTTACGCAAACACATGAACCACTAATGTATACTGCACATACTTAAATTAACGTCCCCCGCAAGCAGACCCGTTTCGTATCGTCCCTTCTACCGTAGTGGCTAATTACTTTCTTATTTGCCCATTAAGGGGCTAATCACGTGACCTTTTTGAACATTCGTAGGTAAAATTCTGGACCCTTCTGCTCTGTTTTATCGATGAAGCAACAATTTTTGTACGGTTCGTTTGACCAAATATCTTGAACAAGATTTTTAAGACGTCAGGTACCTTTTTGGAAGAACGAAAGTTAAATCTGGCGTGCTCTGGTTTTAATTTCAATCAGAATAATCTCTTTTGTGTATAAAATTGCTTATGAACAAAATTATTTTAATATTGTATGAGCAATCGATGGTCTGTGATTCATGTTAGGCCTAAATAAAAGCCTGAATAAATAATATTCATAGTTCTTTTAAGTCTAATTACTGAATTGATAATAAAGTTTCCAAAAACCCAAAGCGCGTTACTCATTTTCGAAATTAGGTTAGGTTAGGACTTACGATTAGTCATAGTCATAAGGACTAAAGTTGTCCTCCGCCTATTAGAACTACGATGCATATGTATATACGCATTTTTGCTAAATCGTTATCTTTTTCTATATTTTTCTATGGAGGTTAGGTTGTCTTGACGGTGAGTCATCATTACTAATCCATATTAACGAAAGTTCCCCACCATAACTTCGATTTTTTATATATTTTATAACGTTTTATATTCATATCAGTATATTTTGATTATATCATGACCAGAACACACCAGATTTAACTTTTCCTCTTCTTAAAGAGGTACCTCAAAATGTTTTTTTTTACTTAAGAACGAAAAGTCCAGTGCCGTTATTTTTGGCTAATTTTGTGGGTAACATTTATATTCGGTCTTATCGCGCCGCTATAATATGTCCTTTCCTTTTATCGCGAGGACGAAATAATTTGGTTTAATATTATCCGACGCGTTTTTCCTGTGATCTCGAATAACGCTGACACCTTGCGAAACGAGTTTGATCGAACGACCCTTTGAATTCCGAATGGCAAAAGTTTTATATCCGTCGCTCCCTCGTCCCCTTTATTTTCGCCAGACCGGTCGCGCGTATTACAAATTTCATACGGAGGAAAAGAAAGTTACACACACACGTGCGCGCGCGCGCGCGTACACACACAGCCGGAGAGCCTTGTACACCGCGCCGTTCGGTTCCCGTCTGGCAGGGCTTAGAAACTTTCAGGCATTCCCGCCGATTCGGATCGTCGGCAAAGTGTTTGATAGCGTATCAGCAAGGAAATTCGTGCGCCCGTGTGTAAGAGGAGAAGGTATTGACGCAACCTCAACTTCGGCTATTTATTAGCGCAGCGTAGTAATGCCGGTTGATGAGCTCAGAGAGGAAATACCCGTCTCCCTTCATCCACTTCAACCGGAACTTACGCTACCGCTAGTTTATTAACCTTATCCTTCGGCAGATGCTCGATTATCAGCGCCAAGATTAATCGACCGTGTACCTAATCTACCATCTCTCCCTCCTGTTCCCACCAATCGATCTTCACGAAATTCCTAATTCGACCCGATGATATCGCGCGGTTCTATTAAATCTTAATAAAATAATCATTCAGAAACGTCCTCCTCGAAGCACCTAGTTATATACATATACATATACAGAACTAATACTACGCCCGAAGATGGGAGTTCCTGAGGTGATTTTAAACAATATTTTCCTTTGCAGAAATGTTGTCCGTGGCGTGGTTGTCGAGTTATTAACGAAAAACCAGTGACCAATCAGAGCGCTCGTATAGCGGACGGCCAGGGGAGCAACAACCGTTTGTGTTGCCCCGCCCGTATGCCACGCTCGCTAATAATTGCTTTCTTTTCTTAGTTGTTCTTGCATGTAACTTTTGTTTTAATCCTATACCCGAGGAGCGTTTCGCGTAGCTTGGAAGGTGGTGAGGGTAGGGATGGGATAATTTTTCCTTCGGTCGGAAAGTGGGGACGACGCGACCATGGTGGGGACTGGTACTTGATGGGTTCGCTTCGCGAAGGCGCGTGAGGAGAATAGTAGTGGGGATCGAAATACGGGCGAAAAAGAGGGGAAGCGAGCCGTGCGTGAAAAATTATCCCATCCCTGGGTGAGGATCGCAGCGAACCCCCCCCCCCACACGGTTCAGTATACACGGTAAAGCATTGAGATGCGCAGAACGATAAAAAACTGAACTGTGACCGCTTCTAGATTGTCGGGAACTCAGGTATACATTCTCGACACGAGTGTTGCATATGGGCGAGGCACCTCAAGCGATTGTTGCTCCCCTGGCCGTCCGCTATACGAGCGCTCTGATTGGTCACTGGTTTTTCGTTAATAACTCGACAACCACGCCACGGACAACATTTCTGCAAAGGAAAATTTTCTTTTTATTACCTCAGGGACCTTCCATGTACAGTCGTAGTCTTAGTTCTAGCATTCCCTGTGTCGTATATATATTCATTTGCACATTTAGTACATTTATAAGTTGTCTGCGTATACCACGTGCAAATACTAGTTATTATTTTTAGCCAAAGCGTTATAATCAGCGTAGCATAATTCTATTTGGCACTGGGACAGGCGTTACGCATTCACGTGAATAGGAACTTGGAATCCCGGGACTCGTAACTTTCACGAGATCGATGCACGTTAAGTATGAACAACAGCAAAATGGAAAGCGTTTAGCGATGAAATCGAATTTCCGTGTTGAGTCTTGAGTACCCACGGTATTCCGTGTCGGAGACAATACGTATTATCGATCTCGTCAAAGTTTCCAAATCTCGTAAACGACGGTGGCTTATGGTGGCGATGTCGCGGAATAGACGAGGAGAAGTTTACAAGCCTTACCACCACCATTGCTAGGCCTCGAGTCGTCTAGCGCTTGGATCTCCATTTTGTGCAGCAGCTTCGTTGTAGCGGTTGAACTAGTAGTAGGCGTTCCTGCACAATAAACACCACGTATCGCGTGTCCATCAGGTATGTAGTAAGCATACGTATTTTTAGAAGCCGTTGGTAGTTACGGCGTTAGAAACGTGACGGACAATCGTGGAGAACTGGGGATCTGAGAATGTCGCGGCGCTACTACGTCATTTTCTACAGAAGCCGGAAACGATATTAGCGAGCGCATTGACTAACAATAAGTGCGGTTGCACAGAACATGAACCAGTCATCTATATGGATCAAGGGGCGCGGTAGCGGCCCGAAGGCAACTTTGAGGCCCGTCAGGGGGCAGCATTGCCGTCGGGCACCGCGTACCTTATTTTTACACGTAAATTCGACATTTTGAATTTCTTTCGTCGAAATATTAATTGTTTCCTCTGTTAGAAGATACAGCTAAGGACGTTGTGTAAATTCAAGTGATTGCCAGGGCTACCACAATGGAGGACAAGAACTAAACAACGCGTAAAAGCGCAATGGCAACCATGAATGCATGGCCCATTTCAATCCCAACCCATGGACCTGAAGGACGGAGCATTGCTTGCAGTATTTTGTGACGGAAGACGGAAGGTGTATCCGAAACGTCAGCCATTTTGTAGCAGCGACTAGTGGCGCTCTCTTCATATAGCGTCCGCGCCTGCGTTCACGTATCTCCATGATAACGGCCATATTAGCGTCATTATCATCTAGGAGCAAACTTCCACAAGTACGCACATGTATATATGTACCTAGCCGTGACACACGCTTGCTTTAGCGCACACAAGATTTGTATAAGTTTTACAGACAGGCGGCGCCACTTATCGCTCCTAGAAAATGGCCGACTTGACTGTTCCCCCGCCACGGACGGAGCTTCACCCCCCTTCATCTATAAAAGCAGTTTATACTCCATCCTTCAGGTCCATGGCATTAAATTTTGACCAGCATAATCTGCGACTGCGCTTTCACCCGCTTTTTAGTACCTGTTCTCAACTAGGGTAGCGCTGGCAATCACTTGAAGTTGAACACTTTTTCGCTTAAGGAAGCATACGCTATCCTCTATCCATATGGATGACTGGCATGAACGAACGACGACCAGCAAACAGATTATTTGACACAACATCGATTCGTTAGCGACAGGGGAAGAAAACTGGTTAGAGACAAACGGGAAATATCTCTGTGAACATCGTTTAATATGCGCATGCATCCGGAGAATCATCTAATTATACATATTCATACGATCCACTGTAAATACGCGAGCGAAAAGAGCAAATAAAATGTGATTGGAAGTAGGTCAGCCTCGTAGCTCGATTTTATTTCACGATTCCCCTCCTACGTTTATTTATTAGCACTCCCACGCCTACCACTCGTTATTAAACTATAGCATTTTATGTTAATAAGAGCGTTAGTATTCGTCGACTACTAATCAAGAAGTTCTCTACTTAAAACCCGCGACGTCGTCGTACGCGTAGGAATAAGGGGGGGGGGGGTATCAGTATTTTTCCGCGGAAGTTAACAGCCCGGGTAATTAATGGGTCGCGGTTTGATGGTACGTTAAACTAGCTCGGGTACTATGCTAAACCGATGTCCCGGGAATTTCGGAAGTCCTTTAATTTTATTATGCTAGTTCCGTGACGAGTGGGGGGGGGGCGGTAATCGCGCTAGGCGAAGGAGGAGGGACTAACTTTTCGACGCGAGTTAACCGATGAGAAACGCGTTAAGTCAAACTTACGACTGTTACACAGTCGGAAAAATGAATTTGGTAATTAGGTTCCCCCGACCGAAGATGATTACGTAGTTCCATTAAGCAAGTTTCATACGTTTCGTCTAAGGGAGGAATGGGCGCGTCTTAACGAGGACCGGTGTTACTACGTTTCACTACAATTAACTTAAGAAGTGTAATATTTTTTTTATAAGGTCGAACGAAGCACTCTGGACGCTTTATGAACTCTCTTCCCGACCAGGGCTGCTATGAAAAATACCTCACAATTATTTCTCCTCTTTTATTGCTCTCCGCAGCGCCATCTCTATAGTATTTCGTTCTAGGGACTTCTGATTTTGATTCTGACAGTGACAATCTAACTTACGATCTTAAAGATTATATAATCGTGGCTTAACGTAAATGCTAACCCTAACAGTTATTAGGAATTGATACAAGGGCGGGATCAATAGATATAGTTAACTATCATGGCGACGCGAAGCCAGGAATTATACTCGTGGTCCCGACGGTTTTGGACCAAGCACAGTTCAGTTCTTGCAGTTTTTGATTGTTTTGCGCATAGCTTCGTCTAGTTCTACTACTCGCCACGAGAGGTCATAGTAAATGTTTCAATTTCCAATAATTAACCATGTAATTAACCAATATCCATTACAGTTTTATTTTATAAAAATGTATTTAATGTCGATATTACCAACTTGACGAGATGTACAGCCAAAACAAGCCTAGTGATCTCAAAAATCACCAACCATGTCTAGCATATCCCCACCAAGTACTAGTCCCCATTAGCTGCGTGAGGGATTTTTCATAGCAGCTCTGTTCAGGGCTTACGTTAGGCTAGGTTAGATCCTGTTTAGGGTTGCCTGACCCTGTTTCAGGGTATGTTACGTATGGTTAGTGATTTTTAAGGCCATTAAGCTTCTTTTGGCTGTATATCTCGTCAAGTTGGCAATGTCGACATCAAATACATTTGTATAAAGTAAAACTGCAATGAATGACATAGTTAATTATGATTGTTAGGGCTAGGATTTAGGTTAGTCTACGATTTTATAGTTTTTAAGACCGTGGGTTAGATAGTCACTGTCAGAATCAAAATCAAAAGTCACTAGGACGAAATACTATGACGATAAAATGACAAAAGCGCAAGAGGGGAATAGTAGAGGGTAGCGAAATATGAAAAGAGAGGAAGAGACACGAGCCGTGAGGGATTTTTCATAGCAGCCCTGATAGAAGCACCGAGTTATCAGCTATTGGCCGTCTGCACTGCGCGCGGCTATATTACTTCGGGCTCGGACGATCAGTAGTACTTATCAATAATAGGCGAGCCGAGCGCCCGAGCTACTGTGACCCGTCCACGTCTCCTAGCAAGACGCGGCCGTAATTCTTGTCACGCGCGGTGCCCATCGAACGGACAGGTGCAAATTGGCGAACACACGGGACGAACGAAAGCCTAACGAAGAGTCCCGTGTGGAAGTCCTGGTGGCGCGGTGCGAAATTACGAAGACGTTTCCCTCGAAGAAAAGTCGAAGAGTAACGGACAGGTTGGCAGGGGGAGGGAGAGAGAGAGAGAGAGAGAGAGAGAAAGTACGGTGGAAGGGGAGATGGGACGATGATAGGTAGGGACGTCGTGCTCGCAAGTACAAGCGATTTAAACCCATGTAATTTAGTCCTTCCGTTTTACATATGTACGCAGGCGGTCCGTCGGATTTTGCAAAGCTCGCTTCATTGGTAAACACGATTTTAGATTAACGATGATGAAATGAAAGCGAAGCGTGATTCGGTGACGAGTTCACGTTGCCAACCGGCCATTACTACTATTTTATTATCGTAGAGAGAGAAGAATTCGGATATCTCAACCAATACCCGAGTGCTCCTTTATTATACAGGGTCTCCCAGAATAGTAATTGTCAATTGTAAATAAATACTGTTTGATTGCAAAAAATTGAATCCTAATTGCGTAACAAAGTCAATAAAAATAATTCAGACTAAGCAACTAACAAGTTCTATACAATTTTACTAGTTATACTTATTTATTTATTAGATAATGATTTAGATATTATTTATTAGATAATTTTAGTCATATTATTAAAATTGAAGGTGTTCATGAACAGCAGTTTTCTTTGGCAAAATGCGAAATGAGGTTTTTGAATTATTAATGAAAAACACTGACCAATGAGAGCACGCGTAGGGCCCGCGTTGACCAATAGCCGAGCCACCACTCTCAGTTCTAAACGGACTGCCAGAGTGCCAAGAGTTCTTCCCGTTCTGTCCCCACCACTGTATGCTCTCCCCACTTATTAGAAAATTGTGGACACAGTTGCCAACAAAGGGCCCTATCTATCCCTTCCACTAAGGGAACCCGTGGGGGGGAAAGCCACGCTGTGCGTTACGCTGTCCTCGTCAGAAGGGAATCGAACCAATTGGCTTTTGGGGAGGGGTGTAGGTAGGGCCTTTTGCTGGCAATTATGATTGTTGTCATGGTTGTTGCAACTATGGTTGTTGTTATCATGGTTGTTGTAACTATGGTTGTTGTTGTCGTTGTTATTGTATGTCACCAACAGCAAACGACACGGACGCATGTCCATGTGTAGATGTGGGGAAGATACTGAGCATCCCTCCTTATACCAACGCTGTGTTCTGGTGGGGGAACATGCCTCGGTGCGCTACGTTGCAGAACTCTGTAATGCCCATATGGCTTGAGGCACACTTCTATGTATATCAGGTTGCCGGGACCACCGGCGTTCAAGATGGAGGCCCTGACTGTTTTTCGTTAACAATTCAAAAACCATGCTTCTTTGCGTTTTGCCAAAGGAAACTGTTGTCCAGAATCACCCCTTTTTGGCACTTTTTCTGTTACATTCCGATAAACCAATTGTAAACTCACTATTAACTTTAGGTTTACTTTTTATTACAACTTTTTCATAAACCATTTATAGACCAATGTTTATATAATATTTTTTTTTTATGTCTACTCAAAGAACCTAGTGAAATTGGATCGCTTAATGCGGGGACACCCTGTATTCTCACCGATGGTTATTTTACGCGCGCACCTTCGGATTTCCATTAGCAGAGAACACTGGAAATCTACTCCAGTGTACAGTTATTACGATCGCTAATTAAAACCGGAGTGAATTCGACGATAAATATTTATGGTCCGTCGAGCAAACACGTCTAAAGATACACCTGCGACGTGAACCGGTATTCTGATTAAAGAACGTCGATCGGTTCCCAAGGGACTAAGACCGTCGCGTCGTTAATTCGCGTAATTGTTCACCGCCTCCCGGCAGTCCTTTTAACGAGCTTATTCCATTTTCGTGATCGTCATTACTGAGATGGCGGGTCGAGCGTCGCCGATCACGTTCAACCGTAGAAGAGATCGCCGTCGGAATAGACGGACGAAAATAGATAAGACGTATCGAGCCACGGTTTACACTAACCTGGATAGTAAACGGTTTTGTGGGACACGTTGTAGTTCGCCTTCGGTATTCCGAGCAGGCATTTGACAATCGCCGCCTCCGGCAAATCCTCGTCCAGTAAGGTCGTTCGTGATAAGATATCGTACAGTCCATCGTCACGCAGCGTAACGGTGGGCTTGGCCGTTTGCTTCTCCGGTACGCTCCTGCAATTGGAGCGACGTTCGCAAAATTATCACGAGCGCTGCTACGGGCGAGCCGAAATATCGCGCAATACGTCGCGAGTAAGCAACATTTGCATGTTAATGCCGTTCAAGAGACGACGTAACCCCCGACCTACCACCCCCCTTCTTCTCTCTCTGAGTATCTCGCGTGTGTGTATTGTTCTTGCGAGCTTCGAACTCCATTGCTCTCTTCTAACAATGCCGAGGTGAATTTAAGATCGATGGCAGACCGAGTCTTAAGGATGTATGGGTTATGTACTTAAACGATAGAAATAGGTTAGGACTCCTCTTATCCATGAGTTTGCATATGAATTTGAATAGGAATTTATAATAACAAATTCAACATGCTAGCATTGTTTAAGTATATAACCTATTCGCTTTGTGCATGTCTACTGGCGACTCCTGGTGGGTCAAAGTACTGAACTAAAACTGGAAAATCAGTGGAGTTTAATATGGAGTATTTGAAAATGTAGAAATATTAACTTTTATGGATGGTTTTCTATGCACTTGTAATTTAGTCACTCAAGTCTATTGGGTTAGCAACTAAGTGATTGCGGATTTTAAATTGCGGCGGGATCAATAGATATAGCTAACCATCATGGCGACGCGAAGCCAGGAATTATACTCTCAAAATGGCCCCGAGGGTATAGGACCAGGCACAGTTCAGTTTTTGCACTTTTTGATCATTCTGCGCATGACTTCGTTTACTTTTACTGCTCACCACGAGATTTCATGGTAAATGTGTCAATTCCCAATAAGAAATCGACAAATTCCGCAATTATTTAGTTGCTAACCCAATAATATAATAATATAACACTCCAATGTTAACACTAGATTGCCCAAGACAGTCATTTTCACTGCTTTTGGGCAATATATGGTATATACTAAGTTTCAGTCTTTCTAGTGTTAATATTCCAGTTTTGTTGCCCTTTTCCACGACCCCTAGCGCTTCAGTAGTTTCGCCTATCCCCTCCAAGCGGACGCACGAAGCGAATACATCCTTAATACGAATATGTACAGAAACGCGAGATAATGGTTCGTGAAACCTCGAAGTTTGGTACTCGAATTTAGAACAGGAGCGCTCACTCGATTGATATATCCAGAGTAGGTTGCGGGTAGAGCCCCTCTGCCATGCACGTGATCTCCACCCCCTCTTTATCATCTATGGTCCTTTTCTTATATACAAGTTCGAATTTGTCCTCCGTCGCTGGAACCAAAACGAGGACAGGATTTATGAAGAAATTGCTCGGGTCGTGGAGGTATAGTGATTGCACGAGGTAATAAAATCTCTGGTAAAAGTGACTATGTAAAGAATTTAATAAACGCGTTGTCTACAGTAAAACGATAGCTACGATGGAATATCATTAACTATGCAGCTATGCAGTCAACGTCGAAGGACCCTATGCTTGAGTTCTCGAGAATCTAGGAGCGTTTCGCGCAGCTTGGAAGGTGGTGGGGGTAGCAACGAACCCCCTCCACACGATTAAGTATACAAGGTAAAGCACTGAGATGCGCAGAACGATCAAAATCTGAACTGTGCCCACTTCTAGGGAACTCAAGTATAGGTTTGGAAACAGCAATCCTCGAGTGGAGATTAATTTTCGTTAAGATGGTACAATCGGGATACTTACAATAGACGACCATGGATGCGCTCGCTGATTTCTCGTCGGCGAAAGTGGATATGACGCACGTGTATTCGCCGGTGAGATCGATACCGGGTTTATTCAATTTCATGGCTCGGTACTCGGTGTACGGATCGTCGCTGGCTTTGTACTTCAGGTCTACGTACTTTCGCGTGGTGTCGCCGGCCAGAGGGTCCCTACCGCGTATCCATTGGTAAGCCACTTCGTTGGTGTTGAAGAACCATTTCACTACTAATCCCTTGCTAGGCGTGTCCTCGAGGTCGTAGTCGCAGTCCAGGATCACGTAATCGGTGCTGTCGGCCTTCACCGTTGGTGGTACGTTCACGTTTTTTATCGTGAGCTGCCAGCATGCTGCAAGATAAAAAGAATACCACCGGTGAACAGGAGAGCGTGTCGTTTTATCGTGGGACTTAGTTAGACATGTTCGCTTAACGGGATGGGCTTGTCACGCGCCCTTCTAAACATTTGTCGATAAATTCTTGCCTCCGCTTAGCGACAACCAGGCAACCATAATGGAAAATACGATTTTATATCTTTATTTCTTAAATAATTCCAGTTCTGCCAATTTGGGCCATTCTGGTTAGTTTATTGGGACTTACATTATTTTCTTAGTTTAAAATTGTTTATTGTTAGAATGTAAAGCAAAGAGTACGATTTATTATTAATTTTGTAATATTTATTTCATTAAATAATAATTTCAAAATGGCCCAAACTTAGTTTTCAAAAAATCAAGCTTGCTATTTTAATATATTTTTACAATAATTTAAAACATAAATCAAGTATGCTATTTTAATATTTTTTTTACAACAATTAATAACAAAAAACCAAGTTTGCTATTTTTATACTCTTTTTTTTACAATAATAATAATAAAAAATCTACGTCGTCTTTTCTTTTCAAAAGAAATTGCAACTAATATAGTCAAAATCAGAAAAAAAATGTCGTGTTGTAAAAAGAAAATTAGTTAGTTAATAGATTTACCAAAATTTATATTTTGAAAGTGACTTAACTCCCATTTTGAGAGTTTCAAACATGGCGTATGTTATAAAATTTTACGAGGTGAGAGTTCTTGTTTTATTATATAAGTTATTAAGTTTATTATGTTTGTTTTATTATTAAAGTTGTAATGTTCGATTAGCCCAGATAACGATTTTCATTTAATTTTTATTAACGAAGACAAGATAAACTGGATAAAGATATGTTGGGTGCGATTTTTTAATCATGTGAAATGTAATATAAAATATGAATGAGGATGCACGATTCGAAACTTTGTACTGCTGATAACAGAGTAATCTCCACTGATCACGATTCATAAACGACTCGAAGTCCATGGAAAAATAAGGATAATTCTCGTTTTACGATTAAGTTAGATTAGGTTAGGTTAGATTAGATTAGATTAGGGTTTATTTGCTACTATTATATGGGTCAAAGATACCTTGTTTTAAACAAGACGTACAAATAAAGGTGATAGTGAAAAGGTTAGGTTAGCTCAGGTGAGGTTAGGTTATGCTTATTACAACGTAAGCTCTTAACTATCTCGATTTCAAAATAAATGGACGTACTGCCACTTTCAAAATGAACGGTTCGCCCCTAATCTCCTTAATGATCCCACGAATTACTATCATTACTATCCTCATTAAATTCAAGGTTAGTCGAGAGCCTTATCAGGACGTTGTTACAACGAGACAACCGTGGCGATAACTATTCATCTGTTTGACCAACGAGGGCCGCGTTGCGTATCGCGACGAATTTTCGCGCAGTCCGACGCAATTCACTTTTCAACGCAAATTCGTGCGAAGTTTGAAATTCATGAGCCACCCTGGAACCGGTAGGAAACGAGACCAGTTTCAACCCGCATGTTTTATTCATCCCTTCTTTCGTTCATTTTCGAGACACACAACGAAATTCGCGGAGGATTGTCTCGTCTGTTTTTATGTAAATACCCGGGTTTAATTAATGATTAGCCGCCCCTGACGCCGTTCCAATTCATTTACGGTGACGCGCTTGTAATTCCTAATTAACGTACAGATTCGGGCTATTAATTGCCGGGGCGTTGTTTGACGTCGTTGCCGTTCGCTTCTACCGCGCTGGAGGCACGTTCCGTGAAAGAATGTGCAACGACACCTGGAGACGACGTTAAGCTCCCAGTATGGCCAATTTCGTTGACTGGCGAATAAAGTTACTAGCTGGAGTTTAACGGCCCCCGAATTACGTGTAACGTTTCATTTTCGTCGAATGATACGTCGCATACATCCTGGCCGCAATAATATTATATTCCAACACGTGAACGCGTGATAAAGGAAAACAAGCTAGCAGAGAATCGGTTAGAGAGAGAGAGATTTACTATCCTCATTAAATTCAAGGTTAGTCGAGAGCCTTATCAGGACGTTGTTACAACGAGACAACCGTGGCGATAACTATTCATCTGTTTGACCAACGAGGGCCGCGTTGCGTATCGCGACGAATTTTCGCGCAGTCCGACGCAATTCACTTTTCAACGCAAATTCGTGCGAAGTTTGAAATTCATGAGCCACCCTGGAACCGGTAGGAAACGAGACCAGTTTCAACCCGCATGTTTTATTCATCCCTTCTTTCGTTCATTTTCGAGACACACAACGAAATTCGCGGAGGATTGTCTCGTCTGTTTTTATGTAAATACCCGGGTTTAATTAATGATTAGCCGCCCCTGACGCCGTTCCAATTCATTTACGGTGACGCGCTTGTAATTCCTAATTAACGTACAGATTCGGGCTATTAATTGCCGGGGCGTTGTTTGACGTCGTTGCCGTTCGCTTCTACCGCGCTGGAGGCACGTTCCGTGAAAGAATGTGCAACGACACCTGGAGACGACGTTAAGCTCCCAGTATGGCCAATTTCGTTGACTGGCGAATAAAGTTACTAGCTGGAGTTTAACGGCCCCCGAATTACGTGTAACGTTTCATTTTCGTCGAATGATACGTCGCATACATCCTGGCCGCAATAATATTATATTCCAACACGTGAACGCGTGATAAAGGAAAACAAGCTAGCAGAGAATCGGTTAGAGAGAGAGAGAAAGGGGGGAATCGGTTAAACACGCAATCACGCGAGCATGTGACGAACTAATGCGGCCGGGCTGTGCAGGCGTGCGGAGCGACGCGTCATGATACACCCCGAGCGAGTAGTACGAGTCAAAGGCTTCCCAGACTGGCTTCCGATAAACGTGTTTCCTCTCTGTTTCCATCCGTCGCATGAAAAACTGTCGTTACTTTCCAACGAATACGCGTACGATCTGTTCAACGATCTTAAATACCTGTACTTTTTTTTCTGTTTTTTTCTCAAATTAACTTTGTACGACCGCGAGGTATCGTTGGACATTAACGGTTCATAGGTTGAATTATGAACGGGCAGATCGGCAACACGTTGCACCGACGAATTACGCTCGCAATTGGAGCCAGCTTGGCCACGAAATTACTCCACGTTAATACAACAACTCGGATCGTTTTACGAAACGAATCTATCTTAATTAAATATTCGATTCGCTTGTAACTTGTGGCTGTGGGCAGGTTTAAGGATGTATAGATTACACACAGTGTCCCAGAAAAAGGGTTGGAACTGAAGAAAAGTGTTTCTGAACAATAATTTCCTTTGCCAGAATGCAAAATGAGGCATAGTTTTCGAATTGTTAACGAAAAACGCTTGACCAATGAGAGACGCGTAGGGCCCGCGTTGACCAATGACCAAGAGTCACAGTCCAAGCCACTCAAGTGGCTGAGCGCGGGTCCTACGCGTCTCTCATTGGTCAGTGTTTTTCGTTAATAATTCAAAAACCATGCCTCACTTTGCATTTTGGCAAAGGAAATTATTGTTCAGAAACTCTTTTCTTCAGTTCTAACATATTTTCTGGGACAATCTGCATAATCTATACATCCTTAAACCTGCCCACAGCTACAAGTTACAAGCGGATCGAAAAACTCTGACCAATGAGAGACGCGTAGGGTCCCCGTTGACCAATGGCCAAGCGTCACTGTTCGAGCCGCCATTCCAGTGGCTGAGCGAGGGCCCAACGCTTTTCTCATTGGTCAGTGTTTTTCGTTAATAACTCAAAAACCACACATCACTTTGATTCAGTCTTTTTCGGCTCTAACACTTTTTCTGGGACATTCTGTACACTTAAACGATGCCAGCGTGTTGAATTTGTTACTAGAGATCAATTTTTTTTATCAATTACAGGAAATGCGTTTTTCTAAGGTAGATAAACTTTTGGGATTGACTGTATAGCCAACACATCTTTAATATAACTCTTATAAACACCTCGATTATTGTTCGAGTATCGATATTTAAATGCCACGTTTCTCCGATTACCACGGCAAGTAATTTGGAAATTTCCAACCGCGTGCCCTGGGGAATCGATTATCATAAATCGTTGCCCGTTAATGGAGATTAGAAGCCAGTGCTCGTTCGCCGGTATATTAATTGAACGAGTTCGGATGGTCGCGTGAGAAACCGTACTTCCAATACCGCACACGCGCCACTGAACTCGGCCACTTCAATCTGTTGAATCCAGGGCTACTTTATTATATGTACACGTCGATATATATATATATATATATATATATATATATATACACACACTCTGGAGCCAACGAGTGGAACAAAAAAAAAAATAGGAGAGACGAGTCGCGATCTGAATTGCAAATCGTTGAAAAATTTACATGGCGGTCGTAAAGCATTTTCAATTCACGGATATATGACAGCGCCGATTGAAAGACATTTCCATTGGTCGCAACCGGGTCATCGGTAACGTCAGGGCCTTTGATGAACATTCTTAACCCAGATAAATTCGAATTTACATTAAGGATGTTCAATTCACCGTAAAGAATTGTAAGAAAATTCGAAAAGTAGAGAGGGGGGTGACTGCGTCCACCGACGCAAGCCTTTTAAGGGTACACAACTTGACAAAGGCCCATAAAACATAGAACGAAGGTCATACTGGCGATGGGAGAGGTCTTAGAACAACCAGAAGGTTTGGCCAAAGAGGCACTCTTGGTACATCTGTCCTAGTGTCGAGATATCCTGAATAAATGCTAGAGTTCACGATTATCGAATGTGTTACCGCCCACGAGTTTTATTTAAACCGTCCGCCATCTCTTCCATCTTAATTCTCGTTGAATCTTACAGAATCGATTCGAGAATCAATTCCCCAAAATCGAAATGGAAGAATCTATTCTGCAAGAATTCTGCAAAACCTAACTTAACCTAAACTATCCTAACCTAGCCTAGATTCCATCGTTGAGGAGCCCATGTGGGCCTTTCTCTGCTTCATGCGAACAATAAATAATGAAACAATAACCTAACCTGACCTAACCTAAGAAAGAAAGAATCGATTCTACGAGAAAGATCGATTTTTTAACCAAACGAAACCTGACCTAACCTAACCTAGAGCGAAAAAGGCTAAACAGACATCAGCCAGGAGCCTGTCCATAAAAGAGAATCGTTGTAAATAAATAAATAAACCAAAATAAACAATCAAACAATAACCTAACCTGACCTAACCTAAGAAAGAAAGAATCGATTCTATGAGAAAGATCGATTTTTTAACCAAAAGAGACCTAACCTAACCTAATCTAGAGCGAAAAAGGCTAAACAGACATCATCCAGGAGCCTGTCCATAAAAGAGAATCGATATAAATAAATAAACAAACCAAAAGAATCGATTTTTTAAATAATCGAATCGAACATCCCTAATTTACACACCCATTCGGTTCGATGCATTATCCTCAAAGACGTCCCGCCGTCGTCTGATGCCCGAGTCGAGCTAACCGCCGCCACGATTGTTTGCACGACCTCCCGTGTTTATTTATCGGGTTCGGTTCCGTGGCTGAGCGCAATCCTTAACCGACGCGTTCCGCCTCGACTCCATCATCGCCAGTTCGCTTTTACTTTTCTGCTCTTAATACGACGCGATAAAAACGGTATAACTGCGACGGGTCATAAAGAATGTGCGGATAATGTAAATTGCTGATAAAACGGAACCATGGATGGGGGATATTGTGCAACGTTTAAACAAAATGGAGATTTTGTAACATTCGTTCGTCCGGTTCTCGCCAGACGTTGTGAGCTGAAAAAACAAACGGACGTCCACGGAAGAGGCGACGACGACGCATTGATCTTTTCACTGGTCGATGAAGATACGAAAGTAGACACGCGAGAGGAGATTGTCTCGCGCTGGTGAGGTTCGTTTATTCCATCGCGTGTGTATTTTTCTTTTAATTCGCTCGGCTCAAAGCTATCGCTCCTCGGGATCTACACGTGTATCGTACGAAGGAACGATATTTTTCATGCAAAGCATTCGAACGCGTACCTCGCCGGGTGAGAGGAACTCGGCTCGCTTGGAAATTGGACCATTTTTCAAGAACCAGCGCGTTTATCGTTCGCAAGTGAATCCTTCCAAACACCCAACCTTCCCTGACGTCCCCACGTTTCGCCAATGTTCGACGATTTCGACGAGGAGTGAAATGGGAATTGCGCGGTGCAAACGAGGATTTACTCGATTAGCAGGAACACCGGAACTGGCCACCTGTTCCGCGTTTTCTTCGGCGTGTGTGGAAAAAATAAATTGCCCAGGCGAACGCGAGAGGATATGTAAACGAAGATGGTTAAAACATGGCTGCTATGAAAAAACCCTCACGGCTCATTTCTCCTCCTTTCCTTTGATATTTCGCTCCCCATTAATATTCCCCTCTTGCGCTTTTGTTATGCTCCCCGCAGTACTATTACCAAAGTATTTCGTTCTAGTAACTTCTGATTTTGATTCTGACAGTGAAAATCTGACCTACGATGGTCTAAACTAAACGCTAACCCTAACAGTTATAAGTAATCATGTAATTAACCGATATCCATTACAGTTTTATTTTATAAAATTGTTTTTGATGACGATATTGCCAACTTGACGAGATGTACACCCAAAAGAAGCCTAGTGATCTTAAAAATCACTAACTATGCCTAGCAGACCCCCACCAAGTACTAGTCCCCATTAGCTGCGTGAGGGATTTTTCATAGCAGCTCTGTTCAGGGCTTACGTTAGGCTAGGTTAGATCCTGTTTAGGGTTGCCTGACCCTGTTTCAGGGTATGTTACGTATGGTTAGTGATTTTTAAGGCCATTAAGCTTCTTTTGGCTGTATATCTCGTCAAGTTGGCAATGTCGACATCAAATACATTTGTATAAAGTAAAACTGCAATGAATGACATAGTTAATTATGATTGTTAGGGCTAGGATTTAGGTTAGACTACGATTTTATAGTTTTTAAGACCGTGGGTTAGATCGTCACTGTCAGAATCAAAATCAAAAGTCTCTAGGACGAAATACTGTGGCGATGGCAGTGTGCAGAGCATGACAAAAGCGCAAGAGGGGAATAGTAGTGGGGAGCGAAATATGAAAAGAGAGGAAGAGACACGAGCCGTGAGGGATTTTTCATAGCAGCCCTGAGTTAAAAACGATTGGTAAGCTAGAGCTTTCATCGCTATTACGCGTCTCTTGGACAGAAGGGTGAAAAAGCTGGAGGCTAACAAGGCGGTACTGTGCCGCGCAATCCGAGTGTACGAACTCGGAATCGAATTCCTGAAACGTGCATCGGTCTCCCTTGTTACTTCGATAAACCCCGGTGCAACCCGTCGGCAGCCGCGGGATTTTGATCGACGTCGTCGAAGCCGTTCGATAAATCCATTCCGGGCGTTTAATCGCATCCGCGACTCCCCGAGAGAACCGGCGTTGTTTCTCTTTTCCCACCTACTATTTCGTCGCTCGGACGGTCACGCGCCGGACATGCTGCGTTAGCCGCGGGGGCACACGCGTCCAACTCCCTCCGCTAGTTGCGCGTTTCTTTCCTCGGTTCGATTCGACGATCCGGGAACTACGTGTCGGTGCAACGTGACCTTACAATCTGCTGACCGTTTGCAGTAGAAGCTCGGATGCGGATTTTTCAACACGTTTTCTTTCTCCATTGTTCCGGTTTACAGTTCTCCATTTGACACGTTCCGATTCGATTCTCATGTTAAATGCAAAATACTATCGTCGCAGGTGTAACTTATGTATCAACTGCTATTATTATTGTAGGATAGAGGGAGTATAAATCTTATATAAAAAATAAAAAAGTAAGACACAGTAACACGTGTGAGCAAATCTACCCTCGAACTCTGCCCTAACTACATCATTTTATTCTCATCTATCCTCAAACTCTGACTCTGATGTCCCTAGCCTTACACATCCTAATCCCTACCACTAAACCTGGAACCTATTATATATTTTAGTCCTAGTTTCTCTCAATGCAATCCATTTTTATATATATATACATATTTATTTCGTATTTCTGGCTTCAAGGTCATTTCAAAGTCATGTTGTACTACATTGTTGAACTTGTTTAAATGTCGGCTATAATATGCAACGGAGAAAACTATGCAATCCCATTTAAAAAAACCTTCGTGACCTTCGAAAAGAACTGAAAAAATGATCTTAAAAAATTGCAATGTGGGTCCTTCGAAACCATTCTAATCCTGGTATATCCATACTTCGTGTCTTTAAGTCCAACTGAGATGTTTAGGTGTTCTGTTTGTCGTGACTCATCCTGTACGTACCTTAACTATAGGAAGGGGATGGTCACTTCTAGCTCAGTGACCTTCGACCTTATAGCTCATGGACTGCTCAAGTCTATCTCTTATAAACTGCACGGAGCGCAAGTAATATATTCATCCCAAACGTGGAAATTGACGCTAATGCGCATGAGTCGAATTCGAAAACTACAGCAAAAATTCCAATGTGACATTTGCTCAATTTAATTCGTGCGTTTGCCCTTTCTCCCATATGACATTACTTGTAGCTGCTAATTTCCAATTTTGGGATGAAAAATGTTGATTACGGACTATACTATAGCTTGAGTCGAACCCTGAGGGTTGATTTTGACCCTAGTGACTAATTTGAGTATACAATTCTTAAAGCTAGAAATAACTAGGAGGCAAATACTTAGTTATCTAACATCCTACTTCCTAATTATGATCGTATTAAAATTGGAAAGTATTCTCGATTTACGAAAGAGGCATGCATCCTAGGCGACGGTACAATTAACACGATTACTCGGCTGACTCTAGTCTGGCCAACCCTGGTGGCGAGCCTACCGAGTTCCCCACGGCCGCAGTGTTCACTCCGTGTTTGCCCATCGTTGCCACGGTATGTACTTATCTCGATGCGTTCGCACACGCGTGGCAAAGGAACGGCCGGAAAATGGTTTATCCTCAATTAGCAGACGTGGAGAGAATATTCTTGGGGAATTTGGTGGCGTTCCAGTGGTATTCGCCTGACGACTAATTCCTTTCCACCTCACATGCATTTCTCACGATTCTAGTGATTCTAGTCTAGGGAAATCGAGACGACAAGGCAGCGATCATAAGCTAGTTGAATCTTCGCGAAGAATCCGCTCGGCTTTTCTCGCCGATGTCGAATAATGACCCGTTTTCATGAGATGATTTGTCAGAACGATAGGAAAAAGTAAATTAGCGGTGTAATTTTCAGTTTGGCATTCGTGGAATGAAACCGCGTAGCTCCAACTTGGCTAATTAATACATGCAAGTCCCGGAACCGAGTTTCCGAAGTCGCTTCATTCCGCATTCACATTCCAGCGTTCATTCGATTAAATAATTCTTCCCCGGTGACCCGAGGGCTAACGAACGGCCATTCTTAAAAGCCACGCGTTCCGCTCGAAATTAAGAACACCCCGGAGGACTTAAATACGATCTCGTGATTTTCCAGATCGGCCAAATCGTTCATACACCCGCGCGGTATACACGCGTACGTAATATCTAATCGTCGCAATTAGCTACCCTGGCCATGGCGCGAGCGTATATCACGTTTTATAAAGACATTACGAAGTGGTTATTCTTATCCCCGCACGATATTTCCTTTTCTCGCCGATGTCAGGGAATGACCCGGTTTTTCGAGAATGGCTCTAACGACGAAAATTGTAACGTTCTGCCGCACGCGATCTCGCTGCCCATTAAAGGGGGTCGCCCGCGCGCTCTCGCCGATAATTTACACACGACACATTATGTCATACTACGGCCTATCGAGCAGTGCATCGGCTGGGTGCAACGCCGGCAAACATTTACGTGTCAACTGTAATGAACAAACATTTGCGCTCGTTTGCAATAACTGTCCGCCTGCAAGACTGCGGAAGGACCCAGTCGATCGAAGATTAAACCATACGCGAGGCACAGTATGCAACTGTGGATAATGGACACGTGAGAAAATTGAAATAATGATGTTATACAATTTTTATGGACAGATATTGAGATTCCACGTGTAATGAGACAGTAAATACTATAGACAAATTAGGTGCTAATACCTGAAATGAGGGGGGAAATTGCGCATGAGCTCGTTTTGTCCCAGTCGACTTTTGACTGTCGTAAGCTGTCGCCTCTAGCGGCGAATGTCCGTAATATACCCATGATTTGATGCGAGTAATGGTATAGCCAGTATCAATGAAACTGAGCCAACTCGGGTTTGTGTTAGTCTCTCCTAGGGTAACAAAATTAAAAACGAGCTCAATGCTAGATCTGGCTTCGATACTGTTGGACTTAAACATAATTTTGACATGTCAAACTCGTAGCTTTGAATTTTGTCCTCCTAGGGGAAATTACTACAAGCCTGAACTGGCCTAGTTTCATTGTTACTAGCTCTAGTGAGAACCTTAGGCTGGAATTTATAGTCGTTTCTCAGTTCTCACTTTTCAATTCTCAAAACTAGATATTCTCAAAACTAGACTGGAATTTATAGTCATTTCTCAGTTCTCACTTTTCAATTCTCGAAACTAGATATTCTCAAAACTAGACTGGAATTTATAGTCGTTTCTCAGTTCTCACTTTTCAATTCTCAAAACTAGATATTCTCAAAACTAGACTGGAATTTGTAGTCGTTTCTCTGTTCTCACTTTTCAATTCTCAAAACTAGATATAACTAGAGGTAGCCGATAGGATAATAAATGATTAGTCATCCAACATTGTTACCAATGACAGAAACTTAAAACACCAGAACTTTAAAAATCCTCCTTTCTGCGTTTAAATCTCCATTGCTTTTAATACTAAGGTTCGTTTATTTGTTAATTAATTTGTATATCACAGCTCAATACATTTTATAAGATTCCAAATGCTAATAAAAGAAAAGAAGTACGCAGGTGAACATTAATATGACTACGAATATAATCTCACAATTAGTTAATACAAATAGGGGAATTTTTCCTTGAACCGATGCTTGAAGATAAATTAATTCTGACAATTTAGCCAGTGCCGTTGGTCGCGTTTCCGTAATTCCAACCGGAAATACGTTAGCCGAGAAGCAGGATGGAGTAGGGCACCGGAGAGGTGTTGCTTCTGTTACTTGAAGAGTGTATATTTCAACGTCAGGCGAACGCGGAGCCACGCGGCCGGCCATTTGCAAGCTTTACCGGGTGTGGTAGTAGTCTATGTCTATACTGTTCAAGAACACTGGAGCAGCTAGTATTTATGGTCCACAGCCGTCGCTGCGCGAGCACAGACACACACAGCGAGAGAGGAAAGGATAAGCAGGCCGTGCTCCGCTAGCGCCAACCCGTAACCGGAAGATTAATTGGAGACGGAGTTGATTTCTGAATAAGCAGGCCCAGCTGCGACGAGCGACCCTTGTAAAGAACGAGCAAAAGATTAGGGGAATAATGGCCGGCATGATTTTCCACCGCAACGCGCTTAAATCTAAAGACCCTGTCAACGTTTCACCGTTCCAAAGACTTGAGCACAATATCCAATTAAAATTGAGAATTAAGAAATACTATTATATTTTTGCTTCCCAGGAGACCTAAACGGCACTTAATAGAGATGTAGATATAGTCTATACGAGACTATATGAGTTATGCACTCTAGAGCAAACTTCAGGTATCTGCCTGGTGTCAAAAAAGATAGCTGCATATTATACTTAATTCTTGTTTCAAAGAAAGAAATTGTAGTAGCAATTCCTATTTACTAGTTAGAGTCATTTACAATATGAATTAGTAAATGGCAATAGTGTATATTATTATTTATTATTTATTTATTTATTAGCCCTTCCTTTGAGACTTCAGGCCAACTTTCGAATATACTCTAATTTTGATTCTAATATAATCACAAAACAACCATAAAATACAATTATTTTTTATGTTAACATAACTCTGATTAACTTATTGTTAGATTATAATTCTGCTCCTTAATTTTTTCTAGTATTTTCTTTTTAAGTAAAAAATAAAAACCAAATGACCCTAGAAGGGTAAATCAGAGAATACAAACAAAGAGAATGGAGAATAATGGAACTAAAAGTCAAAATAAGACTCAGAATAAAAGGGCTTTCTCTTATCATGCAATAGTGTTTATATGTAATATACACGCTTGGAAGAAACGTTGTTATTAAGAACTCTAGAGACTTTAAGTTTCACATGAATATCCTCAATTTAGTTACAGACTGAACAAGAATTATTTGTAAATATTCTACATTTAATCATTTTATATATCAATGTTACTTTATTCAATTTATGTACACTTTGCTATGACAAACCTACATAGTTTGAGCCTTAGAGCATATACTACATAGAGGAAGCACGCCTAGTTAAAAAGTGTAGATAACGGTGAGAGAGAGAGTAATAGTTTTGGGTACTCCTTCTCTCTGTCTAACAGTGGAGATAGAGGGGGAAGTCTCCGCTAATTATCCTAAACGGCGCGAAATCACGTGCGTACGCGAGAGAGAAAGGTAGTACCAAAACCATCATCTCTCTCTCTATCACCATTGTCTACACTTTTTCCTTAGGCGTGCTTCCTCCATGTAGTATATGCTCTAAGGTTTGAGCAGTTCCAGGCTATTGAAGTGAACAGCGCTGTATGGATGGTTGACTAGCTTATTGGCGCAGTGTTCAGACGGTTGATATGGTGCAAGGGGCAGGGCAACTTCAGGGGGCTAGATTAGTGAGAATTTGGAAAGTATGTGACAAGATGATTTCTATCATGTTTGAGCTGTGCTATCTATATTCAAGTTATCTATATTATTTTATTCATATCATACACACTTTGCTAGAACAAAACTAGTTTAAGCTGTTCCAGGGTATTCATGTGAACAGGTCTGTATGGATGGTTAACTAGCTTACTGGCGCAGTGTTCAGAGGGTGGACATGATGCAAGGGGCAGGGCAACTAAGAGGGTTCAGGAAGAAGGCTAGATTAGCCAGAATTTAAAGAGTATAATTAAGATGTCTGTAACAAGATGATTTCTATCATATTCGTGCTATGGGCGACGAGTTTGATGATAAAACAGTATTCTATGAAATTGTGTCCAATAAATTAATTCCGAGAATAAATCAGCGCCCTATTTGGAGACCTACTCTATCCTTATTCAAATTTTACGTAGGCTTATGGGCTTAAGTAAACGGGACGACGCGATGCGAACGCGTCCCATCGTTTTCTATAAACATTAATTAAGTTTTTGGTTTACGGGAATGGAGGCAGACAGAATGCCTAAGTAGCGTGCGATGACAGGGGGCGTTGCGCGCGTGCAGCCCGGGGAGTTTGCCTAAACTTGGATCTCTGTTAATTTATATTAATGCGAGAGCTCTGAGAGCAGTAGCGCTCTCGCATTAACGTCTAGCTGAGAAACCCGTGAAAGATAGCGAGGATAGGAAGACGCGTCGCGAGTTTACTATTCGCGCATCGCGGAGCCGTCTCTGTCGTCGCGCCCCCCATCAATTATTCATTCGCGCTTTGGGCGCATCAAATTCCGATTTCAGAGAGAAAGAGAGAGAGAGAGAGAGAGAGAGAGAGAGAGAGAGAGAGAGGAGAGTTAACGATATCCTAGTTCTACGGAAAAATTACACGCGTTCCGCAAGCGATTAGCCGACGTTTAAACGTCGCGTTAGAGACTTTAAACCTCGGCTCTCTTTCCGTTAATTTATTACCGTTCTCGCATGCACGCGGACCTTTAAGGCGAGGCACGTGCACGTTTAATAGCCCGAAACGAGGCGTTTATCTATCCGCGTTGCGACGCAACACGTTACTTCAGCAGTTTTTACTGCTCGGTCGGTCGGTCGGTCGGTGTGTGTGCCAGCGTCCATTTTCTCCATGCGGAATGAAGGCAAAATAACAGGAAACTTTTCCGCGAGGTATTCTCATTAGCGCCGCGCGGAAATACGTTTGTTGGATTAGTTTGCCCGTTAGTAATTTGGCACAGTTCCTCGGATAGAGCGTTGCTCTTATTTGAAGCCCCGCATTTTTATTTAACTCTCGCGCGCGCGGGGGAATAAGTGGCTACGCGGAAACGCAGCTCGTTACGTATTCTTGGTAACCCTTTATATGGATTATATTTTCAAATGAAGGATCGTAAGAACGAAACGAGTATGTCTGCACTCGTTACCCGTTCCGTTGCCTTTTCACCATCTTTTTTTTCTTTTTGTTAGAAACTATATTTCACGAGAGGCAACACACGCATGTAAATCGCGAACGACACGGGAATGAAGATATAATCGATGTCAGGCGATCCACCGTGAAAACATCGGGAAGAAGGAAGCGCAATTTAAAATCGCGAGTTTACGTGTTTCTTCCAGCTGTACGCGCAAATCCGCGTTGGCGTGTAATTTCTCACGGAACATCACCGGGCCGTCGTCCCTTCCTCCAGAACCACCCTAACCACCTCCCCCTCGCCTCCTTCCATCTCGCGAGATAACGCTACATAGTAATCGAGCGCAAAAAATAAACGCCGCGGCAATCGTGATCTCGGGAGAGGCCGGAAGTGAATAAGAGGGATGAGAAGAGAAGAGAACGTGGATTGTAAAGAAGTCAATGATTGCAAATATGGAGGAAGGAGGCTTTGGAGAATCGAAGGGAGTTGGATGGATACAGAAAAACAGGAGGGAAGAAGGAAAATCAGATTGATGGTAAATGAAGAGATGTGGGACATTGCCAGATGAAGATGAAGAGGAAATCAATGCAACATTTAACATGTCCCATCGGTGATACGCGCCATTTTTATATTTATAATGCGCTAAAAACGTATATTATTATAACAAGTTTAAGACTGTAACGTCACGATTGTATCACAAATGCTACACAAAGTGATAACTGTTCTATACAAGCTAAGGATTGATGATGTAATGAAATATTGTGTTGGAATATATCAATCTTTAGCCAGAACATGAAGTGGCCTAAATGGAAAGTCGAGCATAAATGGTTCGACGTGTTGAAGAGGGTGAATAGTGCAAACAGGTTGTTAACGAAATAATTTATCATTATTGACATAGTTTACTCAGTAACAAACACCCTAAATCAATCTCAGTAAGGACGTTCTTACTTATTTTGACCTCTGTCCTTATCTGTTCATCATATAGCCTAACCTAAATCAAAGTAGAGACATTCTAACTCATCTTGACCTCTGGTCCTACCTACCTAATATAACCTAGCCTAACTCAGTCGAGGGTCCCATGCCCTTGGGTTTTCTTACAAAGCCTAATCAGTTAGTAAGAAATTATGTTTGAAGGTATGTATGATGTTGGGGAATACTGAGAAGTGTATGCAGTCTAATGATGGATGACGAGTTAGTTATCAGTGTTAGTAAAGTCTTATCCAGCGACAAATAGCCTTAAACTTAGATAAAGGATGCTACTCAGCCATAAAACTACCCAAAATCCTTACTCATCCTATCCCAACATCCCTACTCCTACCCTTCAATTGCTCATACTGAATAGATATAAGGACCAAAAAATATGTACAATAGAACAGATTCCAGTAGTTCGTGCTGACGTACAGAGCTAAACCGTAATAAAATTCTAGAAGTTCCAAATTAGCAAATGTTGCAATTTATTCCTACATTGAAGTACAACACTAACTAGTTTAAGGCTTAACCCCTTGAACGGAAATGACGAGTCTAGCTCGTCATAAACTTTCCTCTTTTTCAAGTGCTGACTGAAAATAAATTGTCGTTCAAGGGGTTAATAAGGCAGATGGTAGGATTAAGTCTCCTAAGCCAATAGATAATTTTTTGTCGATCGTTAGCTAGATGCGTTCTTTAGGAAGAGTCTGGAGTAAGTGCCGTGCTGTTCCTCACAGTCCTCTTACCAGAAGGCACCCTTGCCTTCTCCACTCCGTGGCCAGATCCTTACCAACAATTTCTTTGTTGGTTAGTGCTAAGTCGCACCCAGCCACTTTACCTTTTTTTAACTGTTTCCACGTTTCCTCATGGCCAACGTATTTTATGACCCTTAATGGCCGCGTGGCTTCGGGCCACCCGCCATCTGGTCACTACCCTTGCAAAGTCTTTTAAGGCCCACGTAAGCTGGGTCCCTATTGCAAAACCATTAAAGAAACGAGAGGTCTCGGGTAAACTACCCTTGACCACTCTTAAAAATAAACTGCCGCTAACAGGCAGTTAATGAATAATCCTGACCGTGGGTCATTCCACAGTTATCATTATTCGAATCCATAAGAGACATCGTTCTTCACCGATTTGATTAAAAGAATTTCTCTCTGGGAGAGGTAGAAGGCACCGTATCGATTTCGTTCGGCAGAGATTTCGAGGGTGTTTTATCGATGCGGGTAGCGACGGTGGTCGTTGACGAATGACGAGTTCTGAAACTAGTTCCACGGTGACACAGTATGGATAACGGGATGTAAGTCGAAGGGGGAGAATCCAGTGAGTCGAATTCACTAGGGAGAAAAACCGGAATCCACCACAGTAGCAAGAAATAGAAAGGAGCCCAGCCCGACATGCAAATCCTAATGGTTTATTAAACACTCTGTAGCTCGTAACAAAACGACGGGTGGATATACTCTGAAACCCGTCACCGATCGTCGAATGTAACAGAATTAATTCTCCGGCGCTATGGTATCGCGCGTGCATTAAACACTAACGAGATTACGCTCTAACCAAGAGACATACGAGAATGGTTTATTCCGTTTGCGCCGCTACCGCGAATCGCTCCCTAGGGCCAGTTTATCGATTGCCGTATTATATCCTGTTGAATCGACGCGGCCAACAAAACCAGCGATAAACGCGAGTACTCAGACGGGATCTGAAAATTTCCATCGGCAAAGATAGACGCAGTTTGTTAACGTCCTTCTCCCCCCTCCACTTCATTTTTGTACGATCAACGGCGATCTTTGAATTTACGAACGATCCACCAATTATTACTCGGACGCGTAAAACAGGTGGTGACGCACGGTTAATAATATAATAAAATATCATCCGTAATAATTCATACTGTTAACAACATTTCGTACGAGATTAAATTCGCATTAATACCCGGATCATATTTCATCCGCACGCTTACGCGAGGATGGAATTATAAAACCGGTAGAACACCTACTGTAAATTACGAGGCACACCTCGCCTTTTTGTTCACCGCCAACTACTCTCCCGTGCACATTATTCGATAAGGCTTCATCTTAATCGGGACACGTAATCGAAACACTAGCGTAGTACCAGTTCGCTCCGCGATAGAGGCGTTAACTGTCGCGTAATTTTCTCTTGAAGAACGATTTCATCGCGTGCGCACGTAATGCACGTACAACGGGTTCTACACACGGCTTTATAAGATTTTCAAACGGGGGAACCCCCCACGTCCAGTATGTCATTTTTCATGCGCCCCTTGGACGACTATCGGTAACCGATACAAACTTCGCAAAGAGGTTATAAAGGCAACTACCTAGGACGATACTCGTTCGGATAAGCTCGGATTCGTACATTCTTTTTAGGTACCACGATAACGGATCGACTTTTAAACTCGCTCTGTATTCGCTAATTGACTCTGACTCCGTTATGCGTCATACTTCGTATCGGTCGATTCAATTCTGTTGACTGTCAGGCAGGATTTGGAGCGCCACTTAATAATTTAGGATTAGGGACCGATACTGCTGGATTGAGTGTACAAAATCCAATAATTATAGAAGTCTATATGTGTCTGTTGGCACTAATGTAATATAGTAATTTTCTCTTAAGTTGATAGACCTGTTTTGTCACTGTCATGTTAGGTCAGGCATGGCCAAAGGTGTCGCGCACGTGACACGACCTTCAGCGGGAGCCTAAATGGGGATGCGTTAAGTAGTGTGAGCGCATTATGGTCCGTTGTGTCACTGTGACTATGGCACCAGGTGGGGAAAGCTATTGGAGTAGGGAGAAATTAGTTGGCCATGCCTGTGTTAGGTTATAAGTAGTTGGTAGCAGCGCTGCCAGAATGCAGGACTTCTCCTCCTCCCGTGATGTCCCCTACTACGTTTTTTCCCCATCTATGTTACCCATAATCATTGGAGAGATGCCTAATATGCCATATGTAAGTGGGGAGAGGACATTGAGCATACAGTAGTGGGGAGAGCACAAAAGAGGGGAAGTCCTGCATTCTAGCAGCGTTGGTTGATAGCCTTTATGGTTAGAAAGGTAGAGTTGGCAATATTGTACAGTATAGGGAAAGTGTCGAAGCTAATTAAGAGCTTGATTGATTCAATAAATAAACTGACTATAAAAATAGTTAATTAGAAACTTTACAGCCACCTCTTTCTACGCCTTATGGTTTTTTCTATTGTGTGTTGCCTGGAAAGACATGGCGGACGGTTGTTTCTGTTGATTAAGAACGCATTTACATCTTTCGAATATAATAAAGAGTATTTGTCATTATATAAATGAAAGTTATGTATTTAAACCCATACAGATACAACTCAAATGCACGTGGCAGAATTAAAGCTAAGCCTGACTTATACTAAGACTATCAATAAGGTTATGTTACATGTTTTAGTACATTGATTAGTATAATAATTAGTACACTGATTATTACATTTATTATTATTTTGATTATTGTATTGACTGAGTGGATGGAAAATATTTGAGTGCGCGAGAGTGTGTAGGATTGCGTTGGTAACGATGAAACGTTTGTTCTACGGGGTACGCAACAAGTCTGGACGCACCTGAGGGAACGTTTGTTGTACGATGCAAACGTCGACAACACGGAATTTCAATTTGCAGTAAATTAATTTGAATCCGTCGAGACGGTCCTCCGATACCGATATTGTGTTGCCCGTGGAACGGGGCCTCGAAATTCGCTGTGTTTGCGAAACACTCGCGTCGAGTTCAATAGTGTAAACCGTTTGAGTAATTGAGTGATTAATTCCGACGGAAATTTATATTTGCGCCGCGGCTTTTATTTCCACGCCCTAACGCCCGTTCTATCAAATTCATCCAAGTTTTTACAATCGATTTTAAACAATTTCGATAATTATTTGCACAACCTTCGTTCACGGACGAGTCCAGGCGAGAATCAATCTGATGTGAAATCCTCTGGACGCCATTTTATTAAATTAACACCTTTGCATTGAAGCTTCAAACACAGAAAATGGTTCAGGCTGCGCCGTAATTTCCGCTGACATGAAATTAATGTATAAACTTGCTAATACGATATGAACCTTCATCTGTGAAACTTTTGCTATACTAAAAGCATTCAATCCAGTAGAACAGTCAGGAGAGATGTAACAAAGATTCTATCTAACTCTCAAAGCGTATTATTGGTCATACAACACAGAAATACAGACAGCCCATTAATTCGAAAGATGTTAGATATATACAACAACATTTTGTATCAAAACATAACAACGAACCTAATTCCTGGATACCGTGGGAATTGAATTAAACGAAAAGACAGATAAGCTAGCCAAAACTAACGATAATTCAACGTTGCCTGAAGAACAATCCTATAATGCAATCCCCAGATTCCTATGTGTCACTTGAAGAAGCAAAATGCAATGTTAAAAAGGTTATCAACAACTGCTGGAACAAGCAATGGCAAAAAATTAAACCTCAAAGGTTACACAAGGTCAAGAAAGAAGTCAATGAAACAAATCCTCCCCTCAAATTTTGTAGGGAAGAACAAATTATAATCAAGAGGCTTAGAAGAAGTGGATATACCAATAGTAGCCACATTCACTTCATCACAAAACTCAAATAAGTTCATATCCTACAACTGCTAGTAGTTTGTTGAACACATGCTCAATGAAGAATAGGCGTATAGTGAGTAGAACTGAAGACATCAGAGTTCAATACCTCCAGCTCTATCAGAGAAAATTTATTGGAGCCTATAAGACTGTATTAGATCCCTGAAGTTCCTTAAAGCAGCCAACTTCACCTAATATGAAGAAATACTCGTTCCACATTACCGAATGATAATGATTATAGTTAATTTATTAAGTATTAATGTATAGTTATGGTGGTTAAATGAAGTTAGGTTAAGTTTAGGCATATTAGCCACATTCTCCTCATCATAGTTCATCACAGATCAGAGAAAATTTACTGGAGCTTACAAACTATACTAGATCCCTGAAGTTCCTTAAAGCAGTTAACTTACTTCACCTAATATGAAAAAATAATCGACCTGTGCTACCCAATAAATGTATAGGATGGTCGCTAATATCTGTCCAGGTTAATGCGATTAAAAAAAAAGGAAATGGAGAGAGTATGTCTCAGAGACGTAATACGAAGAGGCAGCATGAATTCGCAAAATCGTAGCTAATAGCCGAACCATCATGTTCGATGGGTTTCCAGAGCGACGGTATCCCAGTGCCGTTTTCCCAACAAAGTATCGGTCGAATTGCTCCATCTCCGGTAATCCCTTCGGACTCGCTGGAAAACGTACCGGCGACGGACTTACGGAACTTCGTATCGGCCTAAAGCGTTACGAGCTTATTTTTAATTTACCGAAACTTGTCTACGAACTACGCGAGATGCGACTTCGAGATCGTTTCCACAAGACGCTCCCCTGTGAAATATACATTCGCACGCTGTGAAAGTTGTCTCGCCTGGCGTCATCGCTACCGGCGACAGTCCCATTCCAGACTCCCAGTATCAATTTACAATGGGGAACAATGATTTAACAAAGTTAAGAATGTAAAACCGAGTCTCCTGCTTGCAAATTGTGAATTCTTTGATCAACATTTTGAACATTAGAAGTATCTGACATTATTATAACGGTGTCCCAAAACTAGTGTAAGATATTGAAATGGGAGATTCCTCAAGTAATTTTAAACAACATTTTCCTCAGCGAAAAAGTTGTCCGAGGCGTGGTTGAAGAGTTATTAACAAAAAACCACCGACCAATCAGAGCGCTCGGTTGGCGCGAGCTACCAATCGGGAGCGTTGGCTCGGATCCGAACGTTTTTTGTTCATAACTCTTCAACTAAGGTTCGGATAAGTTTTTTTCTAAGGAAAATGTTGTTTAAAATTACGTGAGCAACCTCGCATTTCAATATTTCACTAGTTTTGGGACATCCTGTATAGATAGGTAGATAAATCGTGGAAGTTGATTTTTTCCGTGGAACCAAAACCAGCTTGCAGGATTCGATTGGGTCGATGGAAAAGTATCACGCGATTCGAACTAATTAAAACGAGTATAGCTCGGTGGTTCGTTCGCGGTTGATGTTCTTTCATTTCGTCCGGAGTTTCCGTAGCAAACGGGCGGCAGCAGACTCCAGAATAAATGATGAAACCCGAAGTTTACAGGTATTGCCTCGATTCGAGCTAATTACGAATTAATTAATACTTCTTCCCTCGGTGCTCGCGGGAAGGAGCTTTTAAATTTCAGGGGGAAACGGAATATTGCTAGACGGAGCTTTCGGTTTCATCCGTAAAAGAAACGTTTGCGTTATCAATTTGACATGTGCCATCATGGTTTGTCTGCTATGAATGATTTAACGTTCAGATCGGTCGCTGCGCTTTCGCCCGGCCTGGCGTGATCGAAACGGGCAAATAATTGAGGGAATTATCGCATATGCGAACCGCTTCCTGGGTGCAAGGCACGTGCTGATATCAATCCCATTCGTGATGATATTACTGAACCGCATTTCAATCCCTCTGTCGCGTCAATATCCGTTATTATCTATCTGTTTTTCTTTTTATTAGTACTTGGATCGTATGAGCTTTAGCTGTGTGAACGCGAAATTATAAGAGATTAGCACCGCCATCTGCTGAAGGTATTGACGGCTAATATTCATGAATTCCGGAAATGGCAGTTATAGAGTAGCATTACAGTCATTGCGACAGGCGATTAGAGTGCAGATGGCTGAAGGATCATCGGATATCGATAGACAGAAGAAGTGGCGGTTGGGTGACGGCGAACGACTGTCTGTAGAAAGGCAAAGAATTAAGGATGTATTGGCTATACAGTCAATACTAAAAGTTTATGTACTTTAGAAAAACGCATTTCCTATAATTAAAAAGAAAGCAGACGTCGGAAGAACAATGATAATAATAAATAGCTACGTGCTAAAAAGTATAGAAGGAAATATTCAATTAATTATTGACGTATATACAAAAGTTGTAACTATTGACGTGCTCTATATGAAAGGTTTTATGTATTTTTCTTCTAATTTGAGTATTTAACGAATTAAGTATGATTATATGGCATTTTATTGGCATNTTATAACGGTGTCCCAAAACTAGTGTAAGATATTGAAATGGGAGATTCCTCAAGTAATTTTAAACAACATTTTCCTCAACGAAAAAGTTGTCCGAGGCTTGGTTGAAGAGTTATTAACAAAAAACCACCGACCAATCAGAGCGCTCGGTTGGCGCGAGCTACCAATCGGGAGCGTTGGCTCGGATCCGAACGTTTTTTGTTCATAACTCTTCAACTAAGGTTCGGATAAGTTTTTTTCTAAGGAAAATGTTGTTTAAAATTACGTGAGCAACCTCGCATTTCAATATTTCACTAGTTTTGGGACATCCTGTATAGATAGGTAGATAAATCGTGGAAGTTGATTTTTTCCGTGGAACCAAAACCAGCTTGCAGGATTCGATTGGGTCGATGGAAAAGTATCACGCGATTCGAACTAATTAAAACGAGTATAGCTCGGTGGTTCGTTCGCGGTTGATGTTCTTTCATTTCGTCCGGAGTTTCCGTAGCAAACGGGCGGCAGCAGACTCCAGAATAAATGATGAAACCCGAAGTTTACAGGTATTGCCTCGATTCGAGCTAATTACGAATTAATTAATACTTCTTCCCTCGGTGCTCGCGGGAAGGAGCTTTTAAATTTCAGGGGGAAACGGAATATTGCTAGACGGAGCTTTCGGTTTCATCCGTAAAAGAAACGTTTGCGTTATCAATTTGACATGTGCCATCATGGTTTGTCTGCTATGAATGATTTAACGTTCAGATCGGTCGCTGCGCTTTCGCCCGGCCTGGCGTGATCGAAACGGGCAAATAATTGAGGGAATTATCGCATATGCGAACCGCTTCCTGGGTGCAAGGCACGTGCTGATATCAATCCCATTCGTGATGATATTACTGAACCGCATTTCAATCCCTCTGTCGCGTCAATATCCGTTATTATCTATCTGTTTTTCTTTTTATTAGTACTTGGATCGTATGAGCTTTAGCTGTGTGAACGCGAAATTATAAGAGATTAGCACCGCCATCTGCTGAAGGTATTGACGGCTAATATTCATGAATTCCGGAAATGGCAGTTATAGAGTAGCATTACAGTCATTGCGACAGGCGATTAGAGTGCAGATGGCTGAAGGATCATCGGATATCGATAGACAGAAGAAGTGGCGGTTGGGTGACGGCGAACGACTGTCTGTAGAAAGGCAAAGAATTAAGGATGTATTGGCTATACAGTCAATACTAAAAGTTTATGTACTTTAGAAAAACGCATTTCCTATAATTAAAAAGAAAGCAGACGTCGGAAGAACAATGATAATAATAAATAGCTACGTGCTAAAAAGTATAGAAGGAAATATTCAATTAATTATTGACGTATATACAAAAGTTGTAACTATTGACGTGCTCTATAT
>NW_017171129.1:181849-196118 GCF_001652005.2 Ceratina calcarata | reverse complement strand
CAACATGCAGTTGAGAACTGAGAACTGAGAAACGACTATAAATTCCAGACTTATTGCCAAAGGCATTAATCGGCGAGATATCTCGTCTAAGCCAGCGAAAGGGTTAAAAACTTGCACACATTTCACGAGGAGTCTTCCATCGTTTTCACGCACGAACGAATTTTCCCCGAGTTCGGCCGACTTCTATATTCCACTCCGACACTTCTCCGCGTCGTTCTTTGTTTCGTTTCATAAGAAAACTCGGCCATCGTTCCGGTTGTCAGCAGCGGGCCGGACGCGTTTTATCCAAAGTTGGACACGTCGCTTCCGGCGCTCCTAATTTCCCCCGCCTAAAAGTTTCGTTCATTTTCTGCCAGCTACGACCGGCTTATTAAATTGATCCGCGAAATTGCGAAGAACGCGCGGCGGCTCTTTGAAATTGCCGTACGGCGTGAGCCCCGGTCGTCGTCCGTAATAGTCCCGTCGAAATTGGAATTGTCACGTGCTTCAGCAACGACTGGCAACTCTCGTTGCTCGAACTTTTCAAGATCGATCGGCCATAATTAGTTTCGAATCTCCAACGGATCTTCATGAAATAAATAAACGCAGATACGAAGTTCTACACAAGGTGCCCTAGAAAAAGTGTTAGACCCGAAGAAGAGTGATTCTATAAGTGTTTCTGAACAACAATTTCCTTTGGCAAAACGAAAAATGAGGCATGGTTTTTGAATTATTAACGAAAAAACACTGACCAATGAGAGCACGCTTTGGATTCGCGCCCAGCCACTGGTAGGTTGACTTGGATCGTGACGCTCGCCCATTGGTCAACGCGGCCCTACGCGTTCTCTCATTGGTCAATGTTTTTTGTTAATAATTCAAAAACCATGGCTGACAAACACCTCCAGAATGATCCGTTTTCGACTCTAACACTTCTTCTGGGACAGCCTGTATGAGATTAGAGATTGTCGAGGGTCTGCGTTTTGCGGGCACGTCTGTCGGTTAGGCCGTAGATATTTAACGAGGAATCATCGCAATTACGGGATATCAACCTGACTCTGTATATCAGATCGCCTGACGTGTTGCGTGCAACGTGAGTTGAAACGATGAACTCGAGTGAACTTTCTCCTTAAACCAATATAATATCCCTGACGACGTTAACCTTTTCCATCGTCTTTCTAATCGACAAGCTTCACTCTACGGCATAAAAGAAATAATAACTATTCATTTTCGCACGTGCCAAGGAATGTAGAAAAGTAATTGCAGGTAGCGGTAGATGGAGCAAAGAAATGGCTGAGTTCAACTAATTCGCAATGGCTGAGAACGAGCAGCAGATTCCACAGGCCGGCTCCTCAAATTGCACGGTACTTCGTTACGTTCGAAACGCAGGGCTTCGCCTATTCGGGCGTCACGTTCCAATTTACAAAATCGATTAACATCGTTCCTCTTTGCCAATTTGCATAAATACTGTAAGTCGGATTGTACGCGACTTGTAACGGTCTCCTAAGGAACATATAATGATATAGTTATTCTTTTGAATAGTTATTTTTACGTTATTGTGTTTTACTTAGTTTTGTAAGGACCTGTAGAATAGTGTAATAGTATAAAAATGTATTTAGGGTTGATACAAATTGTACTAAATACAAACTGGTTCTGCACACTGGCAGCGTTCTGTTACAACCGAGTGTTGTGTTACAACTGGGTTAACCTAACCACAGGGTCATAGGTTATCTAACAGCTAACATAAACGCAACCATGGGACCACAAATACTGATTTGTTCGGAAAGTAATTTCGATTTTTCCAAATAGAGGACTTAATTATATTTTTTTTTTATAGGCTACGTCACAGTTAAGCCTCATTGTTATATATTTTGAGGGCTGATATTGCAAGATCAGAAGTTTTATGAGCTTGGAATCATGTCACTGCCAGAAAGGTGGCAAAAGGTATTGGACCAAAATGGAGAATACATCATTTAATAAAATATTTATATACTATAAGAAAATCGTCTTTCATTCTCACCAAAAAGAACGAAATTACTTATGAACAACCTAATAAATTAGAATCATAAGTAACTAGTAACTAACCTAACCTAACCATGGGATCATAAATGAATAAGGCTCATAGGTAATTAACAACCTGACTTAACCATGGGATCATAAATGAATTAGGATCATAGGTAATTAATAATTAACCTAACTTAACCATGGGACCATAAATAAATTATAATTTATGGTAACTAAAATAAATGTTCGCCATCTTAAAAAATCGATCAGGCTTGTATCCCCACTCTACTTTTAAGATTCTTCTAGCAGATATAAAGCAGACTATAAAAAGCAGATGTAGAGTTTCTAGAAGTATTACTTCAACACATAATCTATCAAAGATGGACGTATGAGGAACTTCGATGCAAAAGTGAAATAAAATTCTATACAACTCGGAGTTATGAAATTTCGAAAAGATTCAGCACGATTAATCGAGAATTGATCATCCTTGAACGTCGCTTGTCCCACAACAGTTTCCATAAGCGACACACGTTACGTTCGTTTCTTTAAAACGATTTTCCATTACGCTACGGTAACGGGGCATTATTTCAGTGCCGCTGCTCTATATTCCGCGCCGTTTCGCTTTCTTCTCGGCATTTTTACGTGCAACCGTAAGAACCAAATGCGCCACGCAATACGTATGCATCCGCGCCGCACCTGACGAGCGCAAAACTCCCCGTCCCCCACTCTTCTCTCTTTTTAGGCGGCGGTTCGTTTAAAAGAAACTCGTTCCACGGATCGTCTAGAATAACCGCGCCATTTTTAATATAGGCTCGGCGTATCCATCCCTCAGCTTTGTTCCATTCGGAAAACGCGTTTTACAATTTTCTATTCGGCGTAACGGAGGAAAGTTGGAATTAAAATACTCTTTGCCTGGATGTTCATTTTTCCCCCGGTAGACGCGGTAATTATCGGTGGGGGTAGTTTTTTCGGTTCAATATTATCCGAAGGAGAAGTCTCGCTGGTAAAAGTTCTAAATGAAATTTTTCAAATCGGGCCGCGAAACGCGACGGTTTTATGACTGTACAAGCCCCTTCCCTCCCCCCAGCGTCTACCCATCGCGTCTGATTATTCGAATTCGATAGTTCCGAACTCGTCGCGGAGAGTCAGCGTTTAACGCGCTCGCATGCAAATCTATGCGCATAAAAGCCAGATGCACACGCGGGCAGAAAGAGTTTAACGATCCCCGAAGTGAGAACGTGATATAGCCGGTGAAAAATTTTTACCAACGAGAAAGTTTCACTTGGGCTCTGAAGAAAGTCACTCCGGAGTCCGGTTTGACTTACGTCACGAAGTTTCCGACGATTGTAAGGGGAAAGGTCGTCCATTGAATTCTTCGTTCTACATAAATCAACGTGTTTTAAGCGCAAAATCTGTTTTGCCTCCATTTCTGTCTAGATGGTAATTGTTCTTGTGGAAGTGCAAAACGACCGATCAGACCAGGCAGTTGATTGAGGGCTTGATTTACGATAGGGCCACCTCTCAACTGGCGTGCAGGCGTTCGATGACGCGACGCCTTCGGAAATCTGCGTGCCAGTTGCTGACATTTTTTTTAGAAAGTAAAGGAAAAAGTGGAAAAAGTCATCGGAGGTAGAGAACACGAAGACTGATGGGATAGAGAGAACATCTTGAGAGTTAAGATTAGGTTAGGTCAAGTGTGTCATGAAGAGCACAATTTCTATTCTGATACTCAAGACACGGTTTAATCTGAGGATTAAATATTAACGTGGGCGTTAAATAAATGAGATGTTAAGAAAACTGTTTTATTTGATGTCGCTAAGACGACCACAGAAATAGTGTCTCAGTCCTAGGACCCCTCTGTGTCAGCATGACCACTTGAACCAATTTTTATGACACTTTGGACGTAGGTCAGACATGGGCAAAAGTGGCTCACGGGAGCCACGTTGGCTATGGTGGGGATGCTTAACGCTATGTAACGTACAGGCGGCTATCTACATTTACGAATAGTGGGGAAAGCGACTAGTGTGAGGAAAAATGATTTGCCCATGCCTGGCCTAGGTCTGTGGGGCCTAGGTCTGCGTCATTGGGGCATAATAGTCCCCCTTCAAATTCTGTATTTCCTAATTTTCTTACAATCCTCTTCTATGATCACACAAAACCATCCAATCCTATATTTTATGAGTCTTCAAGGGTAACCTAAGGTAACCTAACCTACCCTAACCTTAGTCTCTAAGGCTAACCCTAGTTGGATAATATATAACCGTATAAAAGGTACGTACGTTACATAGGGAAATAAGGATGTGCGAGTATGGAATGTTCCCGAAGGAAATTAGGGAATGATGCAAGTGCTTGCCATCCCCACTACGCTAATTATTCGTCGGTTCGCCATCGATCGTAGATCCACTGCCGAATTCCTCCTCTTCCACTTCGAACGTTTGTACAAAGCAGATCAATCAATCAAGCACTAGTGCAGTGATTGTAGAAAACAGCAATTAATTGTTACGCGTGGATGGAGATCCTCATAGATTAAATTAGATTGTGTGATCCAGTGGAAAAGCATTAATGGTAGTATGGAAGCTCCTGATTCTACACATACTGCGCTGCGATCGTTATTACCTAATCAATAAACTGCATCTAAGTCATATTTTGTGGTATACTATGATCGTTGAAATATTGTAAACCGTGTGAATCATATTTCTTCTTAATTAACAAAACCACTGAGCATTGTAAGACATTTGTAGAAACCAATAGAATCTTTACATCCAGAGTGGTAGCCATTTTAAAGGAATCGCAGTCCAATTAACTTAACGATTAGTAGATTGCAAGTCAAGAAGCTAATAAATGGCAGCATGTTAAATAATAAAGACAGCAATCTCGTCTTTGCACCTCACATCGAGTCTTCCTTTAATTAGAAGACCCATTCTTGGTCCCTAACTTCACATGTGTTCAACTTTCTTTGGTAACAATTAATATTTAAGTATATTCTTCTATAACATAAAAATTATTTAAAATTCATTAGTAAAGGAACATTTTTAGATTGTATATAGTCAACAAATGTATTTTCTAATTCTCTTACAATCAATTTTAAGGGGAACTGTGCCCCATTGAAGGATACAATTTGAACGAAAAGTATTATATGGCGTCCTAGAAAAGGGAAACTCTTGGATGCTCAAAGAATCACTTATTGTTAGTTTATTCAATCTTATACATGTGAACAGTCACCATAAGTACATTCTCCTTCTCCTCGTGTCATATATCTTCCTCTCATTGGTTGGTATTCAGAGTCGTTGCTCATATTTAAAATTATCTTGCACATTTCCTATCTCTGACTATTCCATGCTTCACTGCCTTGTACAGGAAACAGGGACTTAAGCAAATACTTAAGATCTTAGGAATGAGCAACGACTCTGAACACCGGCCATTTTTTTATTAAGTCCCCAGCGCCGCGTGCCGGTAATTAGTACTTTACATGTTCGCGCGCTTATTTAAACCTGTGAACTGTACTTTTGAATATAACAGTATACTGTCAATCACCGATGACTGATAAAATGCTTAATGGGTTAATATTCAGAAAAGAGAGCTGGAATTCTGTGAAAGATTAAGAATTGTGTACATAAAAATAGTAGTTGATTGATGATGTTTGCCTTGGCGTTTAAAACGAACGGACGATCCTTCTAATTCCATTGGAAACCTCGTCTATTCGAAGCTCGTAAAAAGTTTTGAAACGCGACTCGAGCAGTGCTAGGGACAGAATGGATGAACGACACCTCGAGGAGCGTGTTTTGACGTTTTCACGATGGAAGTTGAAATTTATAGGAATCATCGAATAGCAATCGCAACTTTTCGAGCACGTGGATCGCAAGGCAATCACGTTCGCGGACTTTACTTTTTCCGTTGAACGATTTATCGTATATTACGTAGCTGCACGCGAAACGTTTCCTTCTAGCTAGCCGAGCCATAGAAGCTTAATGAATCATCGTTTCGTTTCAGTAATTGATACTCGGAAAGGCGACAATACCAGAGAGGTCGCAATTTATGTTGCAGTCGTACAAAAGTTACGTTATATAGGGAAATAAGGGGGGCGGGGGGCGAGTGTGGAACATTCTCAAATAAAATTAGGGAATGATCATCCATCGCCATCTTTCGCCATCGATCGTAGATCGATTGCCACAGGGGCGAATTAAAGATTCACGAGGCCTGGGGTTAAAATGAACATGGGCCCCCCCATAAGGGCAATAAAAGAATATTTATTATATAAAATATTTTTTCATTTTCTTATCGTAGACATAATCGGAGTGCATTTAAATTATAGTAAGTATACAAGGTGAGTCACCTAAAGTTTGTACCTCTGTGGGGCACTTGCACCCAAAGGGAGGTTTCACTTGAACAATGAAGGTGACCTCGATATCTTTAAATAAGAACAAAAATATTTTTAGCATCGTGCGAGCCCCATTGAACCATTCAACTTTGCCCTGAAGACATTTGACGCATCTTTAAAAACAGCTAAAATATTTCAGGTGGAAACGTTAGGTCAGGTCAGGCTAGCTTTAGGACTCAGCCTGTCTATTATAACAACGTTGCGGCAATCCCTTCATGGCAAAGACTAAACGCAAGTCTTATTCTACGACATATTGCGAATTAATCAAACGTTAAGCACACAGAATCATAGTAATTAAATTAGCAAGACTTATTATGGGTTCAATTGAATGGAAATTAAGAATCCTAAGCTCATTTTTCTTAAACCTAAACTGGACTCTCGTCTTCGCACCTCACATCGAGTACCCCTTTAATCAGGAGATCCTCCATCGTACAAAACCTCACTTTTATTAAAATTGTGAGTGAGTTTCAATGTCCCACATTCAATGCAATATGAATACTCATTCGAAACGTCATTTTCGTTGACTAGGAGATTTCTAGAATCTTAATGAATCATCGTTTCGACTTGGTAACTGAAATTCGGGAACGCAACAATGTGAGAAATGTCAAAATGTATGTTTCGCGTGCTGGGCAATATATACGCGTGTAAAAATCGATGTTCCATCCGGAGGCTCGAGAATCGTGATTCCTTCGCCTGGTGTCCCTTCTCGCCCCGCGTTTCACCCTCGGCAAACAACCGTATCGATTCTTGTGCCGCGGGCCACGAGGTGACGCAAACGGATCGCCGTTTCCTCCAGACTCCAGAGATTGCTGACGACGGGATACCTCGCTACACTAAACACCGGAAAATAATAACTTGCCACGTAATTGGCCCTGTTCCTACTCCACGGACTTTCACCTCCCCCGACCGTCTCTGCCGTTTCGTTCTATCTCCAATAAAACTCGAATAAAACGACGTCGATGGAGGGGAGGGGATTATTAAATATCGCGAACAGATTCGCGAGAACGAATCGGAAAGTTTCACGGGGCATCGACGCTTCTTATTATTTACGCGCGGCGTTTATTAAAATTTTAACCGAAGTTCCCGCCACCGTCGTCGCCACCGTCGCCACCGATCGTTCGTTATTAAACGAACAGCGCGTAGAGAAGTTATTATTTCGGTGGTTAATGAGGTGCGCTAGGGTCTTTGCGTCGGGCGCCAGGGAGTCGGGTTATTAGGAGACGCGGGCGGAGTGCAGGGTACGTTAGAGGTTACGTACGTACCGTACGATGAATAATTGGTTCCCGTTTCAGGCCGTCGCTTCCGTTAATGGCCTATGATTTTCAGGATTCGTGGCTTTTCGACCGATCTAAGTTTTTCCCGTGAAACCGGGTGGAGGAGGAAGACGAGGAAGGGGTGGGGGCAACGAAACGAACGCAGCCAGTGGCAAACGCGAGAAACTTATTAAACGTCAATCTTCAATGATCGGAGGTGAAGCCATCCGCGCGTTTCATCCCGGAGCTTAATTATAATTTTTAATATCTCAGCGATCGTTCCTCCTCGCCCATTTACAGCGGCGGATTAAGAACACTGGGGGCCCTAAGCGGTACAAATTTCGCCCCCTACTAAAAACAAATTTCAGAGAAAACTCTCATTATGTTACAATTAAAAAGGAAAAGCAATTAAACAATTTTGGATAGGCCCATTTTCAAATTTGCCCCATTAACAATCCAATTAACCTCCTATGGGCCCCACAGGGGGGCAATTTGAGGGGCCCCATATTGGGAAACACTCTCTTAGTAATCTTAAAAATCTTCAGTAAACATTTACTGACATAAATAATTAAAGAGTACGATTTAGAGACCATAAATTTAACATTTTGTTTTTATATTTGTTTGGTTATTTTAAGAAGAGTTTTTTGAACCATTTTAAAATCTTCAAGTTAAGATATTTTTAGACCTCTGGGGCCCCTTGGCTACCCGGGGCCCCACGCGGGCGTTAAATCCGGCCCTGCGCATTTACATTTTTCCAGCCGGTTGGCAGCAGCGCGGCAAAAAGTTTTCATTAGTTTATGATATTCGAGTGTGTGAGTAGCGGAAACCCATTTCTTATAAATAAAAATTCGCTGCCCACTCCCCCCCGCAAGCGAAACGCTCTGGAAGAGAGATTAAAAAGCGAGACAGGTAGACGGGAATAGCGCGTCGAAGTTTGAAATAGAAAAATGCAAAAGGAAAAAGCAGAAGTGCCCCGTTGCGTTGTTAGGCCGGGTAAAAATTTGCTAACGTCTTCCGCAGGATATCGAATTAACCCCGCGATCCACGTTGAACTCTCGAAAAGTTTTCAAAATGAAATTCTCCGGCGCTGAAGCTCGCCGCTTATTTGCTTAAAGCTCACCGTTACGCGCCGCCACTGGCCCTCGCGCGACGGGCCGATGCACTCGAATTAAGCGCGTTAAATCGTAAATAAATTTGGACCTCGCCGTCCGTCCCGTCGGTAGGTCGTCGCACGTACGTATATACACGCGCATGGCAAGTCAACCTACGTGCCGTGCACCGTTCGTTACTTTCGCCGCGAGAATCTTTCACGATGAAATTTCAACTGTACACATTGTTAGAAAGTTAGCGTGATTTCGCTGCTGCCGGTTCGGCAAACATTCGAAATTTTCACAAAGTTTGTTAGCAACAGTTGGAAAGTTGAGGCGCTCAAATTTCAATCGGCCTCCAAGTTTCTGCTCCATGAATAACCGAATTGACGAGGCGGTACGAGAATTGAAATACGAATTAAAAAAAAAAAAAAACAGAAAGAGAGAGAGAAAAAAAATACCTTCGCCGTAGAACGCCATTCGATTTTCATTTAACAATTTCGAAATGGTTACAGAAATTAAACGCGTACCACCACCACCCCCCTGTTACTCCTGGTCGCACCGGTCTGTGTGCACAGATAACGAAGGGAGGGATTAAAACGAAAAATTGTTTGTCCCCCTGGATTGATACTTTTTTTTTTCATTTTTTTTTTTTTATTTAAAATTAATCTTGTCGACGGGAATGATTTCTATATAAAAAATATTTACCGTATATCCGTCGCCAGTTAATTCCTGTGTGTTCGCAACACTTTTCTCCGCAACCCTCCCCCCCCTTTCTTCCGCCCACTTCTTCCGCTCCGATCGTCAGCCCGTCCCGTTCACCGAGACGCCAGTTTAAGCGTCCATTTGCTCCCTGCTTTCTCTACGATTTAAGGGATAACGTGATTTCGAGCGATTTCTAACTACGTTCAGATCCGGACTAATGTCAGCCCCGAACAGAGGGCGCGCGCGTGTTACGCGAGTAATGCGTTTAAGTCGAGAGCGATTTTTCCGCCGTCTCCATTTCAGCCGACCGTATATCTTATATACGTAGGTACATACATAGAAACAGGATGCGAGAGGAGGACTGATGCTCGATGCGATCGGGATCGATGGCGGATAGATGGGGCGTCGGTCGGTCGGGCAGCGGCACTCGAGGATCCCGTAATTAGCGTGACACTGCCGGGATAGATTTGCCCCGCGTTTCGGTACGTCCCTCGAGCTGGATTACCGTCCGGGCAATATGGTTTGCGGCCGATGCGATGGAGCTTGGAAAAATTGATTTTCGGTCAGCCGAGACCGTCGGCTCTTTCCTCCTTCGCCTCGTTCGTTTTGGTAAGCGAATGTTGACGGATGGTTAAATTGGTTGGCAAAGTTGATTCGGGCCGGCTTCATCCGGGGCAAGTTTTTAAGCGAAACGAGCTTTCGTACATGTCTGGTTTTCTTCTTACGGCAGGAACCGTTTCATATAAATGGAATTTCGTTTAACTGTTTTCTCAGTACGTCCGACAATATTTGTTTCCTTTTTAACCAAATTTAATCAGCATACTACTTACTCTCCATAGAGTACGTCCATCGGGACTGTTTTTACCTCTGATCAATTTATATTTAGGGTAATGCACATGCGATTATAAATAGTGGGGATATTGCGATTTAATGGCGCAGTGGGGTTCTGATTCCATCGAAATTTAAATAGATTTAATCAAAAAAACGATTTTCTACCTCGGGTTAATCGATATTTAAAATTGTACTTAAAGAGAGTAGCAGAGTTACACATGCAGGGTGTACCAGAAAAAGTGTTAGAGGCGAAGAGAGATGATTGTATAGATGTACCTAAATAACAGTTTCCTTTGGCAAAACGCAAAGTGAGACATGGTTTTTGAATTATTAACGAAAAACACTGAACGTGTAGGGACCGCGCTTAGCCACGGGAGTGGACGCTCGGCCATTGGTCAACGCGGCCCTACGCGTCCTCTCATTGGTCACTGTTTTTCGTTAATAATTCAAAAACCATGCATCACTTTGCATTTTGCCAAAGGAAATTGTTATTCAGAACCACCTCCAGAGTCACCCCTTTTCAGTTTTAACACTTTTCCCAGGACACTTTGTATAAATGGAGTTTTGATATTCAACTATTTCTTCGTCTCTTAACTGTTTCCTTTTTAAACAAATGCTCAGCTACCTAATTCCTCGCCAAAGAGTTCATTGGAAATATTTGCGCTGCTAATTTATATGTAGTGATGTGTCTCTTAGGTTTTTTAACCGTTAGTAGAATTTATGGTAGAATATTGGGTATTTTTTTAATATCTGGGACTTATTACCTATCTTACGACGTCCGGAAGAGCTTAAGATACCTAAAGATTAGAACTGTTATCGCACATGGGCCCATTTGGCTGGGTTTTTTCATTATTTGGGAAACGCAACGCCCTCTACTTGATCTTTTGCCCTTTTTACAATTTTTTACGAGAAATCTTTGTTCGCCAGTGGACACAGATAGTAGAGATTCATTCGTCATCAAGTAAAAAGTTCAGTTTGTATATTCATTGTAACAAATACAGTCCACTAAGATAAAACGCAACGCAACCTAACCTAACCTAACCTACCCTACCCCACTCGACGTACTCTGTCATTCGCATCAATTACGATTGTGGAGCAGGACGCAACACGTAAGATAATTCCGGTGTGATTAAAAATTGACGATAGTTGGTTTTTAATTCGATCGACTTATAAATAACTGTACTCGAAAAATAATTACTCGAAATATCACGGCGCGGCCATTAATCGATGTTCAAAACTGCACGTAACGAGAGTAACAAAGTTCTCGGATTACCGATGTCTATGATACGGCTGTGAAGTTTACAAACGGGCCACGATTAATCGCCGGCATGAAAGTATTCGAGTGCTCATCGATAGCTGTCCAATTTAATTACAGCGTTCGACGAGAGTTCGATCGTCGTGGCACTCGCGCAAACTTTCGCCGGCCATAATAACGAGTAATTAAAATTACGGCTAATTTGTTCGGGATACACAGCCGAACGAATGATTAAAACGTTATTCAACGTCAAGATTAATGAACGCGATCGATTCGACTTTATTCCGTCTCGAGCCAGTCGATTGTCACTTTGGCAATGAGAATTCTGTACGCAATCCAAGCAACAACGTTGTGCTCCAGTCTCGAAGCCCCCGAGGCATCAGGACTCGTCGTTAGTCTTTTACTATTATCTATCAATAAAGGAAAACAGAGAATGTTCTCCGAATTAAGTGACCAAACTTCACTAGTTTAATATTAATTTAAATATTATATTATTATTAATTTAAAAAATCGCAGTTCCTAACGATTTTCCATCTACTCCAATCCATCTCCATTAAAAAAATTTAAATATGAAAGCTCTTTTCTTTGTTCTTCGAGATTTTGACGAATAGCAATTTGTTCTAATTTTTTTTTTCCAGGGTTTGTCCACCTGCAGTCTTTTGGCCCAGCAAGTGCCTCACTTCTTCTTGTCTGTTACACATTATATAATAAACTAAGCCTTTTAAAAGCCCACAGAAAATTAAGTTGGTTGACTCAATACTAAAAATCTTATTCTTCTTTAAAATATGTCCAAATATTCATAGGAGTCACTGTATATTATATAAATCGTCATTTCCCCCAAAAACGATTATCATATTCGTGTTCAGCACCTAAAAATTAGTAGAATAACGCATGATGGACATACGTAAAATGTGCGGTACCATTTTTGTCACCTACTGCGCATTCCATACGGTAGCCATATTGGCTACTTTCATCATTTTCAAAAACGAAAACTGATAAAGGCGACAAAAATGTTAATCTATTTGTAATTTAGACTTGTGAAGTTAATCTTCACTTTCAATATTCCTTAACTCCCCTCCTTTTCGATAAGTAAAACAATATGGCCGTTACAAGGAATGCCATGAACTTAGCTGCATTTCCACTATAGAATTAAATATGTTTAATGTAAACGGCTTGAGAGGCCTAAAGTCTTACAATTGCAAAATGGCTGATTCGAAATTCATTTCCCATATGGGTAAACTATTAATTATCGTGGAACCGATTGTAAAAATTTCGGACGTGCCTATGCAGCTGTATTGATTCTGCGAAATAGATGTGCCTGATCGTAGATTGGTTGGCGTGCACATACGCGACCGGCTGTTATTCTATTCCCCGAAATCGTTTTCCAAGTGTTATGTGCAACCGTTACGTAAACTGGTAGGCGCAATTAAGTTTCGTCTGACGGTTTGGCCCGTCGAAATAGTCACGTTCGGTAAATGTCGGCCGTCCCGACTGTTTTCGTGTTTTATGGGAAACAAGGACCGGAGATCCGCGGACCAAATTGTTGACAAAATGGAATTTGGATCGTAGGTATCCTACCTAGTATCGTAGGGGACAGACGGGAAATAGATTCGGTCGTTACATCCCTGGACAATTTACTTTTCACTAGCAGATGTATTCTCTTTGTCCGCGTCTTGGATACGTGCAATCGAAAATTGATCACGAATTCTCGAGTCCAGAGACGGTTTTATTTATGGACAGAGCCGGGCAACTTAGCGGAACGGGCAATTTTTTAATTTGCGTCCACTCGAACGAGAAAACCGAACGCGAGCGTAATTCAACGATCGACCCAGTCTGTTTCCTGGGTTACCCAGGGATTTTAATGAAACGCTGATTAATCAACGACTTCGATGGATGCCACGATCCGATAGAAGGGCTCGTAGGCGAACGGATACAACTATATTTTTGTTCAATTTGCAATTTATTGCAAATTCCTTGGGACAAAAGCGTTCTCGATAGACTCTTTTATTCCTTCTTCTATCTGCCTATTCTGATTTTATTAAAGAGCCCCTTAGACCCTTAAAACAGACATGGCCAACTCATTTCTCCCTACTCTAATAGCTCTCCCCACCTCGTGCCATAGTCACAGTAACTCAGCGAGTCATAATCGCTTATACTACTTAACGCATCCCCACCTAGGCTCCCACTCAGGGCCGTGTTGCGTATGCAACATTTCGCCATATTTGATTTAGAATTTAGAATATAAAAAGGAAAACAAAAAAATATAAACTTAAGGTACTAACAATTAGGGATTCGTCAATAAGGGATCGGATGAACACCTGCCTGCTGATTGGTTGACCGCCATTAATGAGGTACTTTCGGTCTAAACTATAGTTTATATGTTTTTACAAAAGCATTCAGTAAATAGGTAAGTAAGGGAAAAGACATTTAAGGACAAACCATGTGCGTATATTAAAAGAAGCTCATTTTGCTTCTTCGACCCATAATAATATTAGCAAGTGACCTAATCTAACCTCAAACAGGAATTATTGGCAAATGTAGCGCAAAATTGCGAAGCCTTCAATCAAAATTAATGTTTCATGACTTCTGTCATTTGTTTCAACACATTTTTTAATTTTTAGGTTAACCTAATTAGTACGAATTATAACTATTTTTCTAATTTCATTCGCTGATCGAAATCAATTGTTTTATTTCAGTTGAATATCAACCCATTGTAAAAGTAGAATAAAAAAAAGGAAGTTTTCAAGCAGATTAAACTAAAAATTAAAACAATGTATAT